>NC_090340.1:54821390-55124041 GCF_035084215.1 Heptranchias perlo | reverse complement strand
TAACCTAACCAGCCCGGTGGGAAACAGGCCCAGTCGGAGACCCGTTTTACACCCTGCCTGATTTTACTCTCCGTTGACTTCAAAGTGTGAGTAAAATTGGGCAGGGTGTAAAACCGACGTTTCAGCCGATCCCATCAGTTTTCTGCCAGGCCCATTAGGTTAAAAATCACCCCCAAATTAACTTTAGTCGACAACTATTTTCTTCCTCATTTTAGTTAACCAAAGCAACACCAACAACAACAACAACAACAACTCGCATTTATATAGCGCCTTTAACGTAGTAAAACGCCTCAAGGCGCTTCACAGGACCGTTATCAAACAAAATTTGTCACCGAGCCACATAAGGGGGTATTAGGACAGGTGACAAAAAGCCTGGTCAAAGAGGTAGGTTTTAAGGACATCTCTCAAAGGAGGAGAGAGAGGCGGAGAAGTTTAGGGAGGGAATTCCAGAGCTTAGGGCCTAGGCAGCTAAAGGCACGGCCGCCAATAGTGGAGCGATTAAAATCGGAGATGGGCAAGAGGCCAGAATTGTAGGAGTGCAGAGATCTTGGAGGCTTGCAGTTCTAACTTATGAAGGAATGGCAACTTCAGGAAGCTGGTGTCAAAGTAGAGTTTTCCTGTTTAAATCCCTGGATAAACATTTTTTTTTAAATTGGAAATGAGCAGAAAGGCAAGAATTTAAATAGCATTTGAATCTACAAATGAATTGTTATAATAATGTTCATTTGTATGTACCAGGGAGTTTAGGATAGCAGGCTAATTGAAGGGTTTGGCCTGTCATCTGATGCTTCAGACTAAGCAGCCTTTTTTCAATTCTTTCTTGAATTCAGGTATCCATTCATACTCATGTAGATGCATAAGAATCCCATTTGTTTCAAGAGGAGGCTTTCAGGTTATAGTATGTACTTTTGTCCATTAAATATGATATGTTTACTCTCTTTGGGAGCAGATCAGAACATTTTCAACTTAATAAGGAGAAAAGACATTGTGGGTAATTTTAACTTTGGACAAGAGTGTAAAACAGGCAATATCGGATCAGCTGCCTGTTATACATCTCTCCCAATTTTCCTTTCCATTGACTTCAACAGAAATGAAAATCGGGATAGGTCTGTAACGAGTGGCCGATTCAATATCGGCCATTTTGCACTATCGCCCAATGTTAAAATGACCACATTCAGTCCCAGAGAAGATTCTAAATCACCACTATCACCATTTTGGAAGTTCTCTCAAAACCTGGCCTATGCGGTGTGCTTATTTCCTGCAGAGAGTTGAAACAATGTTGTCTCCTTTTTTACAAGGCCATGTTGTAATATTCTTGTTGTGTGACAAAGCATAGTCATGTAATATTCCATGTTGTGCCTGGCCAGTTATCTAAGCCAGGGCATAGTTCCCAATACATTTTCTATATAACCCTATTATGACTTGTCTCCTCGTTGCGATTGGCTTGACAGTAGAGTATATAATAGGCCAGATTTTGCTGTAGCAGGGCATCCAACGGCCTCTGCCATTAGTTAGACTTGCCCTTGCCTGTTTTAAAAATTTTTTGCGTGGCAAATTGCTGAAAGTGCGAGCTGATAACGTCTCAGCGAGGGAAACAGGGCATCTGGGACCTGAGTGAACACAACTGTGTATCTCTTTAACCAATCAGATTGAAGGATTGAGAAATGAACAGAGGAATGATGGAGAAGGAAGTATAAATTAGAGTAGGTGTGAATTCAATGTCAAATCAGGTACAGAAAGAGAAATAAAAAGAGGGAGAGAAAGATTGGATTAAAAGAGAGAGAAAAAAAGAGACAGAAAGGAAAAGTTAAAAGAAATGTTTTAATTTTAAATTTGAGATTTTTAAAATCTCCAACAATTAATACCTGAAGGAATGAGACTCCACACTTGTAATAGTTGATTTTCCGTGCCAGAGAGTTTGATTGGCAGTAATTAACACTTATCACGTTGTTAAAAGGGTACTTGCGCTTGTAAGGAGAAGTCTTACCTTTCTGTAGCGAGTTTAGTTTGTATCTACCGCGCAAATACAGCAACTTCACGACATTCAATGCATTTCAATGGTGAGGCAGAAAGCGAGATGCCATTTTCGCAAAGCTAACGGCTGAGCGGTGCGACTCGGACAGCAACTTTTGGGCACTGGCATTTAACCGCACATCTGCCCCTCACTTGAAGTTGCTGTACCATTTACGCTTAAATAATAGCAAGCTCCATTAGCCTCACCGTTAATTTTGACAGCAAAATCTGGGCCAATATAATTCATAGTTTATGTCAATGCATCTCATTATTTCTGTCGGTATATGACAAGATATTGTCTGTAATTGAATTAAATAATGTAATTGATTCAAGCTTCTGATGATTATTTTCAGCATTTCACTTGTTCCATATCTATAATTATGTGTCATTTGCAGAACCTTGAATAGGTATTGTATGCAATAGTTACTCAAGGTTTTCATACCATGTTCCCTGCTTACATTAATAACACATACATGAATAAGGCTCTGCATGGGCTTCTCAGACAACATAATATTTTGAACTAAGTGATTTTTTTTTATTGCAGGGCCTGAATCGGCACATACAGACAATGTCTAAGTCAACTAATCCCCTGTTTGGTGAAGGGATTTTAAGTTTCCTTCCTTTCCGGTCACTAGGAGATACCATCTCCAGTGAAGTTCCTGTTGGAGTCCAATCCCTTTGGCTCCAACAAGAGCCTCATTGGAGATAAAACTGAATGTCATTATTATAGGAAGTCCTGGAATCCGAAGCAAAGAGCTTCACAGAGGACTGCAATGTTCCATGTGAGACGACATAATACATAAAATGTATTTTATATGAAGTGTAGCGTTTCATACATGGGAACTCACTGGAATCTCGTAAGATCCCAGAGAGAGTCTTTGGATTTAATCTGAGCACTGCAAAAAAAAACATTTGTTATCAAAAATCATCAGGAGCAGAAAATAACATTTTGGGATATAGTATATGAGTAATTTGAGACATGGCATGTGGTAAGTGGAGGATGCTTGGGAGGGAAAAGGTGACTTTGGACCTATGGTTCCCAAAGATCTCCACCACTGGGGTTTTCCTCGTGTCATGCCTGGGTCTGTTGTAGACCGAGCTTAAGCATAGAGCTTGGTAAGAGTTGGGTGAATCTACTAAACGGAGTGACTTGCTAAACAGAGTGACTATGGGAATTTGGTGAGAGCGGGAATTAGGTGCAGAGAGGGAAGGCGGTACTAAGTAATTTAAACTAGAGGCAACAGTAAATATATAAATAAATAATCAGAGAAATTAATTAGACCTAAGGGGGAAATTAAAATTAACTAAATAGAGGATACCAACATTTAAGGGATTTGAATTGCATTAAATAAAAATCTGGTATACATAAATAATAAATAGACTAAATAAGTATTAAAATAAGGAAGTGAATAAACATAAAACAAGACTAATTAGTTACAAATTAATCTGAAATCAAGTTAAATCCATCTACCAAATATAATCTGGATCTCAAGTAATTGTAGTATATCTAGAATTAAATTACCACTAATAAATAAATAAATTTTTTAAAAATAGACATGGCAGTACAGGCTATGTGGTGAGACTGTGATATGTGGGAGTTTGTGGACAGTGAGACTCTCCCGGATTGCCACATCTGCAGGAAGTGTCTCTGCCTTGAGACATTCCAGCTCAGAGTCCTTGAGCTGGAGTGCGAGTTAGAGACACTCCAACACGTAAGGTAGGGGGAGGAATTTTTGGATAGTTTTTTCCAGAGTGTAGTCACATCTTGGAAGAAAGCACAGATACAGGAAGGGGAGAGTGTGACTGTTAGTCAGCAGGGTAAGGGGAACCAAGGGGAGATAGAGAAGGAGGTCCCACTGACACTAGTCCTATCCAACAGGTACAATGTACTTGCTATCTGTGAGGATAAGGGTGCAGGCTGCGGGGTAGACAGCCAGAATGCTAACCATGGCACCGTGGAGCAGGAAGCAGTCCAGTCCAAGTGGGGGAGGAGCAGAGTAGAAAGGTTGTGGATATAGGGGATTCGATAATTAGGGGGATAGATAGCGTCTTCTGCAGTCACGACCGAGAGTCCAGGAGGGTGCATAACCTACCTGGTGCAAGGGTAAAGGATATCTTGGAGCAACTGGAGAGGAACTTGGAAAGGGAGGGGGAAGATCCAATTGCCGTTGTCCATGTTGGGACCAATGACATAGGGAAGAAAAGAGTGGGGTTCCTGCAAAGAGAATATCAAAAGTTAGGAACTAAATTAAAAAACAAGACCTCCCGGGTGGTAATCTTGGGATTATGTACCTGAGCCACATACTAATAGGCATAGGGATAGACAAATCAGGAAGGTGAATGTGTGGCTGAAAGAGTGGTGTGGGAAGAAGGGGTTCCATTTCATGGGACACTGGCACCAGTACTGGGACAGGAAGGAGTTGTACCACTGAGACGGGCTCCACCTGAACCGGAATGGGACCAGTGTCCTAGCGGAAAGGATAAATAGGGCTGTGGACAGGACTTTAAACTAGTAAAACGGGGGGAGAGATCTGGTGAAAATAACATAAGCCTGAAGATAAAAGAAATGCATTTAAGGGGAAGCTAGATACACACACAAGGGAGAAAGGAATAGAAGGATATGCTTATAGGGTTAGATGAAGTAGGGAGGGAGGAGGCTCGTGTGGAGCATAAACACTGGCATGGACTTGTTGGGCTGAATGACCTGTTTCTGTGCTGTACATTCTGTATAAATAGGAGATGAGAGTAAAGGTCAGACTCAGGCAAGGAATAAGGGTAACATAAACGGTCAGGGAACAAATATAGTTACAGAACATAAGTACTAAATGAATGTTAAAAATAAAGTGAGGGAAACAATTATTACAAACAAATTAAATTGCCTGGACAGCAATGTGCACAACATCCAAAAGAAAATGGGGGAACTGGAGGCAGTAATTCATAGCAAGGAACCAGATGTAGTGGGGATAACTGAAACATGGCTACATAAAGAACAGGACTGGCAGTTAAATATTGCAGGATATAACGTATTTTAAAAGGATAGGGAAGTGGGGGGGGGGGGTAGCTGTACTAATTAGAGACAACATAATGGCGATAGAAAAAAGGGACATATTAAGATAGAAACAGAATCCATATGGATTGAGACAAAGGATAAGAAGGGATCAATCACTTGAATAGGTATATTCTACAGACCACCTAATAGTGGTAGGGAAGTAGAGGAAGAAATATGTCGACAAATCTATGAAATGAGTAAAAAACTTTGAATAATAATCATGGGAGATTTCATCTACCCTCAAATAAACTGGCAAGAAGAGGTAGGGAAAAGGGAATGGAGTTTTTACAGTGTGTACAGGACTGCTTTTTTACCCAGTATGTGAGAAGCCCATCAAGAGAGGAATCACTGCTGGAACTAGTAATGTGAAATGAACCAGAGCAGATAAGAGAAGTAAGCATGGAGGAACCATCTAGGTAATAGCGATCACAACATAATAAAGTTTAAAATAACGATTGAGAAAGACATAAGCAAGACAAAGACCAAAGTAATAGATTGGAAAAAATCTAATGGTGAGGGAATGAGAATGGAACTAAGGAAGATAAACTGGGAAAAAAAATGACACACAAAGAGATAGAACAGCAGTGGGAAATATTTAAAATGGTGATCAATAGAGTTCAGGAGAAATATATTCCTCTAAAAAAACAAGAATAAACTGGCCAGTGTTTAATAAAGGTTTAGCATAGCTTTCTTGCTTTTGTACTCTATGCCTCTATTAATAAAACCCAGGGTCCCATATGTTTTTTTCACAGCCTTCTCAACTTGTCCTGCCACCTTAAGATGTGTGCACATACACCCCCAGCTCTCTCTGTTCCTGTGCTCCCTTTAAAAATTGTTCCATTTAGTTTATATTTCCTCTCCTCATTCTTCCTACCAAAATGTATCGCTTCACACTTCTCTGCGTTAAATTTCATCTGCCATGTGTCTGCCCTTTTCACCAGTCTATGTCCTCCAGAAGTCTGTTACTATCCTCCACATTGTTTACTACATTTCTGAGTTTTGTGTCATCTGCAAACTTTGAAATTATACCCTGTATACCCAAGTCCAGGTCATTAATATATATCAAAAAGAGCAGCGATCCTAATACCGACCCCTGGGGAACACCACTGCAAACTTCCCTCCAGTCTGAAAAACAACCGTTCACCACTACTCTCTGCTTTTTGTCCCTTAGCAAATTTTGTATCCACATTGTCACTGTCCCTTTAATCCCATGGTCTTTGATTTTGCTAACAAGTCTATTATATGGTGCTTTATCAAATGCCTTTTGAAAGTCCATCAACTGCTCTACCTTCATCAACCCTCTCTGTTACTTCATCAAAGAACTGCTTGGATAATAAGAGTCTAAATGTGACAGAGGAGCAAAGGGATCAGGGGGTACAGATACACAAATCACTAAGAGTAGGCTAATAAGGCGAAAAAAAAGGCAAACCAAGCAATGGGGTTAATTTCTAGAGGGATAGAATTGAAAAACAGAGAAGTTATGTTAAACTTATTTAGAACCTTGGTTAGAACACAGTTGGAATACTGTGCACAGTTCTGGTCTCCATATTATAAAAAGGATATACAGGCATTGGAGAAGGTGCAAAAAAAATTCACAAGGATGATACCAGAACTGAGAGGACATACTTATCAGGAAAGATTGAACAGGCTGTGGCTTTTTTCTCTAGAAAAGAGAAGGCTGAGGGGTGACCTGATGGAGGTTTTTATGATAATGAAAGGGTTTGATAGGGTAGACGTAGAGAAAATGTTTCCACTTGTCGGGGAGACCAGAACTAAACGTCATAAATATAAAATAGTCACTAATAAATCCAACAGGGAATTCAGGAGAAGTTTCTTTACCCAAAAAATGGTAAGAACGTAGAACGCGCTACCACAAGGAGTAGTTGAGGCAAATAGTATAGATACATTTAAAGGGAAGCTAGATAAGCACATCGGGGAGAAAGGAATAGAAGGATTTGCTGATGGGGTTAGAGGAAGTAGGGAGGGAGGAGGATTGTGTGGAGCATAAACACCGGCATAGCACAGTTGGGCTGAATGGCCTGTTTGTGTGCTGTAGACTAAATTTAACTTGATGTGATTGATTGCTATGATTAGTATGGGGTTCAAAACCCCTTTGAGAAAAGATATTTGAAGGAAAAGGTTAACTGTACCTCTTTTATGATGTGGAGATGCCAGTGATGGACTGGGGTTGACAATTGTAAACAATTTTACAACACCAGGTTATATTCCAACAAATTTATTTTAAATTTCACAAGCTTTCGGAGGCTTCCTCCTTCCTCAGGTGAATGTTGTGGAAATGAAATCTTCGAATCCTACGCATTTATAAATCACAGAACAATGCCTGGTGATTACTGCCCGTTGCGAAGGCAATCACAGTGAGCAGACAGAGAGGTGTCACCGCGCAACAATCGCCAGACAGGAGGGTTCCCTCCCAGTCGGGGAACACTTCAGCAGTCAAGGACATTCAGCCACCGACCTTCGGGTAAGCATACTCCAAGGCAGCCTTCGAGACACACGACAACGCAAAATCGTCGAGCAGAAATTGATAGCCAAGTTCCGCACCCATGAGGACGGCCTCAACCGGGATCTTGGGTTCATGTCACGCTACACGTAACCCCACCAGCGAACAAATGTTATCCGTTTTTAATATAACGGGTCATTTGCTGTCTTCCTTCCGGATGTCTCTATGTCTCTGCCTATCTCTCTCTTTTTTTGGGGGGGTTTGTATATTCGGTGGCCTTGTAGGTGACACCTCTCTGTCTGCTCACTGTGATTGCCTTGGCAACGGGCAGTAATCACCAGGCATTGTTCTGTGATTTATAAATGCGTAGGATTCGAAGATTTCATTTCCACAACATTCACCTGAGGAAGGAGGAAGCCTCCGAAAGCTTGTGAAATTTAAAATAAATTTGTTGGACTATAACTTGGTGTTGTAAAATTGTTTACAATTGTACCTCTTTTAAACAAAGACGTTTGAAAACCTGCAAACACAGTAATGTGGTAAACTGTGTTCTCGCAAATCCCGTTTTTCCCTCACTGATGGCATTGGAGAAGTCTGAGTTTCGGGATCGAAGACGTTGTACTGCGGATAGATATCTAGATTATTAAATACATAAGCTTGATGGATAATATTGTGCTTAAAGTGTTGTCGGGTTTTCAAAACACATAGGCTTTTGGAAGTACTAGCTTTTCAACACAGCAGGGGGTACTGTAAGGACATACATCAAAGCCTTCAGATCAGCAAAGCAATGATAAGTGTGAAAACAAGCACGGGCCTCTCATTCCTATCTGGTAATCTGTTCAAAAGAACTGGGATTTGTAAAACATCAAACAGTGTTGCGCCCAGCATATGGTCAAATGCTATAAAGAATGGATTTGATGCCACTGAAGCAATCAAAATTGGAGATGCAAAGAACCATTAAGAATGTCTGAGTATAGAAATGTGAGGAGCCTTTTACAACCCATCTTTCGAACACATGGTCTTTTCTACATCAAAGGGTCTCCAGTCACATGATCAAAGCCTAAATTGTCAATCATTGAAGAATGTTAATGATTGAGAGGTAGCCACAGGGAGCGATTGGACAAAAAGAATGACCCTCCCCAATCCTACATCCTATTGGTAAAAAAACAATATAAAAAGAAGACTTTGAGAGATGAAGGCTCTCTCTCCTCTTCCCTACTTCTCTCTCTCTTCTCCTCTTTTCTCTTCACCTCCCGGCAGTCACAAGGAATGCACACTGCAGTTGAACATCACGCAAGAAGAAGAGGACATCGAGTTCTGAAGAGCTGATCAACCTTCAGGCCCGTGAGCAAAATCCTTGGTTTAAAGGTTGTATATGTATTAATGATTTGCCTGATGTTTGTATGAATTCTTAAGTCATTACACAATAACGTTGCAAATTATTAAGTGTATAGCGGGATTTTACAAAGGAAAGTCATATGTATGGTTTGATTTTGCTTCATGAATGCTCGTATGAATGATGACATCATTAAATAATTACTTTTGATTAACGAAACTACTGTGAGTGAGGGTGACTTTCTTTGCTTTACTATTCGTTCAGAGTCCAAGGATCACACAAAATAAGGAATTGCCTGCATTAGTCAACAACTCCAATATCATTGTATCATGTGACTAGGTTTAATGTCTCATCCAAAATACTAATTCCAATCCTTTTCTGACATTAAAGGCCAAATTTGGCATTGCGTTGGTTCATTGTACTGAAGTTAATGTGTAACACGTGTAGTGCAAGACCAACCCCTCCAGGAGGACATGCACCACTCGAAGAATGCCAAACCAGTGGAAGAGTTCTACTGTGGTTACACTGTGTGTTGTACAGTGGTGCAATGTGAAAACTGCTTCATACTGACTCATGGCATCCAAGCTAACTGCAGTATAAAGTGCATTATTGTACACTGGGCATAATTTCTGTTGTCATGGATACCTCACTTGTCCTTCCTCTAAACTCTAAGCTTCCTTGTTTACACATTGACCAGTTGGTACTATTTTAAATATATGCTACCAATAGAGTCACAGTTCCTTTCTGATTCCTTAATTTCTTAACCAAATAGATTCAGCTTTTGCGCTATCCCCAATATCATCTCTATGTTGTAGTTCTCCCTCTTTTCCTACTCCAACCCTCTTGAATAATTTGTAATCGGGAGTATTCAGCTCCCAGTCCTGCCCCAGCCTAAGCCACTTCTCTGTAAATTCTATCATATCATACTCCCCATAGAAATTTGTGCCTCTAGCTCACCAGTTTTACTGACGATACTTTGTGTATTTACGTACATAAAACTCAAACTTCCCTCCGTCTGTTTGGTAACCTTCCTTGCTTTACTCTGTTCTTTTTCTGATCTGTTTTTTTTTCTTTTATGTTTCCTGCACTCCTTGTCTATTTTGCTCTCATTACTGCTTTGTCTTCTATTTTTTTCCCTTCCCCATTCTTTCTGGTAGTTTGCTACTCCTCACAATTTGGTATCATCAGCAAACTTTGATATGTACCCTTTATGCCTAAGTTCACATCATTTATAAATACAGTAAACAAATATGGTCACAGTACCAACACCTAGGGTACTTCACCAGTCACCACCTGCCAGTCTTGAAAAGCATCCACTTACTGCATCCCTTTAATCTCTACCTTTCATCCATCTCTCTATTTACACTTACACTTTCCATTTTGTGGCATAATAGGGCCTAATTTTCTCAACCAATCATCAAAAGGCAAGAATGAATCAGAGATAGTCAACATGGAAATGCTTTCATGGAATCCAGACCCATCTACTACATCTCTCTATCTATACTTTCTGTCTAACAAAAATTAGAGTGCACTGAATTGGAGGTAGCCTTGACTTGGGTTGGCAATTGGTTGGGAGGCAGGAGAGAGAGAGTGGGGATAAGGGGTATGTACTCAGACTGGCAAAATGTGACAAGCGGTGTTCCCCTGGGATCTGTTCTGGGGCCTCAACTTTTCACCATATTTATTAATGACTTGGACAAAGGAATATAGAGTTGTATATCCAAGTTTGCAGATGACAACAAGTTAGGAGGGACAGGAAGTAGTGCAGATGGGAGCAGGAAGTTGCAAAGGGACATAGACAGATTAGGTGAGTGGGAAAAACTAGGGAAAATGGAGTTCAATGCAGGCAAGTATGTAGTCATCCACTTTGGACTCACGAAAGATAAATTGGGGTATATTCTAAATGGTGAGAAACTAGGAACTGTAGAGGAGCAAAGAGGTTTGGGAGTGCAAGTACACAAATAATTAAAAGTTGGTAGACAGGTACAAAAAGCAATCAAAAAGGTTAATGGATTGTTGGCCTTTATCTCAAGGGGACTGAAATACAAAGAGGAGGAAGTTATGCGTCAGTTGTATAGAGCCTTGGTCAGACCCCATCTGGAGTACTGCAGTGAACTTTGGGTACCCTATCTCAGGAAGGATATATTGGCCTTGGAGGGGGTGCAGCGCAGATTCACCAGAATGATACTGGGGTGTAGAGGGTTAAATAATGAGCACAGGTTGCATAAACTTGGCTTGTATTCCCTTGAATATGGAAGATTGAGGGGTGATCTGAACGAGATGTTTAAAATGTTAAAAGGATTTGTTAGAGTAGATACGGAGAACTGATATCCCCTGGTGGGGAAAATCAAGAATAAGGGGACGTAATTTTAAAATTAGAGCTAGGCCACTCAGGAACGAAATCAGGAAGCACTTTTTCACACAAAGGGCAGTGGAAATCAGGAACTCTGTCCCCCAAAAGGCTGCTGATTCTGGGACAAATGGAGCGTTCAAGACTGGGATAGATAGATTTTTGTTAGGTAAGAGTATCAAGAGATATGGAGCAAAGGCAGGTCAATGGAGTTGAGGTACAAATCAGCCTACTCCTGTTCCTATGTTAAAAAATTCTATCAAGTTAATCAAACATAACCTACTCCACTAATTAATTTTGATTTTCTGATCCATCTATGCCCTTCTATGTGTTCATTGTTTAGTTAAGTTCTGTAGTAATTTTCTCACCACTGATGTAACGCTAACTAGTTGCCTGGATTATCCCTCCCCCCTCCCCCCACCTTTTAACAGACATGTAAGATTTGCCACCCTCCAATCATTTGGCACAGCTCCCATCTCTAGTGAATTTTGAAAAATCATGGTTAATTTCTCCACTACTAGCTGACTAAACATCTTTCAGTATTCTGGGCTGCATACTATCTAGTATTGGGCACATCTATTTCTAGCATCTTCAGCCATTTCCTAATTTACACACACATCTATTTTTTGCTCTTTGACTTCCTCATTTATAAACCTTTGAAGATTTCCTTCACATCCTCTGTAAATACTGAGCAAAGTATTCATTAAACAATGGTCATTTCCTTATCTGCCATAATAGTCTCACCATGTTCATTTCTAGTGACTAATGCCGTTGTTATTTTCCTTTATGTTGACTGCTAGGGCTTTTTTCATACACCCTTCAGCTGTCCTTATCTCTCTTTGTTACTATGAGTAGATAACGGTATTTCTCGCAGTTCTTGTGCCACTTATAGCTTTAGTTTTTCATATGTTTCTTTTTTAGTCTTTATTTTTAGATTAATCTGATTATTCATCCGTGAAACCATAATCCCAGATGCAGATCTTTTCTCTTTGTTTGAATGTTCCTATGCTGTACCAAGCTCACACTTAAATATTTCCCAATCTTCCTCCATTGTTTTACCAGCTAACTTTTCTCTCCAGTTTATCCAGACTAAGTCCTATTTTATCCCTCCATATTTTGCAATCAATCAACTTAATTTTTCGCTATTTTTGCATTCTCTATTTAAATAATAAAGATGATGTGGAGATGCCGGTGATGGACTGGGGTGGACAAATGTAAGGAGTCGCACAACACCAGGTTATAGTCCCACAGTTTTATTTGAAATCACAAGCTTTCGGAGCTTTGCTCCTTCGTCAGGTGAAGTGAAGACTGTTGGACTATAACCTGGTGTTGTGCGACTCCTTACATAAATAATAAAGCTATTGTTATGATTGCTTATCCCTATTTTTTTTCAGTTTCCAGCCAACCTGATCTCATCCCCCCAGAATGTTGACTGTTCTAGCTAAACATTATAGCATCTAGGTAGTTCTTAAATGTTCAATGTTCTTCCTCACAACCCATTCCAACTGTTGCTTACTCTCTGTGTAGTGACGTACCGTTGACCACAGACCGAAACTTAACCTTCACAACCTGAACCCTGGGCCTCTTGTCCTGCTACCTTGGCATATCTGAAAGTATTGTTGCAGGTTTAGTTTCTTTATTTCATTTAAGTATTCATATACCTCGATAATGGGGGTACTGACTCCTCATTGCCGATCCCTCTGACACTCGGGATCACCTTTGATTTAACTATAACATTATAAGTGAATTATTTTTAACGTTTCAAGTCAAATATTTTACAATCATCATATGACACTGCAGGAATCAATCAAAACTGGAGTCAGGGTACTTGATTAAGTTGCGTCTATGGCACTCGCTCACTCACTCAAATTTCATTTTCCAATGGAGTGACATTTGTGACCTAGTAGGAGGAGGCAAGAGGTAGGGTGATTGACATATTGCCTGTCCACCTAAATTAAAGATTTTTTTAAAAATTAAAGGGATATCAGTAGCAATGCAAGGTATCAGTAGCATGTCACAAACAGGAATGTTTGGAGCTCTGCTTAGGATTACGATAGGGACAATATTGCAGAACAGCAAGTTGAACTCCTGAGGAAAGTTGCGCATCATTCAGATAAATCATAGGATCATAGAAAGGTTACAGCATGGAAGGAGGCCATTTGGCCCATCGAGCCAGTGCCGGCTCTATGCAAGAGCAATCCAGCTAGTCTCACTCCCCCACCATATCCCCGTAGCCCTGCAAATTTTTTTTCTTTCAAGTACTTATCCAGTTCCCTTTTGAAGGCCATGATTGAATCTGCCTCCACCACCCCCTCTGGCAGTGCATTCCAGATCCTAACCACTCGCTGTGTAAAAAAGTTTTTCCTCATCTCACCTTTGATTCTTTTGCCAATCACCTTAAATCAATGTCCTCTGGTTCTAGATCCTTCCGCCAATGGGAACAGTTTTTCTCTATCTACTCTGTATAGACCCTTCATGATTTTGAATACCTCTATCAAATCTCCTCTCAACCTTCTCTGTCTTAAGGAGAACCACCCCAGCTTCTCCTGTCTATCCACGTAACTAAAGTCCCTCATCCCTGGAACCATTCTAATAAATCTCGTCTGCACCCTCTCTAAGGCCTAAATAAGGATGCAGTTCCTTAACTAGAGCCAAAAGCATGTGCTATTTCTATAGCAGTAAACACAAGGCCGTGTCAGATGTAAAACAAGAGCTTGCACAGATAATTCGCTATCAGCACTGACAGGCAATGGAAAAATAAGCAAGAAAACAAATTGCCTCTTAACGCTTTTTCTCAATTTTCTCCCCTCCTCTGCTTCCGGCACTGACTCATGCCAGGGTACGGGTCCAAAGTTGCCACCAGCTCCCCTGTACATCACGCTAGTGGCCATTCATAATTTGCGAGCCTTTAATGGTGAGTGCTGACAGGCTATTTATCATGGAGGGGGATCACAGCTGAACTCGATATTCACCTAGGGGCACTTTCCACCAGAACTAGGAACACGAACCCTGGTTGAGTGTTCCCTTCCTCAGCACAAGGAAACTGAAGCAAACTGTAGCGTCCCTCCCACTGTCCCAGCTAACTCTACACCATTTCATAGTTTATTAAGGCTATTTATTTTGGGTGTAACTCTTCACACTGACCCACATGCTGTGCCTTTCCAGAATTTTCTGTTTTCATTTCAGATGAGTTCTGATGAATGTCGCACCCAGAACATTAACCCATCTTTCTCCTCCAGAAGCTAGTCTCCTTGCTGTACTTCCCCGGGATTTTCTATTTGCATTTCAGACATGCAATATTTGCATTTTTCTTTTTATCTCCAGTGTTTAAATTTGGTTTGTCATTAAAATGTATTTGGGGTGAAAATGAGCATATAACATTGTTCCATCATCATGTACAGAATCAGTAAATTCTGCATTTTTTTTTGCTAAAGCCAAACTAATATACAGCTTGACTTAGTTAATGGGTAATATTTTTTTATTCAGTTGTGACTGCCCTGTGAATGTTTGCAGTAGTTTTGTGGTCTCCATTCGAACCCTGTATTTTAGTGGATGGGGTAAATAATGGGGCAGGGTAAAAAAAAATCCAGCTTTTATTAACGACCTCGGCAATTTATCATTTCTGATAATGTAACACTGGGGATAAATGCTTTTCTGAATGTTTGTTTTTTTCACCCAGCAAGTTGCACCGCTCTTCCAGACTCCCCAGGGTCAGTTGCTTTGTTCCTTAATTAACTGTGCACCAGTGCACGTAATGGAGTCACTTATATGGGGGCTAACTAGGATGCAGCTGCTAAAGGCAGGAGTTATTAGACCTGAAGTCAAAGCAGATGAAATGGTGTAATGGGTATTATTGCTCACATTGTATTAATGTTCAACAAAAAAAAGATACTTGAATAGAACCTTTTTCAAATAAATAAATACAGTATTGAACGGTGGTGTCCGCACATAGCATTATTGAACTCCTTTCTTGCTTGTCAAAGGCTGTATCTTGAGGTGCACTGCTACAGGACCAGCAGAATCTAATGCTGCAGCTGGCCCTGGAACTCCATTGTTACCATTCCCAGAGGAATTCTGCTAATCGGTTGGACCCTTATTATCCCAAGGTTGTACTGGAACACGTGACTTATTTTGTCCAGAAACAGACCTCTCTCTCTGAACTTCCCCTGATTCCTAATGTTAGACTCGAATTTTTGGAGCAAAACCAGACAGAGATGGAACTGCTGACAAAGTTAAAGTTTATTAAAAAACCTTGTGCACAAAGGAAGAGTGGTAAGTTTCCTCGAGCTCGCACCCAACTCTCAAAAGAACATCAGCACTACAAGCATGTTTATACCTTTCAATAAGCAACACCCACCCGCTGTGAAAGGTGGGGGTGCATGTTTACGTAACTACAGTGGGTTTCATTGGGTGGTATAGCCTGCCACTCACTTGTCAGGGGCTACCTTGGGTCGTCCCATGACATTAAACATCTCACATTCCTGAGGAGGACCCTTATCAGTAAACACATAAGTCCCAGACATTGAGACTACACTGAGGGTCTTCACAAAATCCTGATCAGCTCATCCCTTACTCCCTTTTGTGCTGGGGCGACCATGGAGACATCCACCGCTTCTCCCTTAATCATCCGAAGTAAGCTGGTTAGGATAAACAATGTCAGCCTCGGCCTTGGGTAAACATTCCTTAATGTGTTCTGGAGATAAGCGAGGTGGTGGTCATAAATCCAACAAACCTGCCTTTGTCAGCTTTTACAGTGTGGGTTACGAACTGCTCCCATAATGGTCAAGTATCCCATCATGCTTTGCTGCTACCTAAATGCTACATGTGCGATTTAACTACTTATGTATGTGAGGATAGGAGTGGCTAATCATTCTTTAATATATACATATATATCAGGTTAGGTAAGGGGAGGCTGGAGGGTTTGGATTTCTGTTCACATGCCCATTTTTCCAGTCCAACACTTATAACGTTTGTATATTGAAAAAAAAGTTGTTTCATTTCCCCTGATCACTTGATGGGTAAATGTACTCCCAAGGGTCGCCATCTCTGGTTCGACATATTCCTGGAGGTTTCATCAGATGACCTCCCATCTCCAATTGAAACCCCCCCCCACCCCCAACACTCCCACCATCGGTCGCCCAATACGCCCATCCTCGAGGCTCAGCATCTTCCCACGCCATCTGGAAAGCGAACAGACGCTTCATTACCCGACTGGATAATTCTTGACCGTCAAAGTTAAACAGCCTGTTCTCTCATCGCCAATACTTTTATAGCGAATAAACAAAAGTGTTCAAAGAAAATAAAATCGAAACTCACAATTTTTTTTAATGCCCCTATGATTTTTCTCCCGTGTTGCTCACGGCTGTGTCCTGGAGATTGATCATTAATCCCTGGAGACTCCAGGCCAATCCTGGAGGGTTGGTAACCCTAGTACTGCCCAGTGTGGCACTGAGCCTTTCTGTCTAGGAAGGTGTCAGGTTCAACCCTTGGGTCTTTGCTCAGCTCACATCTCAGCTAAAGCAGCACTGGGCTGCTTCATTTGGTGTCAGCGCCCCAGGCTATGGAAGGGGTAAAACATCAGCCATAAATTCCAGGCCTTGATTGCTATCTAATGATAAGCAGTGGAAAGTGCAAGTGTGTAGCGGTTGGGTCAGGGCTGCAACAGGCTCGGCTCCAATTCGCACCAAATTCAAATAACCTGCTGCCACTCACTATCTAGGCTCACATGAAGAATGGTTATTTGGACAAGGCCTCGGAAGAATGTCAATGCCCATAGAACCGGATCTGAGCAAGCATCAGCCCCTTCAGGACAGTGGAAACATTTTGGGCAGTGGGCGAATTAAAAAGAGAATTTTCATTTTGGCAATCGATTGGCCCACAACCCACTTCAACCTTCTGCCATGGATTTTCAGCTACCAATACCTAGCAAACTGAACATTGAATGATAAAGCAATTACATACTGAATCACCAAATCTAAAACAAACTCCTCTCTCCGTCCTAATTGATGATGCTAAATGAGGCTTTACAACCATATTTTTAATAGTTTAAATATTAGCGTCTAAAATTCTGGATGCTGAAAATCTTAAATGAAATCAGAAAGTGCTGGAAAAAGATAGCAGTTCAGTTAGCACCTGACACCTTTCTCTCTCTGATCTTCATGCTTTGAAACCAGTGCAGAGTAATAGGATGAGTGTTCCTGTGAGCGAGTCTTAACTGAGGGATCAGTGGGTATGCAAATCAACCACAGAAAAATTACTAATATTGAGCACTAATTGGCAATCTCACTTAGAGACACCACAAAGACAGCTGGTGTAGGAAATGGGATTGTTACACTGATGCAGAGGGATTCTTTTCTGATGCTGGGTTAAGGTGCATTGTTGAGGATGTGCAGAGGAAGCTCTGACTTGCACCTGTGATACTTAATTGGGTGCTAAAAGTAGAAAATAAGTGTTCCATCCACAGCACTGATATTCTTGTATTAATAAGAATGAAATTCATCCAAAAATAAGAGAGGGAAAATTGGGAACTCTCTCAGCGATTAAATTCTGTTGCTGCTCAATAATCCTGTATCAGCAGTTCTGTTGTACTGCAGAGATCCTATCGACTGCCAGCATGAAAAAATAAATTAAATTGTCCAAATCACACAGAATCAGTTTTGAACCTGCAAGAGTTAGGTTAGGTCAGCAGAGCTCCCATGGGGCTGAACAATCACTGTGTATATAAAATGCTAATATAGTACAATTTGTTGTTTTCCTTCCAAAAAACTAGAGAGTGTAAATTTTACTGTAAATATATATTTAGATATATTACTATTATCTGCTCACTTGTTTATCTATTGTCACATGAGTTTTGTTTGACATGCAAAGCCTCAAACAAGATCTGATATTGTGCTCCTCTGCTGTTTTTTGTAGATGGGAGAAGGAGCCTGTGATGGCATTGGAGAATGCTAAAGTAAATAATAGACAGGTTTCTCTGTTGATTATCCTGGGCACATGCCTGAAATCTTACCTATACGTAAGGGGTAGTGAAGATGCTCTTGAGGTCATTGGAAGTTGACACCCATCTAGAAGGGTAATCTAAAACATAGAAACTGAAAGATCTAGAATAAGAAGCGTAGAAAAGATCCACAAGTGTAACAGTAAACGTGGGTATTTCAAGCCTGCAGATCGTAGAAGAAAGAAAGAATTAAGGAAGGTGAGCAGTTCCAGTTGTTTTGAGGTTAGAGGAGGAGACGATGTAAAGAGCTTTGATTTTTACACTTTGACAATACTGGGAAAAAATAAGTGCGTAAAATGGCATATTTGGAGTTTAGGAGGAATAAAGGGAAAATTCAACATCCTGGGGGTCACCATTGACCAGAAACTTAACTGGACCAGCCATATAAATACTGTGGCTAAGAGAGCAGGTCAGAGGCTGGGTATTCTGCGGCAAGTGACTCACCTCCTGACTTCCCAAAGCCTTTCCACCATCTACAAGGCACAAGTCAGGAGTGTGATGGAATACTCTCCACTTGCCTCGATGCGTTCAGCTCCAACAACACTCAAGAAGCTAGACAAAGCAGCCTGCTTGATTGGCACCCCATCCACCACCCTAAACATTCATTCCCTTCACCACCGGCGCACTGTGGCTGCAGTGTGTACCATCCACAGGATGCACTGCAGCAACTTGCCAAAGCTTCTTCGACAGCTCCTCCCAAACCCGCGACCTCTACCACCAAGAAGGACAAGAGCAGCAGGCACATGGGAACAACACCACCTGCACGTTCCCCTCCAAGTCACACACCATCCCGACTTGGAAATATATCGCCGTTCCTTCATCGTCACTGGGTCAAAATCCTGGAACTCCCTTCCTAACAGCACTGTGGGAGAACCTTCACCACACAGACTGCAGCAGTTCAAGAAGGCGGCTCATTACCACCTTCTCAAGGGCAATTAGGGATGGGCAATGAATGCTGGCCTTGCCAGCGACGCCCACATCCCATGAACGAATAAAAAAAATTTGTTTCAATCACTTAGTAGGAGCTGCACTTTTTGAAAAAAGTATTCCTGACCTAAATAAAGATAGATTATCACTAATACGTGATATTTTAGAAATGAAAGATTTCACATCATGAAGTTTGAAAGAATGAACCAGTTAAAAATTAAATCAAGTCATTTGTTATTATGATGTTACAAGGGGAAATGATAATTTTGTCCGGCCACACTCAAAACATTAGTCTGTCATCATTCTTCAGTTGCTGGCCAGTCTGTTGTGCATGTTTTGTTCTTATTTCATGGTCTTTCTTTTCATAATTTTGGCAATGACGTTAAAGTAAATCTTCCAGCAAAAACTGGTATATAAAAAATCATGTAAGTCAACTTTTAAGAAATGTGCTCTCAGGATGTGGGCAATATTGGCATGGTCACATGTATTGCCCATCCCTAGTTGCCCTGAGAAGGTGATAGTGGGCCTTTTTCTTAAACTGCTACAAGTCCTTGTGGTGATGGTGCTCCCATAATGGTGTTGGGTAGAGAATTCCAGGCTATTGATCCAGCGATGATGAAGGAACAGCGATATATGTCCAAGTCAGGATGGTGTGTGACTTGGAAGAGGAACTGGGAGGTGATGATTTCCCCACGACATTGCTGCTCTTGTCCTTCTCAGTGGTAGAGGTCAGAGGGGGGGTGCTGTCAAAGTAGCCTTGGTGAGTTAGCTGTAGTGCATCTGGTAGATCGTTTATACTGCAGCCACAGTGTGCTGGTGATGGGGGGGCGTGCATATTGTGTCCAGTGACAAAGGTGTCAATCAAGTGAACTGCTGCCATCCTGGATGGTGTCGAGCTTCTTGAGTGTTGTTGCGTCAGAACCCATCCAGGCGAATGGTGAATGTTTCAACACGCTCCTGAGTTGAACCTTTTAGGAGGTAAAGAAATTTTGAGGATTCAGCAGATGTGCCATTCGTCTCAGAGCATAGGGCCTTTGCCCGACTCTTGTTGCTATGGCTGGTCCAGTTCAACTTCTGGTCAATGGTGACCATCAAGATGCAAGATGACCACCATGGATATGGGACATAAATCAATTTCCGTGTAAGACTATCCCCTACCACCCAGACCTCAGTTTAATTCCTTCAATGTCATAGGTCGTTGACCACTTTACACAGGGACTGTGTCATTTACCTTAAGTCCTCAGTGGGAGGAAATGTCACGCTAACCTGGTTGCCCTAATTATGTGAACACCAATGACTGATAATGGCCAAGTAGCTTCTAGGTTTCACTATCAACTTGAGATTGCCAAGACCTCTGCGTTTTACCTGCATATTGCTTTATAAAGAACTAAGGGAATTATGCTGGTTTATCTGAGCTACATTACAAAGAAATCCCTTTGGCTATGACTTCAGTTGGTTCTAAACGGTACTGGATTTGTTCTTTTTTGGAAGGTTTGGATTGGCTTTGATTCCTTTTTCTCATGAAGTTTAGGATTAAGACATTGATAGAATTTTCATTCAGTTTAAACAATACCAATGTAGGTTAAAGAGCTGCCTGTCCAGATCAACTAGTAATTCTTAATAAATCTATTTACACTCCAGCCTAAAGGCGCAAGTAACCAAATATTCATTAGCCAGGCTTATGTCAGCTAGCACCCCAGAAAGATAAAACATATTATGCAAAAGTCATTAGTTTTTCCCAAGGGTTCACTGGGTATTCCAGGTGGTGTTAAGCAACAAACCAATGGCAGCCCAAAGTCTCTCAAGTTTCAATCAGATAACCAGGAATATCCTTGCTTTTGATGATGCACCATCTGATAAGGAAACTAGTGTCTTTCTCACTCATGTCAGATTTTTGCAAGTTTTACAGCTAAGCCCATCACGTCTACCCTTAGTTTCTCGATCAAAAACAAAAAGTGCTGGAAATTCACATCAACTCCATCCTGACAAAGGGTTGGAGCTGAAACGTTAATTTGCCTTTTCTTTCTACAGATACTGATGGAGCTGCTGTATATTTCCAGCATTTTCTGTTTTTATTTCAGATTTCCAGCATTTGCGTTTTTTTTTTACTTTTTACTTTGTTTTTAGGTACCTGAATGCAAGAGTTTTGACAATGTCAAGACTATGACGGTAGGCATTGTGCCTGTAGTACGGATAATGTTGGTGTTGATGTGTACCCTAAACCCAGGCCCTAAATTTTAACTATGAGGCGGGACCTCAGCAGGCGGGGGTGGAATCCAGAAAAAATTTTCTTGCATGGTCCTGAGCGATTGAGACTCAATTGAATCCACTTATCTGAATTTCCGAGTTTCGCACCCTTAAGCTGCGCAGTGGGTGTACTGCGCACCTGCATGATGCATTTAAAACCCACTATTTAAAGGGCCACTCCAACAATGCATTTTGAAGGAGATAAAAATGAGTAAGGAACGTCCCAGGGCCCAAGTCAGCACCCAGGTTCTCAGACGCCACCCTGGAGACATTACTGGGCGCTGTAAAAAACAGGAGGGAGGTCCTATATTCACCGGACAGGAGGAAGAAACCTGGTTCTGTCACAAAGAAGGCGTGGCTGGAGGTGGCAGACCCGGTAAACAGCGGCAGTACGGTGCCCTGATCGAGGCTGCATTGCAGGAAGAGATTTAATGACTTAACCAGGTCAGGAAAAGTGAGTACAGTGACTGATTCATCTGCATTCTGTAGTGAACATTACCCCCCCCCCCTCACAGTGCCCTGCAAAGCCTACTCCATCACAGGGCTCAGTTTCAAGTTGCCTTCACTTTCTGTGCACTTCTTCAGTCCCCAATTTGTGCACCCACCTCTCCCTCTCACCCCAATCCTGATGCAATGTGATCAATCTGTCTGATAGTCACCCTCTGATGCATCTGCTTCATTGTCATCCTGACCCAAAGCAACACGTCTATCAGGTGACCATGTCACCCTCACTCACACATCTGTACTTTCTCCCCTTGTAGAAGAGAGCACAAAATGCCAGGGAGAGGGCGAGGACTGGAGGGACGCCTCCACGTATAATGACCCTCACAGAGGCAGAGGAGGAGGCCTTGGAGATAAGTCATATTGTGGACTGCCTGGCCATCGGGGATGCCGAGACTGGCAGCCCGCAAACGTCTGGTGACAGAACTTTATCATCCCTCACACACAACATGGATTGATGTTATCAATGATTGACCTGTTGCACACCTCATCGCAACATTACTTCTGCAATGATTATTAATATTGCTGTGTGTTCTCTTCCATTGCTATGTGTGTGCAATCAATTGCACCCTGTACCTGTGGGAAGCCATCCAGAGAGTGGAAATCCACTGCCCTCTCAGTCTGGCCGATGTCGTTGATGGCGAAGTTGATGAAGTGGGATGCTCTGGCAAACAAACCACCTGTGACCTATCGTATACACTTATGGGCAGACGACTGAGAGAGTCTGGTGATGTCACTGGAAGCGCCCTGGAAGGATTCGGAGGTGAAGAAATTGAGGGCACTGGTGACTTTAACTGCGACGGGCAATGCGTGGCCACCAGGCCCATCTGGGAGCAGCTGTGCATGAAGGAGCTTGCAGATGTCTGCGACCACTCGGCCTTCGTAGGCACTGCTCCTCAGAGAGGTCCAGGAAGCTCAGCCTCTGTCTGTAGACCCCCTCACGAGGGTAGTGCCTCCTGCGACGTCAGGTCTGGCGTTGTTCCCCTCTCTGCTCTTCTGCAGGTCTTTGTGGCGCACCTCTGTCTTATGGAGCTGCAACTCCCAGATCTGCCCGCCGTGCCTGGCGCTGATGGTGATGTGCCTCCTCCTCAGACGTACAGCTGAATACAATCATTGCGCCCCCCCCCACCCCCATCCTGATGATGTCAGTTTGTCCAAAATGTAGGTAGATATGTCTGAACACAAGAATTCTGAGTGTGGACAAAGAGATCTCAGTCTAAACACAAAGAACTGAGAGAACTGATTGCCCGGCTGCAAAAACTCACCTTTTCTTCACGTGTCAATCATTGGTTTAAAGGTCCAAATGGCTGCTGGCTGCAACTCGCCTCCGTTTCCATGGCGTGTTTCAGAGTCCACGGGAGACACGTTCAGGTAGAGTTAAAATCGTTTGTCTGCCTCAATCCACAAAAATTTAATTGAGTTAACTACTTGAACAATCTTAATTGCCCCTTTAAATGTCATCCCGCTGGCTTTAATTGCCGGTGGCACTTCTGCGTTTCTGAAGCGCGCGCGCACCCTGGTGCGTCTGGGTGAAACACATTTATCGCCGGGTTGGAGCCGGGATTCGTTCCTGCTTCAAGCTATTACAATTTTTACTGCTTCCCCCCCTCCCCCTCCCCCTCCCCCAACCCACCCGTTCTTCCGGGTTAAAATTTGGGATATGATGGTGTTAAGAGCTGCAAAATGTTTGAATGCTGAACTCAACCTTTGCCCGAACACTTCAAATATTTGAATAAAACATCATTGGAATTTATCTATAATTTGATAATTGCATGTGCTAAGTACAATAAGGGTAGCTGGCTATCACATTACACGAGTAAACAACTGAGGGCTGATGATATGAATAATCTGACACATATAATTAAGGCAGCACAAAATAAAACTACGTAAAACACCAAAGGCAAACAAAATTAGAAAAGACACAGGCAAATTTTAAAAAAAGACTTGTTAGCTAAAGATTTTCTCTGTGTTGTTTGTGGAAATAGTTATCTTGCAGAGGGTCAAATATTTCAAAAATAACATCATGTGATTCCGTTAAATATGCCAAGGATTTCTCAGACATACTGTATTATATCACACCACGAGGAAGGACCAGTCTATGAGCAAAGTATATGATTTCTATAATCACATGACCTGTGTTTTTGTAAATATCAGGAGTACAGTCTGCTGAATGTTTGTTCACAATGCGGGGCTAGTCTTACAGTAGAAGGATGTTAGTCAAAAGAACACTGATGCCCCCACTTCCAACCTGATGGAAGTCCCTTCAGACCATGGAGCTCTTCAAGTCTGTCCCATGCAGATTCTTCAGCTCTTATCAACAGACTGAGCCTCAGAAATCAGAATGATCCCGTCTAATCAAGATCAGAGTTCCTAGTTTGTACCAACTGCCAAGATAGCGCAGGTGACTTATAAGGCCATAATAATTCCTACAAAGGAATTTGTGCAAGATGGTTATACCAATGTATACAGATCACAACTTAGGCATTTGTGACTGTTTTCTGATCTCAGGTATTTGGTTCACCTTCCCTGTTCTAAATTGAACTTAATTAAAGGTTGTGCAGTCCCTTCGTCATTGAAAGAATGAAACTCGGCTATTTCACCAAGATTCCTGCTCCAAAAGTGCTTTTGTACACATATTGGGTGAGGACAGGATCAAGCGTGAATGTGATGCCCTTTCTTGGTGACTAGCTTGTCAATACTCACTATTTAGGTACACAGATGAAGAACACTCACTCGGGTGAGGTACCAACACCCATGGAACTATAGCCCAGCAGAAGTCAGTGCTTTCCGGAGCGGAGAAGTGGGAAAAAGAGAGAGAAAAGCAATACAATCAATAGAAATAGACCGCAGCTTAAATAACATAATGGTTTGAACAGATAATGCTGTGTGTTGCCTTTACTGGAGCTGCACAGGATTTGCACTCTATCTTTGATACATTAGACAAATGCTCCTCCATTATTAACGTCTGTTGTACATGCAAAAATCTAACCTACCGTCTCGTGAGTACAGCAATTGAGCATTTATATTGAGAATTATTGTACTACACGGTGAAGGATGAATCAAAATAACTGTAGATTGCAGTTTGTGTGATTTAAAGAAAAATTAAATCACACAAACCAGAACCGAAATATTTTATGATCTGTTACTGTTTGTGACTATATGATATTTATCCAGTCAAGCTAAGTCAGGGCTGACTACATATTGAGGTGTTAGCAAATTGCTGTGTCTTCCCAACTTGGGACCTGTGAAACGTGTAGTCTGGCCTACATATAACTCCAGTCCTACAATATGTTGTTGACTCCTAATGCCCTCCGAAGTGGCCTAGCAAACCACTCCATTGTAAACATTTAATAATAAGGAAAAAAATCAGATGGAAATCTCAGCCGTCTCAGTAAAGTACTCCTCACTAACGTCTGGGGACTGGTGCCCAAGTTGGAATTAGCTGTCCCACAGACTTGTCATGGCAAAGCCTAGATGGTCATACCCACAGTCAAGTCTATCAGTCAACAGCCTACTCTATCCGTTGCATCCCAGGACAGTCCCACCAGAGGTATACAGTTGGGTGAGAGTAGCCCTGGGAGTCCTGCACATTGACTCTGGACCCCACAAAGTCTCATGGCTTCGGATTAAACAAGGTCAAGGATATCTTCTGCTGATCACTGCCCTCAACTGATGAATCAGTACTCTTCCATGTTGAACATCACTTGGTGCAAGCCCAATGGGAAGCAAAGTATTACAGGTGGGGGACTTCAATGTCCACCGTTACCACCAATGTACTACCACCACTGACTGAGCTAGCCAAGCCCTGAAGGACTTAGCTGCCAGGTGTTGAGGGAACCAAAATGAAGGAGCAACCTACTTGACCTTGTTACCTCGATGGCACCTCCTTTTCCTGTGACCTCTACCACCAAGATGGACAAGACCAGAAATGTTGTGGGAACATGATCACCTCCAAGTCCCCTTCCAAGTCACATACCAGCCTGACTTGTACATAAATTGCCATTCCTTCATTGCAGCTGGGTCAGTACCCTGCAATACGCTACCTTACACCATATTTGGAGCACCATCACCACAAGGTTAACACAAAGGAAGAATGTATCAAAATGCAAGAATACATTAAGAAACTTTCAGAATGGGCATGTAATTGGCAAATGAATTTCAATATGGATAAGTGTGAAGTGGTGCATTTTGGTAGCAAGAATAAGGAGACCACTTACTCCTTGGATAATAAGAGTCTAAATGGGTTAGAGGAGCAAAGGGATCTTTGGTACAGATACACAAATCACTAAAAGTAGCGACGTAGGTTAATAATGCCATAAAAAAGGCAAACTAAGTACTGGGGTTCATTTATAGAGGGATAGAGTTGAAAAGCAGAAAAGTTATGTTAAACTTGTATAGAACCTTGGTTAGACCACACTTGGCATACTGTGCACAGTTCTGATCTCTGTATTATAAAAAGGGCATAGAGGCATTGGAGAGGGTGCAAAAACGATTCACAAGGATGATACCAGAACTGAGAGGATATCCTTATCAGGAAAGGCTGAACAAGCTGGTACTCTTTTCTCTAGACAAGAGAAGGCTGAGGGGTCTCCTGATAGAAGATAATGAAAGGGTTTGATAGGGTAGACGTAGAGAAAATGTTTCCACTGGTGGGGGAGTCCAAAACTAGAGGTTATAGATATAAGATAGTCAGTAATAAATCCTATAGGGAATTCAGGAGAAACTTCTTTACCCAAAGAGTGGTAAGAATGTGGAACATACTACCACAAGGAAGGAACTAGCATAAATGCATTTAAAGGGAAGCTAGATACTCACACAAGGAAGAAAGGGATAGAAGCATATTTTTGTAGGGTTAGATTAAGTAGGGAGGGAGGAGGCTCGTGTGGAGCATAAATGCTGGCGTAGAGCAGTTGGGCCAAATGGCCTGTTTCTGTGCTGTAGGTTTGATGTAAGGTCTGCAGCGTTTCAAGAAGAAGGCTCACCACCCCCTTTTCAGGGCAACTAAATATGGGCAATAAATGTAGTCAGGTGTTTTTTTTTAGTGTTTTGTGTTCCTCTTACCTAAAAGAGAAAATGTAGGTATTAGAATAGTTTGGCAATGTTAGGGTTAAAATAGATGTATCATGGAAATGTACTACGACTAGATAAGCTTGGAAGAACTGGAGAATGACACAGCAGCTGGCAGGTTCACTCCAAAAACAGGTCACGTTTCATACTACAGAACTAGACAGAACTGGTTTACGCCAGGGTTAGACAAAGGGATAGCACATGATGCTAGGGTTACATCATATCCTGTGACCAAAGCGAGATATAAATATGGATGGAGTCATGCACAACTAATTTGTTACTCAAAGCTGGGAACTACCTTGGATAGGGATAGCTCTTAGTCACCGATGGGCATCCCACATATGAGTATATAAACGTATTGCTCACTTGTAATAATCGGCTAATGTTCACTAAATCTCTGAAGTTAATCCAACTCTAGTGTCTGAAGCAGCCATTTTGTGAATAATTGTATGAGTGGTGACATACTGAGCTAACCAGAGTCTTTCTCCCTTCTTTGCCAAGGTCCCCTTATCTTGCCCATTGCCATTTCACAAACCAGTCCTGGATATTAATCTTGTAGGTTTAAGGATTAAGAGAATGTGGTATAAGAATTTCAACAATTAATTCAAGTAAGTTTTCAACCATTGCAAAGAACAATGCATGATTTCTGCATCTCCATTTGTCAAATTTCTACAGATTAGAAGTACCATTTAAAAATATGAGACTAAGAATTCCTTTCAAGAGGCAGATCAGTTTTCATTAAATGCATAATAACAGTTTTGACAAAAAAAATTGTTTGAAATTCATAATAAACAGGAGCATTGACGCAAAACCTTCTGCATTAGGAAAATGGTAAGAAAGAGAATTAAAACGTATTCTTAAAGAACCATGGAAAGGAAATGGGTGGATATAAAAATTAATTATCCTCAGAGGCATAATTTCCTCTGGTAGTATACTGGTTCATGTATTCAGGTAAAATTCCTTTATCTACTATTTAAAATCAATCATTAACTTGTTTAAAATTAAGAAATAAGAACGTATGTAAAGTCAAGGATGAGAAAAGGCCATTTGGCTCATCCTTCCAGTACCCTAAATCTCCCATTATAGCATTCAGCTGCATTTTGAACATCCCTAATGTTTTTGACTCCATTACCCCAACAGATTGATTATTTAAAACAATTTACTGCTCTTTGAGTGATGGAATTCTTCAGATTTACTTTTAAACTTGCATCCTTTGGTCCTAATCTTCTGTTTTAGTTTGAAGTAATAATCTGGGTTTACCTTTACCTATACCCGATTTTCATTTCTATTGATCCCTATAGCATGCTATCATGTATAAGCATATCCAGGTCCTTACGTCATTTAGTAACAACAGTGGACCAAGCTTAAATATTGGAGTAAAAACAGAAAATGCCGGAAACACTCAGCAAGTCAGGCAGCATCCGTGGAGAGAGAAACAGAGTTAATGTTTCAGGTTGATAACCTTTCATCAGAATTGGAAGAAGTTAGAGATTTAATAATTTATAAGCAAGTACAGAGCCAGGGAAAACAAAGGATGGAGGTGGGGGGGAGGGGGAAAGAACAAAAGGGAAGGTCTATGATGGGGTGGAGGGCAGGGGTGATTAAATGACAAAAGGGATGATAGCGCAAGGCAAAAGGAGAGTGGTAATGGGACAAGTAAAGAAACAAAAGATGGATCCAGAGGAGGTGTAAATGGCAACAGCAGAACCATTACCAGCACTTGCTGTCCGAGAAAATGGGGGCAGTGGTTATGATCTGAAGTTGTTGAACTCAATGTTGAGGCTGGAGGGTTGTAAAGTGCCTCATCGAAAGATGAGGTGCTGTTCCTCGAGCTTGTGTTGGAGTGACTGACTTTAGAATTTACTAAAATCTTATGCTTGGAATTTCCTTGGCGGTTCTCCCGATCAACCACCGTAACTTCGACAGAAGATCGATGGAAACTCCATTTAAATGTCTATCTGGGGGGTTTCCGTTGATCTTCCACCGAAGTTACGATGGCTGATCGGGGACAATCCCTGAGGAAATTCCCAGCATAAGCTTTCTTTCTTTCTTCTACAACAGAATTCTGTGTAACAATCATGATATTTAAAAGGGAATTAGATGGACACTTGAAGTGGAAATATATTAAGGAGCATGGAGGAAATGGGCTTAGGTGGCTCTGCTGGGGAAGCTAGGACTGGCACAGGCATAATGGCCAAATGGCCTCTTTCTGTGCAGAAATCACTGTGATTGTATGATAGCAATAAAGGGGAAGTGTGTTGCAGAGAATTGCCCTGTGATCTCTAAGTGCCATAAAGGAAGATATTTATTAATTTATTGATATCTTTCAACTGTACCTTGTTATTGCATTTTGTACTTTAGGTTAGAGGCAATAATTTTGTAAAGAAGTCCCATTCACATTCATGAATGGGAGGTACTTTCCACAGTATACTGTCTCTATTAATAATAAAACTTAATGAGTTAAAGTCAGAGAGATTGGCACAATATGCCTGCACCATGATGCTTCCAACCAACAGTTATAAAGCATAAAGCATGAGAACAAAGGAGAACTGAAAGATACTTACATGTAAAGAGTGAAAGAAAAAACTTACATTTATAGAGCACCTTTCACAACCTCAGGACGTCCCAAAGTGCTTTACAGCCATTGAAGTATTTTTGAAATGTAGTCACTGTTGTAATGTAGGAAACGCGCAGACAATTTGAGCACAAGGTCCCACAAATAGCAACGTGATATGACCAGATAATCTGTTTTAGTGATGTTGGTTGAGGGATGAATATTGGCCGGGACACATAGAATCATACCATGGTTACAGCACGGAAGGAGGCCATTCAGCCCATCGAGTCCGAGTCAGCTCTCTGCAAGAATAATTCAGCTAATCCCACTTCTCCGCCCTATCCCCGTAGCCCTGCAAATTTTTTCCCTTCAAGTACTTATCCAATTCCCTTTTGAATCTGCCTCCACCATCCCCTCAGGCAGTGCATTCCAGATCACAACCACTCGCAGTGTGAAAAAGCTTTTTCTCATGTCGCCTTTGGTTCTTTTGCCAATCACCTTAAACCTATGTCCTCTGGCTCTTGCCCTCTCTGCCAATGGGAACAGTTTCTCTCTATCTACTCTGTCCAGACCCTTTGTGATTTTGAATACCTCTAGCAAATCTCCTCTTAACCTTCTCTGTTCCAAGGAGAACAACCCCTTTTAGAATTGTACCATTTAGTTTATATTGCCTCTTCTCGTTCTTCCCACTGAGATGTATCACTTCAAACTTTTCTGCGTTAAATTTCATCTGCCACGTGTCCGCCCATGCCACCTGTCCTCTTGATGTCTATCCACGTAACTAAAGTCTCTCATCCCTGAAATCACTCGAGTAAATCTCTTCTGCACCCTCTCTAAGGCCTTCACATCCTTCCTAAGGTGCGGTGCCCAGAACTGGACACAATGCTCCAGTTGTGGCCAAACCAGTGTTTTATAAAGGTTCAGCATAACCTCCTTTCTTTTGTACTCTATGCCTCTATTTATAAAGCTCAGGATCCTGTATGCTTTCTTAACCGCGTTCTCAACCTGCCTTGCCATCTTCAACGATTTGTGCACATATACCCTCAGATCTCTCTGTTCCTGCACCCCCTTTAGAATTGTGCCCTTTATTGCCTCTCCTCATTCTTCCTACTGAAATGTATCACTTCACACTTTTCTGCGTTAAATTTCACCTGCCACGTGTCCGGCCATTCCACCAGTTTGACTATGTCCTCTTGGTGTCTATCACAATCCTCCTCACTGTTCACTACCCTTCCAAGTTTTGTGTCATCTGTAAATTTTGAAATTGTGCAAGTCCAAGTCATTTATATCAAAAAAGCAATGATCCTAGTACCGATCCCTGGGGAACACCACTGTATACCTCCCTCCAGTCCAAGAAAGAACTGTTCACTACCACTCTCTGTTTCCTATTACTTAGCCAATTTCTTATCCATGCTGCCACTGCCCCCTTTATTCCATGGGCTTCAACTTTGATGACAAGCCTATTATGTGGCACTTTATCAAACGCCTTTTGCAAGTCCATATAAACCATATCAACCACATTGCCCTCATTGATCCTCTCTGTTATCTCATCAAAAAACTCAATCAAGTTGGTTAAACACGATTTGCCTTGAACAAATCCGTGCTGGCTTTCCTTAGTTAATCCACACTTGTCCAAGTGACTGTTAATTTTGTCCCGGATTATCGTTTATAAAAGTTTCAACACGACCAAGGTCACTGGCCTGTAGTTGCTGGGTTTATCCTTACACCCTTTTTTGAACAAGGGTGTAACATTCGCAATTCTCCAGCCCTCTGGTACCACCCCCATACCTAAGGATGATTTGAAGATTATGGCCAGCACCTCTTCAATTTCCACCCTTACTTCCCTCAGCAACCTAGGATGCATCCCATCTGGACTGCATAACTTATCTACTTTAAGTACAGCCAGCCTTTCTAGTACCTCCTCTTTATCAATTTTTAGCCCTTCCAGTATCTCAACTACCTCTTCACTTGCTGTGACTTTGGCAGCATCTTCTTCCTTGGTAAAGACAGATGCAAAGTGCTCATTTAGTACCTCAGCTATGCCCTCTACCTCCATGTGTAGATTTCCTTTATGGTCCCTAATCGGTACCACCCCTCCTCTTGCTACCCGTTTACTATTTAAATGCCTATGGAAGACTTTTGGATTCCATTTTATGTTAGCCGCCAGTCTATTCTCATATTCTCTCTTTGCCCCTCTTATTTCCTTCTTCTCCTCCCCTCTGAACTTTCTATATTCAGCCTGGTTCTCACTTGTATTATCAACCTGACATCTGTCATAAGCCCCTTTTTTCTGCTTCATCTTACTCTCTACCTCTTTTGTCACCCAGAGAGCTCTGGCTTTAATTGCCCTTCCTTTCTCCTTTATGGGAATGTATCTAGACTGTACCCGAACCATCTCCTCTTTAAAGGCTACCCATTGTTCAATTGTAGTTTTGCCTGCCAATCTTTGATTCCAATTTACCTAGGCCAGATCCGTTGCCATCCCATTGAAATTGGCCCTCCTCCAGTTGAGTATTTTTACTTCAGAGTGGGCCTCATCCTTTTCTATAGCTAATCTAAACCTTATGATACTATGATCGCTGCTCCCTAAATGTTCCCCCACTGACACTTGCTCCACTTGGCCCACCTCATTTCCCAGGACCTGATCCAGCAACGACTCCTTTCTTGTTGGGCCGGAAACGTACTGGTCAAGAAAGTTCTCCTGAACACACTTCAAAAATTCCTCCCCCTCTTTGCCCTTTACACTATTACTATCCCAGTCTATATTAGGATAGTTGAAGTCCCCCATTATCACTACTCTATGGTTCTTGCACCTCTTTGTAATTTCCCTGCAAATTTGTTCCTCTATATCCTTTCCACTAGTTGGTGACCTATAGGCTACCCCCAGTAGTTTAATGGCACCTCTATTGTTTCTTAACTGCAACCAAATAGATTCTGTCCTTGACCCCTCCAGGACATCCTCTCTTTCCAGTACTGCAATATTCTCCTTAATCAATACCGACAACCCCCCTCCTTTCTTTCCTTCCCTATCTTTCCTGAACACCTTGTATCCAGGAATATTCAGTACCCAATCCTGCTCTTTTGTGAGCCAGGTCTCCATTATCGCCACACAGGGGAGAACTCCCCCGCTCGTCTTTGAAATAGTGCCATGGGAACTTTTACGTCCATCTGAGAGGGCAGACGGGGCCTCGGTTTAACTGTGTACAGATATTTACTTATAATGTTCTTTGTTTCTGATATATGATTAATTGTCAAACATCAGAAGTAAAGCAAATTGTAAGAACGATTGAGTCATAGAGTCATAGAGTCATAGAGTTATACAGCACGGATAGAGGCCCTTCGGCCCATCGTGTCCGCGCCGGCCATCAACCCTGTCTACTCTAATCCCATATTCCAGCATTTGGTCCTTAGCCTTGTATGCTATGGCATTTCAAGTGCTCATCCAAATGCTTCTTGAATGTTGTGAGGGTTCCTGCCTCCACAACCCTTTCAGACAGTGAGTTCCAGACTCCAACCACCCTCTGGGTGAAAAAGTTCTTTCTCAAATCCCCTCTAAACCTCCCGCCTTTTACCTTGAATCTATGTCCCCTTGTTATAGAACCCTCAACGAAGGGAAAAAGCTCCTTAGTATCCATCCTATCTGTGCCCCTCATAATTTTGTACACCTCAATCATGTCCCCCCTCAGCCTCCTCTGCTCCAAGGAAAACAAACCCAATCTTCCCAGTCTCTCTTCATAGCTGAAGCGCTCCAGCCCTGGTAACATCCTGGTGAATCTCCTCTGCACCCTCTCCAAAGCGATCACATCCTTCCTGTAGTGCGGCGACCAGAACTGCACACAGTACTCCAGCTGTGGCCTAACCAGTGTTTTATACAGCTCCATCATAACCTCCTTGCTCTTATATTCTATGCCTCGGCTAATAAAGGCAAGTATCCCATATGCCTTCTTTACCACCTTATCTACCTGTTCCGCCGCCTTCAGGGATCTGTGAACTTGCACACCAAGATCCCTCTGACCCTCTGTCTTGCCTAGGGTCCTCCCATTCATTGTGTATTCCTGTAATAGTGCAGTTTTAAATAAGACCTTTACTAATATTGTCTATTTGATTTTCCTTTTTGTGTGTGCATGTGCATAAATCTGTACATATTAGAGACAAACATCAGCCAGAACTCACCCACAATGGAATTTAGAATAGTGTTACAGTAACAGAAGGAACTGATAACATTCAGATTTCCGAGACATCTGATTTTCAGTGTTCAAGAATAAGAATGCTACTTTGAATTACAGACTAACAATGGGGTCTGTTATAATAGTCTCAGTTTAAATGGCTACAGAAAGCTCAGTGTGTCATGATGGCTTCGTTAACAAGTCAAATAGGGATTGACCTATTGTGATATCAATTCACTTACCAAGCATTTGAACCTCACTGAAGACTGCTTCTCTGCTCCAACGCAGACTTTGATTCCAATTTCCACTTTAAATTGTTCAAACAACTTGGGTAAAGTCAAGTGTTATTGTTTGCATTTTGCAAGTGTGTGCAAAATTGCCATTTTCCATGTAAAAATTTTACATGCAAATCAGAATCACAATACAAGTCGTGGCGTCAAGAAATGCAAATAAATGGGGACTAATATAAATGTGTATAGTTGGTGTACATATGCAAAAAGGAAACACTGCGAAAAACTAAGGAAAGGCTGAGAAAAGAAAGGTTTACTAATAGTAAAGGATAATTTAACGGTGCCAAATTTGTGAAACATCATGGAATTTGCGGAACCAAGGCAAAAATATTGAACAGACAAATATGGTATGTGTCACAAATGTGTTAAATATCACTTCTGAAGTGAAGGCCACTCTGCAGCAGTGGAGGAAAAAGCTGCATGGCTATGAAGCACTAAGCTGGAGACAGATCTGCAACTCATTCAAGGCCACAAGAGGTGGGCCAAGTTCCCAGGAGTGCCTGATGCCAACTGACCACAGCCCAGTTCCCTTGCAAAGGAGGTTGCAACAGTGGTTGGCTGGGCCAAAGGCTGAACCGAAAGAAAAAATAACTAAAAGTAAATCTGCATTCAATTCATGTTTTTTGTCTTAGCTTCACTATTTCTTTTTGGACCTTCTTGTGGCTTTTTTTTCTTCTTTCATGGGATGTGGGCGTCGCTGGCAAGGCCGGCATTTATTGCCCATCCCTAATTGCCCCTTGAGAAGGTGGTGGTGAGCCGCCTTCTTGAACCGCTGCAGTCCGTGTGGTGAAGGTTCTCCCACAGTGCTGTTAGGGAGTTCCAGGATTTTAACCCAGCGACGATGAAGGAACGGCAATATATTTCCAAGTCAGGATGGTGTGTCACTTGGAGGGGAACGTGCAGGTGGTGTTGTTCCCATGTGCCTGCTGCCCTTGTCCTTCTAGGTGGTAGAGGTCGCAGGTTTGGGAGGTGCTGTCAAAGAAGCCTTTGCGAGTTGCTGCAGTGCATCCTGTGGATGGTACACACTGCAGCCACTGTGCGCCGGTGGTGAAGGGAGTGAATGTTTAGGGTGGTGGATGGGGTGCCAATCAAGCGGGCTGCTTTGTCCTGGATGGTGTCGAGCTTCTTGAGTGTTGTTGGAGCTGCACTCATCCAGGCAAGTGGAGAGTATTCCATCACACTCCTGACTTGTGCCTTGTAGATGGCTAAGTCCAGAACAAGGTGGGTATGAATATAAAATAGCCATTAACGGATCAAATAAATTTAGGAAGATTTCTTCACAGAGAAAGGCGAGAATGTGGAACTTGCTGCCACATGGAGTGGTTGAAGCAGATAGCATGGACGCATCCATTTCTAGTGCACAACAGAAGAGCATGGAGCATTGTGTACACATTGAGAAGATAGTGCACCATTATGCACACAAACAGAAGAACACAGACCATATGTAGAACACAGCAGAGAAAGAAAGAACTAATCGACCATAGCAAAAGAAACATAATATAGCTAAATGTGAGGTGGTTCATTTTGGTAGGAGGAATAATGAGATCACTTATTCCTTGGAAGGTAAGAAACTAAATGGGGTAGAAGGGCAAACAGATCGGGGAATGCACATACATAAATTGCTAAAAGTAGCAACACAAGGTGATCAGGCGATAAAGAGCACAAAATACTGGGGTTCGTTTCTAGAGGAATAGAATACAAAAGCAGGGAGGTAATGATAAATGTATATAGAACCTTGGTCAGACCACACTTGGAGTACTGTAATCTCCATACTGCAAAAAGGATATTGAAGCACTGGAGAAAATGAAGAAAAGATTGATGTTACCAACTAACAAGGAATATTGAGCAGGCTGGGGCTCTTTTCTCTGGAAAAGCGAAAACTGAGCAGATCTGATAGAGGTCTTTAAAAGTATGAAGGGCTTAATAGGATGGATGTGGAGAAACTGTTTCCACTTGTGGCTAAGTCCAGAACAAGGTGGGTATGAATATAAAATAGCCATTAACGGATCAAATAAAGAATTTAGGAAGAATTTCTTCACAGAGAATGGTGAGAATGTGGAACTTGCTGCCACATGGAGTGGTTGAAGCAGATAGCATGGACGCATTTAACGGCAGGCTTGCCGCATACATAAGGGAATAGATGGATATAGCAATAGAGTGGGAAGAGGTAATTAGAGTGGGAGGAGGCTTGCGTGGAGTATAAACACTGGCATAGACCAGCTGGGCCGAATGGCTTGTTTTTGTGCTGTAGATTCTCTGTAATTCTATGGAATTTATATAACACCTTTCACGTTCTTGGGACGTCCCAAAGTGCTTTACAGCAGTCATTGTTGTTTTGTAGGCAAAGTGACAGTCAACTTGCAGAGCAAGGTCCCACAAATAGCAATGTCATATTTGACCAGTTAATCTGTTTTTGGAGGCGTTTATTGAGGAAAAAGTGTTGGCCAGGACACCAGAGAATTACCTGACTCTTCTTCAAATAGTACCATGGGATCTTTTACATCCACCTGATAAAGGCGGACTAGTCCTTGATTGGCTGTTTCATCTGAAAGACAGCACCTCCAACAATGCAGCACTCTTGCAGTACTGTATTGACGTGTCAGCCTAGATTATGTTCTCATGTCCTGGAGTGCAGCATGATTCCATGACTTTCTGACTCAGAGGCAGAGGTGCTACCACTGGGCCATGGCTGACATAAAGTAGACACATAAACGATCACAATGCAAATATAGTCAACACGTTGTATGACCCAAGCATACTCAGTTGCTTTTGTACAATGTAGCCTTGTGATACGTTTTAACTGCAAGAGAATGGGGTGAAACAATAAACTCACCAGCAATGATTTTATTTCATAATCACCGAAATACAACAAAAGCCAAATTTAGTAAAATGGTTTTACCTGGTATTCAAAGATATAAATTCATCCAACGTAGGACATACTAACCCAATAGCCAGCCGCATAAGCCCATGGTTGTGATGGAATGAACAGGTTCCTGGGAAATCAGCAAATACAAGGATAGGCTATATGCATATTCAAAAAAACCAACTCTTTTCCAATTCAGGAACCGCATCCTATTCTATGGATGTCTGTGTATCTCAATACGCAGGCAATTTGTTACTTTCACAAAACTGGGGAAGTCCTGGAAAATCCTGGAGAGTTTCGGCTGTCATGATACAGATATGATGGGGGGTAATTTTAACCCCCAAGAACAGGTGGGTGGGCAGTAAAAATAGCTGCTCTTTGAAGCAGGACCGCATCCCGGCTCCAACACGCCCACTTCCGGGTTTAACCCAGGCGCATTAGGATGCGCACAGACGTGCAAGGGGAACCCAGAAGACCCATCCCCACTTAGGCCTGTAGCCCGATAGTTAAAGGGGCAATTTAGGTACTTTAAACACTGAGGTACTTAACTTTTTGTGTATTCTGAAACAGAAAAGGAGATTTAACTTCTCCTGAATGTGTCTCCAAAGACTTCTGAAACACAACATTGAAACGGAGGCAAGTTGTAGCCAAAGCACATTTGGCCCTTTAAACCAGTGATTGACACATCTCAATAAGGTGAGGTATTGCAGCTGGGCTCTCAGTTCTCTCAGGCAAACGTCTGGCTGGGAGTTCTTTGTGTTTAGACTGAGAGTTCTTTGTTGAGACTGAGAATTCTTGTGTTCAGACAAATTTACCAACACTTTGGAGCCCCTCGAACTGACGGATGTATTCCACAGTACATCTGAGGAGGAGGAACATCACCATCTGCAGCAGGCACGACGTGCAGTTCTGGGATCTGCAGTTGCACAAGACAAGAGTGCGCAACAAGGACCTGGAGAAGAGCAGGGAAGGGACTAACGGAGGGGTCGAGGTGGCAGAAGACACTACCCCCATGAGAGGATCTACAGGCAGAGGTTGAGCTTCCTGGACATTACTGAGAAGCAGTGCCTACATAGGCTGAGACTGAGTTGCCAGTTGGTCGCAGACATCTGCAGCCTCTTTCATGCAGAGCTGCTCTCGGCTGGACCTGGGGGTCGTGCATTGCCCGTCGCAGTTAAAGTCACGACTGCCCTTAATTTCTTCACCTCCGGATCCTTCCAGAGTGCCACTGGTGACATCTCCAGGGTGTGTCAGTCGTCTGCACATAAATGTATATGACAGGTCACGGATGGCTTGTTTGCCAGGGCATCCGACTATGTCAACTTCCCCCCTGACAACATCAGCCAGACTGAGAGGGCAGTGGGTTTCAACTCTCTGGCTGGCTTCCCACGGGTGCAGGGCGCAATTGATTGCACACAGGTAGCAATCCGAGGACCTCCACATGAGCCAGGACTGTTCATAAACTGAAACGGATATCACTCCATCAATGCACAGCTGGTCTGTGACCACCGGAAGGGATTTCTGCAGGTGTGTGCCAGATTCCCTGGCAGCTGTCATGATTCATTTGTTCTGCGCTAGTCCAACATCCCAGACCTCTTCCACAAAGAAAACACACTGGCTCATTGAAGACGAGGGATATCCCCTGTGGACGTGGCTCATGACACCTGTGAGAAACCCCACCAAAGAGGCACAGCAGTGGTACAACCAGAACCACATCACCACCAGGTCTGTCTTTGAGCAAGCCATAGGCATGTTGAAGATTGCGCTTCAGTTGCCTGGATAGATCTGAGGGAACCCTTCTGTACTCGCCAGCGAGGGTATGCAGAATAATCGTCACGTGCTGCGTCCTGCACATCATGGCGCAGCAGGGAGGATTGGAGGTGCAGGAGGTCGAATGCGCTCATCAAGCATCCTCATTTGGCGGCAACATTGAAGAGGAAGAGGATGAGGAGGAGGAGGAGAACGAGGAGGAGGAAAATGAAGATGGGGAACCCATTGCCAGTGTAGCAGCGCACATTGCTGCCCGTGATGCCAGAGATTCCCTCATCTCTAACAGGTTCTCATAATGAGATGTGCAAATTGAAGACTTTGAAATACTCAGGCCGCCTGGAACAACAACTACCACCAACCCCCTCCTCTCCCTTTGCACAAAACCACGCATACACCCATTGCACACCTGCCCAATGGGTGGCATCATGTCTTGACATTCATGATGAAGCAAATAAAATGTTGAATTCACACATGGGACGCAAGTATGGCCAAGATGTGGCAGTGGTGATAAAGATTAAATTTAATTAAAACAAAATATATAAATGAACAACATGACATCTCATCACACACCCCTATGCATACCCGTGGTGAACTACAATAGCTCAGCCTTTGTCTTTCTAGTGCTTCTACATGGTGTATCCCCTGTGGCATCAGCAGAGGTAGTGGCAGGTTGCTCAGATACCTGCCCTCACTGGTTAGATGCTTTTGGAGCCCGTGAGGGCCCCGCCAAAGACTGCTCCACCTGCACCTGTGCAGAGGCAGACTCGGCCATTGGGAAAGGAGGCTGCATTGCTGGTACTGGTTGGGGGGGGGGAGGGGGGGTGGGGGATCTGGTGAAACATGGGAGCGCTTGGAGTGGAGTCCCCACTTCTATGTTCCCTTTCGCCATCATCCCTCTCCCAGGCCAGCGCAACATCATTCCCACCACTCTACCAAAAGCAAAATACTGCGGATGCTGGAAATCTGAAATAAAAACAGAAAATGCTGGAGAAGCTCAGCAAGTCGGGTAGCATCTGTGGAGAAAGAAACAGAGTTAACGTTTCAGGTCGAAGACCTTTCGTCAGAACTGGAAGATGTTAAAGAGTTTTTAAGCAAGTACAAAGTCAGGGAAAGGGGGGAGGGGAGGACAGAACAAAAGGGAAGGTCTGTGATAGATTGTAATTACTGCTCCCATTTTTTTGGACAGCAAGTGCCAATCACAGCTACTCCTGACCAACCTTTTGTTTCTTAACCTGTCCCATTACCACCCTCCTTACCTTGCATCATCATCCCTTTTGTCATTTAATCACTCTTGCCCTCTACCCTATCACAGACCTTCCATTTTGTTCTTTCCTCCCCTCCCCCGCCTTTCCCTGGCTCTATACTCGCATAAAAACTTTAACTCTTTACCATCTTCCAGTTCTGACGAAAGGTCATCGACCTGAAACGTCAACTCTGTTTCTTTCTCCACAGATGCTGCCCGACTTGCTGAGCTTCTCCAGCATTTTCTGTTTTTATTCCCACCACTCTGCTGGACAGGTTGGTGAGCAGATGCGCCACAGTGTAAGGCCATGGATAAGGTATCTGTCAACCTGTTTCAGGCAGCAGACACGTTGGCACCCAGAGTCTGGACGGCCATTGTCATGGCCTGCATGGACTCATTTCAGATCCGTGCTTGAAGCTCAATGGAGGCAGCCACTCTCTCCATCATAGACTTTCCCACGCTTACCTGTGCCAACAATCCGCTAGCGATGGAGTTGGACTCATCCATCCTCTCCGCTATTGTGGAGAGAGTGCGTGGCACGTTTTCCATTACCTTGCAAAGGTGCAGCTGTACCTCAATCATTCTCATTCTCAACGATGGCCCCCGGGGTTCAGCATCTATTGCCAGCTGAGCAGAGCTTGGAGAGGAGTGCGCCCCCTGACGCGGACTCTCCACAGCTGCCCCTTCCACCAGTGTCTGCTCGTGCTCACTGGTGAGTGATGAATCACCAGGTGACAACCCAACTAACTGTCTAACAGGGTGCACCGAAGTGCCAGTATCTGCGCTGGTGCGTGGCTGCATGTCATGTGACAGTGCACCCTCAGAAGGAATGAGATCCTCTGAGGAATTGTTTTCTTCCATTTCAGCAGATGCTTCTTGAAGGCGTGAAGGCCCTGGAAGACGACAGAAACTGATATTAATTATTCATCGGAAAGGTGACAATCTTTCCAATGACCATACTCAGGTCTGGAACAGTTCAATCATTGATAAAATCAATTCTTCATGTGTGTGAAAGATGTTAAAGTTCTGTCACCAGCCATCTGCGGGTTGCCAGTCTCTCCATCTCTGACGGATAGGCATGCAATGGTCCAACTTATCTCCATTGCCTCCTCCTCTACATCTGACAGCTCCATTATATGTGGTGGACCACCTCCAGTTCTGGTCCTCTCCCTTGCATTTTGCACTCTCTTCTCCTGCAAGGGGAGAAAGAACAGACCTGTAAGTGACTGAAGGTGACGTATTCACCCTATGAATGCATTCCTTTCGGTGAGGCTGACCATGAAAGAGATGCATCAGAGGGTGACTATCTGACAAATACATCACATTGCATCAGGATTGGCATGAGTGGCAGTGGTGGGTAAATAAATGGGCAGTTGAGGAAGTGCATAGAAAGTGAAGGATAGTTGCTGTGGAAACTTAAGTGGGTGTGAGGAGTTATGTGGTGGAGTAGGCATGCCAACACATAGTAACAGGGTGGGGCAGGGGGGCGGGTGTTGAACAACATAGGGTGTGGGTGAATCAGAAAATGTACCCACTTTTTCTGACCTGGTTAGGTACTGCGTCCAAGACCTGGACATCGTGCGCCTGCTGCTCACCTCCTCTGCCACCTCCAGCCACGCCTTCTTGGTGACAGAAGCAGGCTTCTTCCTCCTATTAGCTGGGTACAGCACCTCCCTCTCGCTTCGCACACCAGCCAGTAGAACCTGAAGGGATGCGTCGGTGAACCTGGGTATTGCCTTCGCTCTATGCCCTTCCACCTCAATGTTCCCTCCTTTCTCCTTCAAAATCCATCTTTGCCTATCCTTTAAATAGTGGCGTTCACATCACATCATGTGGGTGTGTAGTACACCCGCTGTGCAACTTGGAGTTGCGAAACCCGGAAATAAAATGAAGTGCTTTCAATTGAGTTGCGATTGCTCAATCTGACGTGCTCAAATTGTTCCCGGGCTTCCCACGCGACTATTTACCCACCCGCTGAGTTCCCACCGGCATTTTGTTTTTATTCGTTCATGGGATGTGGGCGTCGCTGGCGAGGCCAGCATTTATTACCCATCCCTAATTGCCCTTGAGAAGGTGGTGGTGAGCCGCCTTCTTGAACCGCTGCAGTCCGTGTGGTGAAGGTTCTCCCACAGTGCTGTTAGGAAGGGAGTTCCAGGATTTTGACCCAGCGACGATGAAGGAACGGCAATATATTTCCAAGTTGGGATGGTGTGTGACTTGGAGGGGAACGTGCAGGTGATGTTGTTCCCATGTGCCTGCTGCCCTTGTCCTTCTAGGTGGTAGAGGTCGCAGGTTTGGGAGGTGCTGTCGAAGAAGCCTTGGCGAGTTACCGCAGTGCATCCTGTGGATGGTACACACTGCAGCCACAGTGCGTTGGTGGTGAAGGGAGTGAATGTTTAGGGTGGTGGATGGGGTGCCAATCAAGCGGGCTGCTTTGTCCTGGATGGTGTGAAGCTTCTTGAGTGTTCTTGGAGCTGCACTCATCCAGGCACGCGGAGAGTATTCCATCACACTCCTGACTTGTGCCTTGTAGATGGTGGAAAGGCTTTGGGGGGTCAGGAGGTGAGTCACTCGCCGCAGAATACCCAGCCTCTGACCTGCTCTTATAGCCACAGTATTTATATGGCTGGTCCAGTTAAGTTTCTGGCGTGCTAAAATCATGGCCCATGAAACAGATACGTCAATTGGCTTCCTTAAACAAAACTGCAGTTACCTTGCCTATATAATTCAATGAGGTGGGCTGCCTGAAGCTTACAATAACACCAATGGTAAGTTAAAATGTGCCAAACACAGTTGGAGGGTAAGAGCAGATCTCGCCTCCAATGCTCTGAACAAGTCTGGGCTCACTGCAAATTCTGTCTCTAAACCAGCGTCAACTGCTGACAAGAACCACTTGCTTTGACATCCATAGTCTCTGGTGACATTGTTTGTCAGCCCAATAATCAGGGTTCACACATGAGGTTAGTCCCTCTTCCACATTCTTGGCATTTCTTTTTCAGTATTTCCTTAAAGAAAACAAAGTCTATTTATTATGTTTTCTCTGTATTTTGGTGCTGCCTCATGTTCCTTTATATTCTCCCACCTGCTTCAACACAATTAGCTCATGAAATCGGAAGGGAAATTATGTAACTTCTCTCTCTTGCCCCTAAATTTAGCTCCTGACTCAGTTGTATTGTAAAAATACCACAATGGTTGTTTAGAACTGTGTGTAGTTCAAGCAGCAGGTATGGCCCTAGTAAATTTCTATCCATGGCGCAGGCAGCAAACCTAGAATTATATATCGGGGGTGATTTTAAACCCCAAGAACGGGTGGGTTGGGGGGCGGGTGGGAGTTGAAAATCGTTGTTTTTTTGGGTCACAACCGCAAAATTTTCGGACTTTGCATTCCCAGTGGGAAGCCTGTACTTTTACACAGTGACGTTAAACCCAGAAATAAAGCCGGGTTGAGGTCGCGACCCAAAAAACAACTATTTTCAACTTCCACCCACCCCCCAATCCACCCGTTCTTGGGGTTTAAAATCACCCCCATTGTGTTTCCCCAAGCTTCCCCCACCCCACTGCACCCACAAAACTTGGGAGGTTTCAGTACATGCTCCCAGAAAACTTTTTTTTTTAAACATTAAAAGTGATGTGTTCCAGATAATTTCAAGCTACTCTTTATTTCATAACTGATAGATTTGTAATCTAAAACAATTATAGGCAAAATAATATTTGGGTTGATTCATCTTTAACAGACCAATTAGAACATCAATTTCCTATAAACCACTTGAACAGTTACTCTCTCCCCTGTTTAGAGGCATTTCCCATCTCCTTAATAGAAGACCCCCCCACCCCCACCACCACCCCATCACCTCTTCACAGAGGTACTCTTCACTCCCCGAGTTTAACAGAGATCAAGGTCATCAATAAAAGCTAACACAAGGGAACACATGGCCAACTGAAGTGAATCAGAGTCGGTAGCCTCTGGACATTGACTGACAAAAGACATTGATGAACTAAAGCAAACGACAACTGGAAATGCAAACTCTACAGAAAATGTTGGGAACGTGGCAGATAAAGTAAAACAGGCTGTTTATGAAGTCATACGGGGTACTGAATACTGCACTCAAAAGAAAATTACGGTATTGGAAGGAAATCTGATTCCACTTCTAATACCCAAAAGAGAGCAAAGATGCTGCAGAATGAAGCTGTTGCATCTGATCTGGAGTCGTTAATGACAAGAACAAAAGCAATAACAACAACTGGCAATTATATAGCGCCTTTAATGTAGGAAAATGTCCCGAGGCGCTTCCCACTGGCATAATCAGACAAAAATGGACACCGAGCCAAACAAGGAGGGGTGAACACATGCTTAGTCAAAGAGGTGGGTTTTAAGGAGGGCTTTAAAGGAGGGGAGGAAGGTGGAGAGGTGGAGGGGTTTAGGGAGGGAATTCCAGAGGTTGGCGAGATTAGGCCCCAGCGGGCACGCTGGGTGGGAAGGTCAGCGAGAGAGGAGGATGTGGCAGTTGGCGTTGTAAGGAGGAGCGGCAGGTACCTTGATGGTCCCTTCGGAGAATGCTAAGAGAGGCTTGGAGGGTGGCTGTAGGCTTATTCAAGAGGGATTCAAGTCTGCAGGAGGCAGGAGAATAGTAAAGCAGAGGACGAGTGATGGCTTGGGGTAGGCCTCAGGTGGCAAAGTTCCCAATAGTGGAGAAACGATAGGTGGCATGACTGGAAGGGGAGGTGGCAAGAGAGAAGGTCCTGAGAAGGGCCAAGAGAAAAAAAAGGGAGATAGAAATAACTGGCCGGAGTCCAAAGCGGCGAGCAAAATGTGCACACAAATGGAAACAGAGGGAATTCAGGTTGCATCGGTATGGCAGAGATTAGGAGAGACATGCCCTGATCATAAACAGAGAATACGGAGGGAGTCAAAATGAGAGAGTCCAATATCAAAGTCTGAGGTCCAGTGTTGGGGTAAAGTTGACAGGGTGGAGACTAGGGGCACATTGCTGAAGGTTGTCCAGTGGAAATAGAGGTCCAAGGGAGAGTGGAGAGTAGATCATAAGCCAGGAGGGGTTGATCTAGGAGTCCAGCGGAGGCGAGTAATGGCCTTGATGTTAGCAGTGTGCACCAGCCAATCCGGTATACCAGCAAACAAGCAAAGAGCAATGAGAGTGAAACCTAAGGACCAAGAGCATGAAGTCCAGGGAGGCAGAGGAGGACGAAAGCTAAATCCACGGGGTCAGTGCAGATGAAGGAACCAGTCTGAGGAACAGCTGTAGGGAGGAGAGGGCCATGCAAGATTGCGAGCAGCATTAGCAGATTGAGGAGCAGGTCCAACCCAGACCAGCAAAGGGTGACAAAGGAGTTCTGAAGGATGAATGGAACCAGTGACCGTGGGAAGCACACGGAAAGCAGCAAAGCAGTGAGGGAGCAGAATCCACAACAGGATGGGAACCAGCGGGAACAGATCAAAGCTAACTCAGCATAGAGTGAAAAATTCCCAGCGGAGGAGCAGAAAACTGAGTCCAGATAAGCAGACTGAGTATTAGAACAGAACCAGTCCAACAGAGAATACCACAACAACAACTTGCATTTATATAGCGCCTTTGACGTAGTAATACAGTCGCAGTAGATTGCAGCAGTGATGGTGGAGGTCACAGTAAAGCCCAGAAGCTAGCAGAGAAATGGACTTTGGCCCAGGAAAAGGCAGATTTCTGTCCAGCACCCAGCACAGCAGCAGAGTAAAGCTGAGAAGCCAGCAGTGCATTAAAGTACAGTACAGTCCTGAATCTCAGCAGATAACAGCAGTAGGTGGTGGGGGTGAGGGGGGGCCCTGTAGGCTGGAATCAGTTACCTTCAATGTGAAGCAATTGAGTGGCAGAGCAGAGCCACAGCAGCCGAGGCATACAGCGCAGTCCAGCAGAGCAGGGCAGTCCTGATGGCAAAGGAGTCGGGGGAAAAAGGATGGCCATGGATAGAGTTGTTAAAAAAAAGAGATGGGGCTCAATTTTCGAGTGAAGTAGCGGGGGGCTCCGAAAATCGCGGAAATCCTGAGCAGGTTCGCAGCCCGGCTCCAACACGCAGACTTCCGGGTTGAAGCCGGCTGCATCTGGGTGCGCGCGCGCCTCCCAAATGTGGAAGTCCCACCAGCAATTAATGCTGGTGGGATGATCATTTACACTGTTATCGAGGTAGTTTAAATACTTAAAGTACTTAATTGTCTCCACATTTTGGAGGTGGTGGGATTTTGAAGGATCCTCAGCGTGTTTCCCGTGCTGTGGGAAACACTCCCTGTTGCAACAGATGTGTTTCAGCCAGCAGCCAGTGGGAGATGCAAATGCTTATTTGACAGATGAGGAGAAAAGGTCACTTATTGCAGCAGGGCACTCTGTCACTTCAGACAAAGTTTTAGTTGCAAGATCTTTGTGTTTTCACTCAAAATTCTTATTTTGCACTCAAAATTCTGCTGTTCAAACATATTTAACTACTTCGTGGACCCCCTCAAACTCACACCGTCAGGATGGGGGGGGGGCGCCATGGCTGCATTCATCACTACATCCGAGGACAAGCAACATCACCAGCCTCGCCAGGCATGGCGTCTACCTCTGCCATGTGGAGCTCCACAACACAGTGCTGCACCACAGGCACCTGCACAAGAGCACAGAGGGCAACAAAAGAGAGAATGACGTCGCAGGTGGTACTACTCTCGCCAGAGGGTCTACAGACTGAAGCTCAGCTTCCTGGACCTCTCTGAGGAGCAGTGCATACGGAGGCTCAGAGTCAGCCGCCAGGCAGTCGCAGACACCTGCAGCCTCCTTCATGCCGAGCTGCTCCCAGCTGGGCCGAGCAGCAGCTCCTTATCTGTCGCTGTCAAAGTTATCACTGCCCTCAACTTCTTCGCCTCCGGATCATTCCAGGGTGCCACCGGGGACATCACTGGGGTCTCTCAGTCGTCTGCACACAAGTGCATAAGGCAGGTCACCGACCGATTGTTTCGCAGGGTCTCGCAGTACATCAACTTCCCCATGGGCGACCTCAGCAAGACGGAGAGGGCAGTGGGATTCCACTCTGTGGCTGGCTTCCCACGGATGTAGGGTGTAATCGATTGCACCCACATATCAATACGAGCACCTCCACACGAGCCAGGACTGTTCATCAACAGGAAGGGATATCACTCCATCAACACTCAGCTCATTTGTGACCACTGCAAAAGATTCCTTCACATGTGCGCCAGATTCCCTGGCAGCTGCCACGATTCCTTCATCCCCCGGATATCCAACAAAGAAACATAGAAACTAGGAGCAAGAGTAGGCCATTTGGCCCTTTGGGCCTGCTCCGCCATTCAAAATGATCATGGCTGATCGTCTAACTCAGTACTCTGTTCCCGCTTTTTCCCCATATCCCTTGATCCCTTTAGCATTAAGAAATATATCTATCTCCTTCTTCAATACATCTAATGACTTGGCCTCCACTGCCTTCTGTGGTTGAGAATTCCACAGGTTCGCCACCCTCTGAGTGAAGAAATTTCTCCTCATCTTGGTTCTAAATGGCATACCCCGTATCCTGAGACTGTGACCCCTGGTTCTGGACTCCCAACCATCGGGAACATCCTCCCTGCATCTAGTCTGTCTAGTCCTGTTAGAATTTTATATGTTTCGATGAGATCACCTCTCATTCTTCTAAACTCTAGTGAATATAGGCCTAGTCGACCCAATCTCTCCTCATACGTCAGTCCTGCTATCCCAGGAATCAGACTGGTAAACCTTCGTTGCACTCCCTCCATGGCAAGGACATCCTTCCTCAGATAAGGAGACCAAAACTGCACACAATACTCCAGATGTGGTCTCACCAAGGCCCTGTATAACTGCAGTAAGACATCCCTGCTCCTGTACTCAAATCCTCATACAATGAAGGCCAACATACCATTCGCCTTCCTAACTGCTTGCTGCACCTGAATGCTTGCTTTCAGCGACTATGTACAAGGACACCTAGGTCTCATTGCACCTCCACTTTTCCCAATCTATCACCATTCAGATAATAATCTGCCTTTCTGTTTTTACAACCAAAGTGGATAACCTCACATTTATCCACGTTATACTGCATCTGCCATGTTCTTGCCCACTCACCTAACTTGTCTAAATCACATTGGAGCCTCTTTGCATCCTCCACACAGCTCACATTCCACCCCAGCTTTATGTCGTCTGCAAACTTGGAAATGTTACATTCAGTTCCCTCATCCAAATCATTGATATGTATTATGAATAGCTGGGGCCCAAGCACTGATCCCTTAGGTACCCCACTAGTCACTGCCTGCCACCCAGAAAAAGACCCGTTTATTCCTACTCTCTGTTTCCTGTCTGTCAACCAATTCTCAATCCATGCCAGTATATTCCTCCCAATCCCATGTGCTTTAATTTTGCACACTAACCTCTTGTGTGGGACCTTATCAAAAGCCTTCTGAAAATCCAAATACACCACATCCACTGGTTCTCCTTATCTGTTCTACTAGTTACATCCTCAAAAAACTCCAGTAGATTTGTTAAGCATTTGTTAACCCTTTCATAAACCCATGCTGACTTTGTCCAATCCCGTTAATGCCCTCCAAGTGTTCTGTTATCACATCTTTTATAATAGACTCTAGCATTTTGCCCACTACTGATGTTAGGCTAACTAGTCTGTAATTCCCTGTTTTTTCTCTCCCTCCTTTTTTAAATAGTGGGGTTACATTTGCCACCTTCCAATCTGTACGAACTGTTCCAGAGTCGATAGTATTTTGGAAGATGACCACCAATGCATCCACTATTTCCAGGGCCACTTCCTTGAGTACTCTGAGATGTAGATTATCAGGCCTTGGGGATTTGTCAGCTTTTAGCCCCATTAATTTCTCCAGCACTATTTTTTTTACTAATACTGGTTTCCTTCAGTTCCTCCCTCTCACTAGACCCTTGGTTCCCTAACATTTCTGGCAGGTTATTTGTGTCCTCCTTTGTGAAGACAGAACCAAAGTATGTGTTTAATTGTTCTGCCATTTCTTTGTTCCCCATTATGATTTCCTCCATTTCTGACTGTAAGTGACCTACATTTGTCTTCACTAATCATTTTCTCTTGACATATTTATAAAAGCTTTTACAGTCAGTTTTTATGTTCCCTGCCAGTTTACTCTCATACTCTATTTTTCCCCTCTTAATCAATCTGTTTGTCTTCCTTTGCTGAATTCTGAATTGCTCCCAATCCTCAGGCTTGCCGCTTTTTCTGGCAATTTTATATGCCTCTTCTTTGGATCGAATACCATCACTAATTTCTTTTGTAAGCCACGGTTGAGCCACCTTTCCCGTTTTATTTTTGCGCCAGACAGGAATGAATAATTGTTGTAATTCCTGCACATGTTCTTTAAATATTAACCATTGCCTATCCACCGTCATCCCTTTTAGTAAAGTTCCCCAATCTATCATAGCCAACTCGCACCTCATACTTTCGTAATTTCCTTTATTTAGATTTAGGACCCTAGTTTCGGATTCAACTACTTCACTCTACATCTTAATGAGGAATTCTATCAATGGGTGGCATCAAGTGTCGCCGTTCATGGTGAACCTCATGAAAGGCCCCTATTACAGAAGCCAGTCAAGAATGGCCAAGACGTGGCAGTAGTGGTGACAATAAAAATATTTAATGTGCGTTGAACAAAAAGCTAATATCAATAAAAAACATGACCATCTGTCAAACACCCTTCTGCATCCCCTTCATGCTTACAAAACCTTCGCCTTTCTCTTCCGACTACTTCTACATGGTGCATCCCCTGTGGCTGCAGCAGAGGTAGTGGCAGGTTGCTCTTGTTCATGCCCTGACCGATTAGATGCTTTGGGCCTACGTCCTATGGGTTTTGGTGCCCATGAGGGCCCCTCCAAAGACTGCTCCACCTGCACCTGTGCAGGGGCAGACTTGGCCACCTGGAGCGGAGGCAGCATTGCGGGTACTGGTTGAGAGGGAGGCAACGGGTGAGACGTGGGAGTGCTTTGACTGGCATCCCCACTTCCATGTCCCCTTTCACCATCATCCCTTCCCTGGGCCAGGCCTACATCACTCCTACCACTCTGCTGGACAACAGTTTGGAGGACATATGTGAAGCCTTGTAAGGCCAGTGCTGGTGTATCTGCCTGCCTCTTCGACAGCACCTCCCAAACCCGCGACCTCTACCACCTAGAAGGACAAGAGTAGCAGGCGCATGGGAACAACACCACCTGCACGTTCCCCTCCAAGTCACACACCATCCCGACTTGGAAATATATCGCCGTTCCTTCATTGTCGCTGGGTCAAAATCCTGGAACTCCCTTCCTAACAGCACTGTGGGAGAACCTTCACCACACGTACTGCAGCGGTTCAAGAAGGCGGCTCACCACCACCTTCTCGAGGGCAATTAGGGATGGGCAATAAATGCTGGCCTCGCCAGCGACGCCCACATCCCGTGAACGAATAAAAAAAAAAGCGGCAGAATGTTGTTCACTGTGTGTCCGAACAGCCATTGTCAGGGGCTGAATGGACTCATTTGTGAACCGTGCTTGAAGCTCAATGGAGGCTAGCCTTCTCTCCATTGCAGACATTCCCGCACTTATCTGTGACAGTATCTGAGGGAGTTGCTCACGTCCCTGTGACACTATCTCAGAGATGCCCTCACGTCCCTGTGACACTATCTCAGAGATGCCCTCACGTCCCTGTGACACTATCTCAGAGATGCCCTCACGTCCCTATGACAGTATCTCAGGGAGTTGCTCTCGTCCCTGTGAAACTATCTCAGAGATTCCCTCCCGTACCTGTGCCACCATTCCATCCATCCTCTGCACTATTGTGGAGAGTGCGCGTGGCACCTGTTCCAGCGCCTTGCAAATGTGCTGCTATCCCTCGATCATTCTCCTTTTAAAGGATGGCCCCCAGGGTTCAGCATCTGCATCCAGTTAAGCAGAGCCTCGAGAGGACTGCTCTCACCGACGCAGACTCTCCACAGCTGCCCTTGCCACCAGTGTCTGCTCGTGCTCACGTGTGTGGTAACTCGCAAGGTGCCAACCCAACTAACTGAGGACTCGGACCCACCGAGGTGTGAGTATCTGTACTGGTGGATGGCTCGCTCAGATGTGACGGTGCACCCTCAGAGGCCGGCAGGTTCTCTGAGGAATCACCCTCTGCCGTCACAGCGGTCGCTGAAGGCCCTGTAAGAGAACAGAAGGCAATATTAAACATGATCACAGATGTGTCATGTTGCGATGAGCTTGCTGAGGTGCTGAAGATGGCAAGGCACATTAACATCAATTCATATCGCATGTGCTGAATGTTAAAGTTATGTCACCAGATGTTTGTCAGATGCCAGTCTTGGCGTCCCCGACGGACAGGCACTCGAGGGTTCGGCTGAGCTCCAGTGCCTCCTGCTCCGCGTCTGTGAGGACGCGATTTGTTGCAGCCCCCCTCCGGTCCTCGCCCTCTCCGTGCATTCTGGGCTCTCTTTTCCTAGAAGGGGAGAAAGTACAGATGCGTGAGTGATTGATGGTGACGTGGCCGACCGAGAAATGCAATGGTTTGGGTGCGGCTGACCGTGAAAGAGGCGCATCAGAGGGTGAATATGAGACAGAGCCATGACATTGTAGGAGGATTGGGTTGAGTGGTAGTGGTGGGTTGTCTAATGGGGAGATGAGGAAGTGCTGAGGAAGTGCAGGTAAGTTGAGGATGAGCCTTAAGTGGGTGTGGGGAGTGATGTGATAGAGTAGTGTTGGCAGTGCAGAATGAGTTGGGGGGTGGGTGATGTGGAAGATGAAATGTAGGAGAATCAGTAAGTGTACTCACTTTGGCTGACCTAATTAGGTCATTGAAGCGCTTCCTACACTCGATCCAGGTGCGGGAGATGTTGCTGCTGCTGGTGACCTTCTCTGCCACCTCGAGCCAGGCCTTCTTGGTGGCAGAGGCAGGCCGCTTCCTCCCGTCCACTGGGTAGAACACATCCCTCTTCTTCCTCACCCCATCCAGTAGCACCTGGAGTGAGGCATCGTTGAATCTTGGAGCAGCCTTGCCCCTGGGCTGCTCCATTGTGGTGTGTGTGGGTGTTTGCTCCAGGAGCAGCCATTGGAGGACTGCCCCTTTAAATAGAGCTCCTCCACCTGACAGCCTGTGATGCGGGTGCGCAGTCCGCCCGCTGCGCAGCTTTCAGATGGCAAACCCAGAAGCCACGTTAAGTGGTTCCAATTGACTCACGATCGTGTAGGAAACGGACATTTTTTATTGGGCAGGTTATCCATGCGCCCAATCACCCCCCCACCGCTGCCATCCTGCCTCCATGTTAATATCGGGGCCATGAGCTCAGTAGGGAGTTGCCAGCCCAAGAGCCATCTTTACTGCACACTAGGGAAAACCTAAAATGACAACCAGAAAGCCATGGAGGAAATGGCACAAATCTTAGCAACATTGCCAGTCTTGGCTCCAGTCTCTATGTCACGTAGTTGCTTTGCTCTGGAAGTGGGCTCTGTGCCATGTAGGGAAATTCCTAATCCAGCAAACACTTTGAGCTCAGCAATTGCCACGCAAGGAGCTCACTGCCGAGTGAAACAGCAGCATCAAGTAGGATCTGGGGGTGGACCAACAGCAGTTAGGAAGACATCAAGGAGTGGAGTGGCTGTGACCTCTTGGGGAGATTAGCTAGGGCAGCAAATCAGCTGTTACCAGTGATTCAACTCAGCTTCAAAATACAGAAAGAGGGTAAAGTTAATCTGTCGAAGAACAAGTTTGGTTGATACTGCCACCATCTATGTGTCACAGATTAGAACTAAATACACACAAAGCTTTCAACCTGAAGAAATGTTGTGAGGGCAAATGCTCAGTGAAGTGTAGATTAGAAGGCATGAGGTACAGACAAATTTTCTGGGGATTCGGGGTCTTCTCTAGGACCCAGAAGCTTTGGATTGTCACCAACCCTTCATTTAAGGAATACTCTCCACTTGCCTGGATGAGTGCAGCTCCAACAACACTCAAGAAGCTTGACACTATCCAGGACAAAGCAGCCTGCTTGATTGGCACCCCATCCACCACCCTAAACATTCACTCCCTTCACCACCGGCGCACTGTGGCTGCAGTGTGTACCATCCACAGGATGCACTGCAGCAACTCGCCAAGGCTTCTTCGACAGCATCTCCCAAACCCGCGACCTCTACCACCCAGAAGGACAAGGGTCAGCAGGCACATGGGAACAACACCACCTGCACGTTCCCCTCCAAGTCACACACCATCCCGACTTGGAAATATATCGCCGTTCCTTCATCGTCGCTGGGTCAAAATCCTGGAACTCCCTTCCTAACAGCACTGTGGGAGAACCTTCGCCACACGGACTGCAGCGGTTCAAGAAGGCGGCTCACCGCCACCTTCTCAAGGGCAATTAGGGATGGGCAATAAATGCCGGCCTTGCCAGCGACGCCCACTTCCCAAGAATGAATTTTAAACAATGTATTCGTTTATAACGAGGTCCCTACATTACAACAGTGACTACACTTCAAAGTACCTTATTGGCTGTAATGCACTTGGGGATGACCTGAGGTCATAAAAGTTGCTATAGAAATGCAAGTCATGTTTCTTTTATTCTGAATGATGGAAAATATAGCAGAAAAGTGAATGTTTATTGAAACAATGTAGATGTCTGCTCAGATAAGGGTGCCACTCTCGAAGTTAAGGTGAGGCAGAAACTCTGTATGCACAATTATCAGGAGAGTGGAGGAACCTCTCACTCTAGGAACAGAAAGAGGCCATTGATCCCCTCGAGCCTGTTCCGGCATTCAGTTAGATCATGGCTGATTTGCACCTCAACTCCATTTAGCCACCTTGGTTTCGTACCCCTTGATACCCTTACCTAACAAAAATCTATCGTTCTCAGTCTTGAAAGCTCCAATTGTTCCAGCATCCACAGCTTCTTCGGGAGAGAATCCCAGATTTCTACTACTCTTTTGTGTGAAAAAGTGCTTCCTGAATTCCCTCCTAAATGGCCTGACTCTAGTTTTAAGATTATATCCCATAATCTGTGTGCACATCATTCTCAGGCCTCAGGTTTACTGATATTTTCCACTATTGCAAATAGTCGCATCATCCCTTGTAAACTCCCAATGTACGTAAAACAAAATTGGAGATTTCTTGTGAAATATCACTGGTATCGCCAATGTTTGTTTGTATCTTAACGCTGAATCTAAAAAATTGCATAACAAAGTATATGTTATCTCCAGTGGTGCGAAACTCACAAGTGATTTATAGTCAACATCCTGAATGGGAACATTTACCATAACTCATAGCTGTGTGACTGGTACTATTTATATCATATGTATAAAATTTAATTTCAAAACAAAGTTTATGTTTTCGAAAACATCGAAAGTGTAACGATATGAAAAATATCTGTATGGGTCCCAGGCCAAATATATACATATATATATATATATATATATACACATGTATGAAAAAACTTGAAGGAGCATTTATTATAATGCCCACAGCAAGTCATGAGATTGCTTTGCTCCTATGTTAGTCATTCAAGGGCTATATTCCAAAAGTGACTGCATTTTTTATATGATTTAAGATTGAAATTATGACTGAAATGTTTCTACGTTAGCCTTGTTTATATAATAGAGATAAAAATAAACAGTTTTAAAGAATTTGGAAACCATGATGAATGAGTCATTAATGAAAAGGTTTGAATGCAAATTTTGGTCCCAAAGTCTAGCTTATCTAACCCATGTGGTTTGGTTTGGTGTGGTTTGGTTCTGCTTTTTTTCAGACCCTGATTTATTTTTCTCCCCAGTGGTAAAATAAAATGTTGGAGTGGGGACAAACTTTCATATTGCCATTTGAACTGGAGGAGAGAATAATGATTTCATTGGTTGTGATCTGGCCTGGTTTTGGCTTAAATCCAGTGGTTGGTCATTTGCTTATTTCTTAGCAGCAAAGGAGCTATTTAATGCCAATGAGATCTGACAAATGCTAAGACAATTAGTGCACAATTGACTTTATTGTTGATATTATTTTTGAAAACAAAGCATCCACATTTCCATGGCTACATATACGCTTTTTTTTTGCAAAATGTACATTTTCATCTAATGAATTCTCAGATTGCTAAGTAATGTACTTATTTAGCTTAATGCTAAAGGGATCAAGGGATATGGGGAAAAAGCGGGAACAGGGTACTGAGTTAGACGATTAGCCATGATCATTTTGAATGGCGGAGCAGGCCCGAATGGCCTACTCTTGCTCCTATTTTCTATGATTCTATGAAAAGACACTTAGAAAAGAACAGCAATTGCTGCCTTTTGTACTTTTCCTGCGGGCTGTCATATAATATGTTAATGGCTTTGTATTTGCTTCAACTACCCCATTGTACACCAATTATGGGAAAATTATTTGATATTAGGTTCACTGCAAATAGTGAAAAATATTGTGTTCTATGATAAAATATCACCATCTTACTGTAGTCTATCATGGGTGTGATTACACTAAACATGGCTTCTAGGGATAGATGTACAAAATGTGATTCATTTATCTGTAAAGAAACTTTTATAAACTGCCTTTAGTGATTGAACTTTTTCTGCGTTGAAATTGTGGTTTAATTGTCTATCTTATGTGCACTCAATGTAAGTGCACATCAGTACCCAAAGGTAATGAAGCTGCTTCTTCAGGATTTCATTGTCTTCTCTTATCAAGCAAGTGTTTTCATGTCTTCATTGTTACACTGAGGTATATAGGTTTGTGTTAGAAATGCAAAAAGTTACGATACAAGATAAACTGCAAGATAACGGGACAAGTTTTCTGACCATAAAGTGGCAAATTCATTTCTTCCCCCTAAAGTCATGCACTGTATGATGCAGAATTGTAAATTGTAAGGGTTGTACACTCACCATTGTACGATCCTACGTGGCTTAACAATGGGGATTCTTTACTCCGATAGTTTAGTCTAAAGTACAGTAGATTACACATTGGATAATAAGTGGTTAGAGGTAAATTGCAGACATGTATGTAATCTAAAATGACACAAGCCGTAGGAAAAATTAGCAACAAAATGGAAGCAGCATCTGCTAGTTGCAAAATAGCCCCAGCAGTTCTGCACTATATGCTTCATACAGCAGGAGCACAGCTTAAAACACAAAAGAAGAAATATTGAAGTGGCAACAACAATAGCCACTTGCATTTATATAGTTCCCCTCATAGAAAAGAACGTCTAAGAGCCATTCATAGGGAGGAGATGGATGCTGAGCAAGATATTAAAGAGTTTAGGGGAGGATTCGAAGGCATGGTTGAAGAGATAGGTTTTTTAGCATGCTTTTGAAGCCAGGGAGAGAGATGCTAAAGTGAAGTGGTTCAGGAAAAGGTTGCGGAGGCCGAGGCATAATAGCTGAAGGATCAGCTACTGATGGTGGAGATGAAGGGACTGGGGGTATGCAGTAATCCAAAGTCAAAGGACTAAAGGATCTTGGCTGGGAGGATTTCCTGAGTAGAGTGGAAGAAAGTCATGGAGGGATTTAAAAATAAGGAGAAAGATGTTGAAGTTGATGCACTGGGGCACGGGGATTCAGCGGAGATAGCAAGGATCAGGCTGAGCAAGACTCTTTATAGGAGGGGACTCAAGCTGCAGATTTCTTGACTAGTTGTAATTTGTGAAGGAGGGGAGTGCGGTGAGGAGAGCATTCAAAAATTCAGTCGTCGAGGTGATAAAGATATGGGTGAAGGTTTCACCAGCAGAGGGTGAAGAACAAGTGTAAATGAGCAACTTGAGGTAGAAGAACAGACTGGATGAGCACCCCTGATTTTCATCGCTCCACCATTGGCGGCCGTGCCTTCAACTGCCGGAATTCCCTCCCTAAACCTCTCCGTCTCTCTCGCCTCCTTTAGGACAGTCCTTAAAACCTACCTCTTTGACCAAGCTTTTGGTCACCTGTCCTAATATCTCCTAATGTGGCTCGGTGTCAAATTTTGATTGATAATCACTCCTATAAAGCACCCTGAGACATTTTACTACATTAATGGCGCTATATAAATGCAAGTTGTTGTTGTGATGGAATGCTGAGTTTGCGCACCACCAAACCCAGACCAAGTGAGCAGCTAGGAGGTTGGTGGAGTTAGCAACAGAGGCTTGTAGGTTCTGGCAAGAGCTGAACGCGATAGCTTCAGTTTTGCCATAAAGAAACTTCTGATTGGTGGGTGGCAGCATCAAGTGATTCCCAAATGGCAGGCTAAAGAAGGTCAGAAATAAAGGGACAAGTGTTCTGAAATTCTCAAGGTGCTAGACCATTAGGGAAAATCACAGGAATATTGGGGAGCAAAAGACACTTTGGCATGGAAAGCTGAAAAGCAAAAGGAAGATGGAGTGTATTAGTGATGAAAGAGAGAGAGATATATAAGCAAAGAAGAAACAGAAGACAGACAGGAACAGAGGTATATAAATGGAGGGGTAAAGAGCAAGAAATCAAAGAAAAGCAAAACAAGTAATAAAAGACAAGCAAACAGAACAGCAAAAGGACAGTAAGAAACATAAATGCATAACAAATCTTGAACTCTTGAGATACTGGATGGGCTAAATATTGATAAAGAGGAGGTACTGGAAAGGCTAGCTGTACTTAAAGTAGATAAGTCACCCTGTCTGGATGTGATGCATCCTAGGTTGCTGAGGGAAGTAAGAGTGGAAATTGCAGAGGTGCTGGCCATAATCTTCCAATCATCCTTAGATACGAGGGTGGTGCCAGAGGACTGGAGAATTGCAAATGTTAAACCCTTGTTTAAAAAAGGGTGTAAGGATAAACCCAGCAACTACAGGCCAGTCAGTTTAACCTCGGTGGTGGGGAAGCTTTTAGAAACGATAATCCGGGACAGAATTAGCAGTCACTTGGACAAGTGTGGATTGATTAGGGAAAGCCAGCACAGATTTGTTAAACGCAAATTGTGTTTAACTGACTCGATAGAGTTTTTTTGATGAGGTAACAGAAAGGGTAGATGAGGGCAATGCAGATGATGTGGTGTATATGGACTTTTAAAAGGTGCTTGATAAAGTGCCGCATAATAGGCTTGTCGTCAAGATTGAAGCCCATGGAATGAAAGGAGCAGTAGCAGCATGGAAACAGAATTGGCTAAGTAACAAGAAACAGAGCGTAGTGGTGAACGGTTGTTTTTCGGACTGGAGGGAGGTGTACAGTGATGTTCCCCAGGGATCGGTACTAGGACCACTGCTTTTCTTGATATATATTATTGACTTGGACTTGGGTGTACAGGGCACAATTTCCAAATTTGCAGATGACACAAAACTTGGAAGTGTAGTGAACAGTGAGGAGGATAGTGATAGACTTCAAGAGGATATGGACAGGCTGGTGGAATGGGTGGACATGTGACAGATGAAAATTGACGCAGAAAAATGCGAGGTGATACATTTCAGTAGGAAGAATGAGGAGAGGCAATATAAACTAAAGGACACAATTCTAAAAGGGGTACAGAAACAGAGAGATCTGGGGGTATATGTAATGTACACAAATCGTTGAAGGTGGCAAGGCAGGTTGAGAGAGCAGTTAAAAAAGCATACGGGGTCCTGGGCTTTATGAATAGAGGCACAGAGTATAAAAGCAAGGAAGTCATGATGAACCTTTATAAAACACTGGTTCTGCCACAACTGGAGTATTGTGTCCAATTCTGGGCACCACACTTTAGGAAAGATGTGAAGGCCTTAGAGAGAGTGCAGATGATTTACTAGGATGGTTCCAGGGATGAAGGACTTTAGTTACGTGGACAGACTGGAGAAGCTGGGGTTGTTCTTCTTGGAACAGAAAAGTTTGAGAGGAGATTTGCTAGAGGTATTCAAAATCATGAAGGGTCTAGACAGAGTAGATAGAGAGAAACTGTTCCCATTGGTGGAAGGGTCAAGAACCAGAGGACATAGATTTAAGGTGATTGGCAAAAGAACCAAAGGTGATATGAGGAAAAACTTTTTTACACAGCGAGTGGTTAGGATCTGGAATGCACTGCCTGAGGGGGTGGTGGAGGCAGATTCAATCATGGCTTTTAAAAGGGAACTGGATAAGTTCTTGAAAGGAAAAAATTTGCAGGGCTACAGGGATAGGGTGGGGGAGTAGGACTAGCTGGATTGCTCTTGCATAGAGCCGGCACAGACTTGATGGGCCGAATGGCCTCCTTCCATGCTGTAACCTTTGTATGATTCTATGATTCTAATTAATATGAGTGAGACAATTAAGAAAAATGTGAAAAATATTCATTGCTGCCATACTTTTTCTTGGTGGTATCAGACTTTATACCAGAGGTGCACAACAACAGGATGCAGCTGGAGGCAATTCTAACGGTCAAAAATCTGATGAATTTCATCTTGGCTGTTGCTTGGAGTAAATAACAAAAAAATTGCAGTCAATTCCACTCGGATGCCAAAGGACCAATAAATTCCAATAGTTAAATGCGTGGCATGGTTCAGTAAGTGGTTGCAAATTCTGCATTTGAACTTCTGCTTACAAGTTCCAGGTGGTGATGCTGTGTGTGGGGGCGGGGAAAGAGTTCCACAGCGGGAGAAGTGGTGCCTCCAGGATTCCATACAGACTTTTTGGATTGACACAAAATGCTGAGATGTAGCTTTAGCAGCATGAACTTGGAAGGGTTGCTTGGGCATTACCAGTGACAGTAGATGTGCCAGAAAGCGGGCATAACCAGACAGCCGCAGCAACGGCAGACATGGTTATATCAATTGCAGGGCCATCTCAGAAATCAGCACAAAGAGGTACCTGAATCCCAAACAGCTTCTACTGAAACCCTGCAACCAGACAGCACTTACACCTTCTACTGAGGAATCACTGAGAAAAAGTCATGGCTGCAGATTAAACCTAGGTCTAGCTTGTAAACCCAGAGCAATCCAAAGAACAACTTGCTTTTATATAACGCGTTTAACATAGTAGAATGTCCCAAGTCAACTCTTGTACATGCCTATCGATCTGGCCATATCTCTCCTTTGATATAAAGACCGGACTCGAGCATGGAAAAGTTTGTCCTTTGTCCAGTCCATTGGTCTGCATTGTTACATTGGCTCCCGATCTGGCAACGCCTCGATTTTAAAATTCTTATCCTTGTTTTCAAATCCCTCCATGGTCTCGCCCCTCCCTATCTCTGTAACCTCCTCCAGCCCTACAACTGTCCGAGATCTACACACAAAGGGTGGTAGAAGTTTGGAATTCTCTTCCGCAAACGGCAATTGACACTAGCTCAATTGCTAAATTTAAATCTGAGATAGATAGATTTTTGGCAACCAAAGGTATTAAGGGATATGGGCCAAAGACGGGTATATGGAGTTAGATCACAGACCAGCCATGATCTTATCAAATGTGCCTTTGGACATTGTACTATGTTAAATGCGTTATATAAATGCAGGCACGAGAGGCTGAATGGCCTACTCCTGTTCCTATGTTCCTATCTCTGTGTTCCTCCAGTTCTGGCCTCTTACGCATCCCCGATTTTAATCGTTCCACCATTAGCAGCCATGCTTTCAGCTGCCTCGGACCTAAGTTCTGGAATTCTCTCCCTAAACCTCTCCGCCTCTCTCTCCTCCTTTAAGATGTTCCTTATAACCTACCTCTTTGACCAAGCCTGTCCTAATATCTCCTTATGTGGCTTGGTGTCAAATTTTGTTTGGTAATGCTCCAATGGAGTGCCTTTGGACATTGTACTATGTTAAACGCGTTATATAAATGCAAGTTGTTCTTTGGATTGCTCTGGGTTTACAAGCTAGACCTAGGTTTAATCTGCAGCCATGACTTTTTCTTAGTGATTCCTCAGTAGAAGGTGTAAGTGCTGTCTGGTTGCAGGGTTTCAGTGGAAGCTGTTTGGGATTCAGGTACCTCTTTGTACTGATTTCTGAGATGGCCCTGCAATTGATTTAACCATGTCTGCTGTTGCTGTGGCTGTCTGGTTATGCCTGCTTTCTGGCACATCTACTGTCACTTGATGGTGTAGGAAAATAGCATTGAGGTAGAAGATCAGCCATGATCTTGTTGAATGGCGGAGCAGGCTCGAGGGGCCGGATGGCCGACTGCTGCTCCTATTTCTTATGTTCTTATGTGCGCAGGGAGGCCTGGATGGTGACATCTCCTTGAAAGACAGAGGCCCTGCTGCTGGGCACTCCCTCACCATGTCCACTGAGAGGGAGACGGCATGAAAAAAGAGACCTGTGATTATATCTCAAGGTTCTGTCAATAAAGACTTACATTTATATAGCATCTTTTACGACCTCAGGACATCCCAAAGCACTTAAAAGCCAATGAAGTACTTTTTGAAGTGTATTCACTGTTGTAATGTAGGAAATGAGGCAGCCAATATGCACACAGTAAGGTCTCACAAACAACAAGAAAATAAATGACCAGATAATCTGTTTTCATGGTGTTGGTTGAGGGATAAATGTTGGCCAGAACACTGGGGACAACTCCCCTGCTCTTCTTCGTAATAACGTCATGGGATCTTTTACGTCCACCTGAAGAGGCAGACAGGGCCTTAGTTTAACATCTCATCTGAAAGATGGCACTTCCTAACAGTGCAGCACTCCCTCAGTACTGTACTGGAGTATCAGCCTAGATTAGGTGTTCAAGTCACTGGAGCAGGACTTGAACCCACAATCTTCTGACTCAAGAGGCAAGAGTGCTACCACTGAGTCACAGCTGACACAATTCAATCCCCAAGCATGCTGAAGGCAGAGAAGACAGCCTCTTGTATATAGGAGCCCACGGCCTCGACAACAGCAGTATAAGCATTCATGAGAGATACTCTAAATATAATTGGAACTTATCCAACTAAGGTCTGCGCTGCAAATTACCCTGGAATTGCCACGTGCTCCATGGTAGATTGTAGTTCAAAGATGCCTTCCTGCACAACTGATAAATAATGTATCAAAGTTATGCTTGAGACTTTTCCAATTTGCCTTAGCACACAATCCTAGCCTTGCACTTGTTATTCCTTTGAAAATACCCAAAATCGTCACATAGATACAGACCAAGTGTCGTCAGATTTGAAAATTGGTGCTTTTGAAGAAATTGGTCAACATTAAATATAAGAAGAAATCCAACCTCCCGTTGGAGGGTGAACAAACTGGGTGAAACTATTAGCAGATGCAATGGAGAGACAGTAAGGGCACTGTGGTCCACCACTGCCAAACAGCACAATGCTATATCTCTGGGTAGATGTCCCAAGGCACTTCACTGGAGCGTTATTATAGAATTTGACACCGAGCCACATAAGGAGATATTAGAACAGGTGACCAAAAGCTTGGTCAAAGAGGTAGGTTTAAAGGAACGTCTTAAAGGAGAGAGAGGTAGAGAGGCGGAGAGGTTTAGGGAGAGATTTCCAGAGCTTAGGACCTAGGCAGCTGAAGGCACGGCCGCCAATGGTGGAGCAATTAAAATCGGGAATGCACAAGAGACAAGAATTGGAGGAGCGCAGAGATCTCGAAGGATTGTAGGGCTGGAGGAGGTTATAGAGATAGGGAGGGGCGAGGCCATAGAGGATTTGAAAACATGGATGACAATTTTAAATTCGAGGTGTTTCTGGACTGGGAGGCAATGTAGGTCAATGAGAACAGGGCTGATGGGTGAACGGAACTTGGTGTGAGTTAGGATACGGGCAGCACTGTTTTGGATGAGCTCAAGTTTATGGAGGGTGGAAGATGGAAGGTCGGCCAGGAGAGCATTGGAATAATCGAGTCTAGAGGTAACAAAGGTATGGATGAGGGTTTCAGCAGCAGATGAGCTGAGGCGGGGCAGAGACGGGCGACGATACGGAGGTGGAAATAGCCTCATTTAGTATTTATTCCATTAAGATTTTTCAGTTAGCCAGTATATCAGGATTTTAGTAGCTGCAACACAAGAGAAAAGGAACTATCCTGAAAGGTCATGAATGTATTAATAGTTACTGGCCTACCAACAGACAGGAACACCAGCGTCTGGAGCCAGATCTCAAGTAGGACAGGTCAGAGATATTGGAACCGATCACTTCAAACACTACAATTTTGTGAGATTAAAGCCTGAAGCTTGGAACAGGGTCTAGTAATGTCCAAACGTGCTTCATTCCCTATCCACGTCACTACCATTTCAAAAAGAGCTTTCTCCTTTGCTGACCAAGCTGGCTGGAGTAGGGCTCACTGGTTCTACATTACTTTGTGGGAGATACTTCCCAAAAGCTATGTGTGAATTATATATGATACAATAATGTACTGTAATGTGCTACTATAGTGATTACTCCTCTGAACGTTTCTCTCTTGTTTCTAAAATCCAAACTCATCACCCAACCTGCATTTCCACTGTGTTGAAAGCAAGACTCATCGCACCATCTCAAGAATGAGCAGGAAAAATGGCATGGGTGTAGATAGCTCCAAGTGAAGAACTATCAATGGCACAAGCACACGCATTGAGGGCTAAGTAGCCTGCTTCCATGCTGTAGTTTCTATGATCTCCTTCTCCAACTCATTCTTTCCTGCAATCTACAAGCTAAACATCCCAGTACACTGTTCGAAGAAGAGCAGGGGAATTCTCCCCAGTGTCCTGGCCAATATTTATCCCTCATCCAACATCACCTAAAAAACAGATTATCTGGTCATTATCTCATTGCTGTTTGTGGGACTTTGTTTTGCGCAAATTGGCTGCCGCGTTTCCTACATTACAGCAGTGACAACATTTCAAAATTATTTCATTGACTGTAAAGTGATTTGGGACGTCCTGAGGTTGCGAAAGGTGGTATATTAAAGCAGGTCTTTCTTTCTTTAAGATACAAGCCTACTGTCCCACTCTTTGATTTGCTTATCTTTTCTTCTATTCCTTTCAACATTTGTGTTGTCTTGCCTTGGCCCTTCACCTAGGTTTCTCAATTTAAAAAATACGCATTCCCACCACCAACCTGTCACTTACTGCAGCCTTCCACTATCCTGTTCTAACCAGCAACTGCAGTTCCAGAATGATCAGCAATAAGTGACCCACTATGTACACACAATACTAGTTGCCTTTCAAAAGCAAAATACAGCGGATGCTGGAAATCTGAAATTAAAAAAAATAAAATGCTGGAGAAGCTCAGCAAGTCAGGCAGCATCAGTGGAGAAAGAAACAGAGTTAACGTTTCAGGTCGAAGACCTTTTGTCAGAACTGGAAGATGTTAAAAGAGTTAAAGTTTTTAAGCAAGTACAGAGCCGGGGAAGGGAGGAAAGAACAAAAGTTCTGTGGTAGGGTGGAGGGCAGGAGAGATTAAATGACAAAAGGGATGATGGTGGAAGTCAAGGAAGGTGGTAATGGGACAGGTAAAGAAACAAAAGATTGATCAGGAGCTGTAAATTGCAGCAGCAGAACCATTACCAGCACTTGCTGTCTGAAAAAATGGGAGCAGTGGTTATGATCTGAAGTTATTGAAATCAATGTTGAGTCCGGAAGGTTGTAAAGTGCCTAAACGAAAGATGAGGAGCTGTTCCTCGAGCTTACGCTGAGCTTCATTGGAACAGTGTAAGAGGCCGAGGACAGAGCAGTCAGAGTGGGAGTGGGAGGGGAATTAAAATGGCAAGTGACCGGCAGGTCAGGGTCACGCTTGTGGACTGAGCGGAGGTGTTCAGCAAAGTGATGACCCAGTCTGCGTTTGGTCTCCCCAATGTAGAGGAGAACGCATCGTGTGCAGCGAATACAGTATACTAAACTGAAAGAAGTACAAGTAAACCGCTGTTTCACCTGGAAGGAGTGTTTGGGGCCCTGGATGGTGGGAAGGGAGGAGGTGAAAGGGCAGGTGTTGCATCTCCTGCGCTCGCACAGGAAGGTGCCTTGGGGAGGAGAGCGGGTGTTGGGGGTGATGGAAGAGTGGACTGGGGTGTCGCGGAGGGAGCAGTCCCTTCGGAATGCTGAAAGGGGAGCGGAGGGGAAGATTTGGCGTTTGCCTTTCAGTCTGTTCCTGCAGTTTGTGCATATTCACACGTGACCACCTGATTGCACTGCCAAAGCGTTGTGGTAATACTTATGTATCTGGAAGAAAGCGTACAGGAAAAAATCAGGAGAGAAACACAGGGTGTGTGGTATACAGAAGTCTGATTAAAACATAGGAGCACTGAAAGTGTGAAATTATACAGTGGTAGCAAATCTGCGATGCTTAATGAGACTGTTAAACACATCATGAAATTTCTGGACCTGGCCAGCAGTCAGACAATACTCAGGAGAGACACCAACATCCCTAGAGGACCCTGGATATCCCTCCAGAGTCAGCAGGTGTGCAAAGCATGTATCCAACTCAAAGGACTGATGAATCCAGAAATCCTAAAAATTGTTTACACCACCAGCTCATTCCTAAAATAAAAACAGAAAATGCTGGAAACACTCGGCAGGTCAGGCAGCATCTGCGGAGAGAGAAACAGAATTAACATTTCAGGTCGATGACCATTCCTAAGATTTATGCAATTGTCTGCCAACTCACCATTTACCGCCGGTTCATACACTAGTCATTTACTGTGCACAATGATCGTCTTGCAGTGTTCAGCGATCGCGTAACGGTAACGATTAGTCATCATGAGCCTGCAACATTCGCCACATGTTTGACCCAAATGGGCGCACGTTATTGCTCACGTGAGATCAAAGTAATATTTCTGGGAGGGTCTTAATTAAGAAAAACTTGCTCTACGTGCTGTTTATAACTATAAATACCACATTTCAACTTAAACTTTCACCTGGCAGCTCCCCATTCACGTCGATCCCAACGTTTTGTCAAAAAGCTGTTGTATTTGTGACACCACGAGCCTTTCCCATGAGTTCGGCGACTGTGAAAAGGACAGCCCAGAATTTCCACTCATATCCCTCGTGTTGACCGCCGCCGAGGCAAACCAAACATTTGCTCCTAGTTTGTAATCTTCTAGTCACAATAGCCTTTTTTTTTGGCCAGGTAACTTAATATTTGAATGGACATATCACAAATGTTGGTATTTTACACATAGGACAAACATCGATACAAAACCACGACATCGGAGGGAGGGAGGAGGGGGGGGGGAAGTGAAAACCCCCCCAAAATTTTGAAGCCACTTAAAAAAAATACTGATTCAAAGCATATTTTAAAAAATTTTTAAAAAAATCTTAAAACGTTTATTTCCCCCCCCTACAATCCAGTTGTGCATTTCTCACGATGATAAACCATTGAGAATGTGACAGACGCCGTAAACAAAAAAAATACACCGTGGGTTTATTCTGTTCACAGGTGTGGTGGCGAGGAACGAGGAGGACTCGCCAGGTAAAGAATTCCTGGACAAATGTATCTCTTTTTTTTCGCTACTTCTTCTTCCCGCACGTGGGGGCCGAGCGCGTAAGTGTCAGGCGCTGGTGGATTGGATGGAGCGTTCGCTACTTCCTCCTGTTACAGTAGTGTATCGAATGAGAGAGAGAGAGAGAGGGCGAGTGAGAGAGAGAGAGAGAGAGGGCGAGTGAGAGAGAGAGAGAGAGACGCCAGCGGCGGATTCTGCGCATTAACCGAGCCCCCTGTATGTATGTATGTGTGTATGTGTGTGTGTGTGTATAGTGTGTCAGCCTGCAAAGGAGCACTCGGACAAACCCGGCCGCCAAAACAACAGCAGCAGCAAGCAAGCAAGCAACACCACCACCAAAAAAAAAGCAGCAGCGATCACGTCTATAAGCGGGCATGGCTTCAGGAGATTTGTACGAGGTACTGCTTTCAAATAATAATTTTTTTTTTAAAGAAAGCTTATCCACCCCACCAACTAGATACAACCGGGGGAGGAGGAGGGAGAGAGAGAGAGAGAGGGGGGGGCAGCACTAGAAAGTAGCCCAAGCTCTTCCGAGGCTTGCTTGCTTGCATTTTTTTTTCCTCCTCCTCTCGACCTCTCTTGCACAGAGAGAAAAAAAAAATTGAGAAGCTGTGAGATGGGAGCGCTGTCGCTTGCTTTCTCTTTCTTATGATGCATTGCTTGATTATAGGCCTTAAAAAAAAAGTGTGAGTTAGCGGTTGCATCTGACGGGGAACAGAGGATAGGTGCAGCACTACGATGACCACAGCGAGAGAGAGAGTGGGGAGGGGTGGGGGGGGGCAGTCCAGGTTGGCGAGGTAGTAGGAGGAACGAGTGCAAGAGGAGATCCTGAAGTGTGTGCGCACTAATGTAATGACAGGACGGCTGACGACTTTTCTGTTAGCATCAATGTGCAGGAAGCTCAGTGGATGGAGTTTCAAATCTCATTATCACTTTATTTTGCATTGCTTTCTCTCTGTAGTTTTTAGCCATATGCGATCTACTTTATTATTGTGTATATATATATATATATATAAGTCTCCCCCTGCATTACGCTGGCTGGAAGAATGCATGGAGTTTTAACAGCGTGCCGTAAGGTAGCTCGATGTGGTGGCAGGTTGTACTTTATTGATGCACACATTTTTTAAAAAGTGTGTTGCAAAGCCCATTTAGCAGCTCGTAAGATGTGTTTGCTCCTGGTCTTTCTAGAAGTCTGCGCCACGGTTTCATAATTAATATACTTGCTTGGAAGAGTAAAATGAATTTGCTCTTCGCAGTAGCATTTATCAGGCACTCAGATCGGAAGGTGCTGTTAAAAAAAGATAGTGCTGCCGATTAGTCATAGGTTAAATGATATTTTCCCCCATTACGGTGTCACAAGTAGAGTGTTGGGCGATGCATGCCTAGAAAATGGACGGATTGATTTTGTGTGGAGGGGGGGGCTTTAATATTATCCCCTTAACCACGTATGAATATAGTTGGCATATAAAAATATCATCCAATATTTTGGTAGGAGACAAGCAGCACACACGTCAGAAAAGCACTGTCTGATGATTACTTCCTGAGATGATTTTACAAGTGGCAATGAGTGCTTAAAAATAGCCGCTTATACAAACTGGATGACCAATCCCACGGGCCGCCGTTTAGCGTTTTTCCCGTTGAAATATCCCCGCGTTGGTTATTAAAAGAGTTGCAGACCATCAGATAGTAAAGATGATGGCAGCAAGCCTTTCGTGAGTGAGGGGAGGCGAAGGGGCTGTGTGACCGCATCTATTGGAATATGCAATTAAAATGTACTACTTGAAATATGCAACGGCAATGTACAACTTGAAATATGCAATGGAAATGTACAACTTGAAATATGCAATGGAAATGTACAACTTGAAATATGCAATGGCAATGTACAACTTGAAATATGCAATGGAAATGTACAACTTGAAATATGCAATGGCAATGTACGACTTGAAATATGCAATGGAAATGTACTACATGAGCGCTCCATGTGACAAGGCACCAATGGAAAGTAAAATGTGTATGCGTTTCGGTCGAGCTTGCATGTGGGTAAGAGATGGGTCGTCAAACGGACGGTAACAACCATCGTGAGTAGGAAAATCAGACCTTGGTTTCCTGAAATCTTTATGGCTGACGGTCTGGCACAGTAGCTGTTGGCGTTGATTGGAAGCTTTACATGGGAATTGGATATTGGCTGTTGGTCAAGGCGGAACATCAACTGTGTTCATTGTGGGCGATATGGAATAATAAATCCATTATTATTATTATATGAATAATTGTTACTGACAAGCTCAAAGGGGTGACGATACAAGGGTTGATCTCAGGAGACGTTCTCCCGACCAAATGGTGCAAAGTGTACCTCAGTTGGAAGATACGAAAAATGGCAGACTTACACCCCGAATTGAATCATTGAGACCAAAAAATTTGATTTGTGCATTAATTTTTATGTCATGTTGTAATTTATAATGTAAAACTTGCCTCCTGTCTAGTACCAAGATATAAGCGAACGTTTGATATTGTTTGGCGGCTTTTGTCCAACGGAGTGATTGAGGACAGCGATATATTGTGTGTTTATGTTGTATCTCAGATCTGTTCAACTTAATTAAATGCAATTTATTTGCGCCGGTACTGCTGCAAAATTCGCCGTGGCATCTACGAAGCTGCCCCGTAACGACCCACCAACTGCATCGTTGCACTTAACCAAAGTAGAGATCTGCAAATAACTTAATTAACTAAACGTTTGCATTATGAGATATTTGGTCATGAAGACGGAAGGTTGCTTCCTATGGACAAGAATGAAAGCCAGACCAGACTGTTGGATCGAGAAATGGGGAGAACTTGGTGGTTCGGCTCCAGAATTGGAATCAACAAAACTGGAACTGCATTGGATGCTAGAGTGTATTGTGTTTCCTATTTGGGTTTTAAAATATATACACGGATATGCACAGGAATGGAAAATAACTGGACGACCAAGTTGAAAAGGGGGAAGAAACCAGGTAAATGGAAGTGGAGAAAAGTAGACGATGAAAAGCAAGACCTTTAGGATAAAGTAGAAGTTAAAGCTATGTGGCAGAATTTTAAAAATCATAATTACATAATTTTTGCTGAATTCAGTGTTAAAATAGGCAAAGGATCATGCCTTTTTTGGAAGCACGTGCCATACTTACACTTTTGGAAACAGTATTTGGCTTTCAAATATTTGACCAGTTTTCAAATTGGCTTTCACAACATTGGGACAATACTAGTGAAAATCAACAATGTTTTGAGGCTGAAAGGCTTTTGTAACCCATCCTTGGCTGTCCTAACAGTTTGTGGAATTTGAAAATGATCGCCTTTCAACGAACGCGAAGTGTTTTATTGATATTGGTCTTTTTTAAGGAATGTCTTGTCAACTGTTAATGCAGACTGGAACAAATGACAAAAGTGGTTTGTGTGTTTATTTTTAATGAAGATACCCAGGTAAGTAGCCCAAGTCAATTCAATAGCAAATTGTATGACCTGTAACTTTGAGCGACAACTCTTAAATTTTTCATCTCTGTTTGAAAGTACTTGGACTCCAGTTCTAAACTTGGGCATTGGCCTAGTGTATTCCTTTAAACTGGAGGTGTGAAATCTTGTATGAACATACAAAATTGACAGGCAGGAAAAGACCAGCGTATCCATCAAGCCTGCCGCACGCCCATGATGGCCGGAGCATCATGACTGAACACTTTTTTACTTGTTTATCGGATGTGGGCAACGCTGGCGAGGCCAGCATTTATTGCCCACCCCTAGTTGCCCTTGAGAAGGTGATGATGAGCCGCCTCCTTGAACCGCTGCAGTCCGTGTGGTGAAGGTTGTCCCACAGTGCTGTTAGGTAGGGAGTTCCAGGATTTTGACCCAGAGACGACGAAAGAACGGCGATATATTTCCAAGTCGGGATGGTGTGTGACTTGGAGGGGACCGTGCAGGTGGTGTTGTTCCCATGTGCCTGCTGCCCTTGTCCTTCTAGGTGACAGAGGTCGTGGGTTTGGGAGATGCTGTCGAAGAAGCCTTGGCGAGTTGCTGCAGTGCATCCTGTAGATGGTACACGGTGGTGAAGGGAGTGAATGTTTAGGGTGGTGGATGGGGTGCCAATCAAGCGGGCTGCTTTGTCCTAGATGGTGTCGAGCTTCTTGAGTGTTGTTGGAGCTGCACCCATCCAGGCAAGTGGAGAGTATTCCATCACACTCCTGACTTGGGCCCTGTAGGTGGTGGAAAGGCTTTGAGGAGTCATGAGGTGAGTCACTCGCCACAGAATACACAGCCTCTGACCTGCTCTTGTAGCCACAGTATTTATGTGGCTGGTCCAGTTAAGTTTCTGGTCAATGGTGACCCCCAGGATGTTGGTGGTGGGGAATTCGGCGATGGTAATGCCATTGAATGTCAAGGGGAGGTGGTTAGACTCTCTCTTGTTGGAGATGGTCATTGTCTGTCACTTGTCTGGCATGAATGTTACTTGCCACTTATCAGCCTAAGTCTGGATGTTGTCCAGGTCTTGCTGTATGCGAGCACGGACTGCTTCATTATCTGAGGGGTTGCGAATGGAACTGAACATTGTGCAATCACCAGCTAACATCCCCATTTCTGACCTTATGATGGAGGGAAGGTCATTGATGAAGCAGCTGAAGATGGTTGGGCCTCGTTCACTGCCCTGAGGAACTCCTGCAGCAGTGTACTGGGGCTGAGATGATTGGCCTCCAACAACCACTACCATCTTCCTTTGTGCTGGGTATGACTCCAGCCACAGAAGAGTTTTCCCCTGATTCCCATTGACTTCAATTTTACTAGGGCTTCTTGGTGCCACACTTGGTCAAATGCTGCCTTGATGTCAAGGGCAGTCACTCTCACCTCACCTCTGGAATTCAGCTCTTTTGTCCATGTTTGGACCAAGGCTATAATGAGGTCTGGAGCCGAGTGGTCCTGGCGGAACCCAAACTGATCATTGGTGAGCAGGTTATTGATGAGTAAGTGCCGCTTGATAGCATTGTCGACGACACCTTCCATCACATTGCTGATGATTGAGAGTAGACCAATGGGGTGGTAATTGGCCGGATTGGATTTGACCTGCTTTTTGTGGACAGGACATACCTGGGCAGATGCCAGTGTTGTAACTGTACTGGAACAGCTTGGCTAGAGGCGCGGCTAGTTCTGGAGCACAAGTCTTCAGCACTACAGCCGGGATGTTGTCGGGGCCCATAGATTTTGCTGTATCCAGTGCACTCAGTCGTTTCTTGATATCATATAGAGTGAATCGAATTGGCTCAAGATTGGCTTCTGTGATGGTGGGGATATCGGGAGGAGGCCGAGATGGATCATCCACTCGGCACTTCTGGCTGAAGATGGTTGCAAACGCTTCACCCTTGTCTTTTGCACTCAAGTGCTGGACTCTGCCATTGTTGAGGATGGGGATGGTCACGGAACCTCCTCCTCCCGTTAGTTGTTTAATTGTCCACCGCCTTTCACGACTGGATGTGGCAGGACTGCAGAGGTTTGATCTGATCCGTCAGCTGTGGAATCGCTTAGCTCTGTCTATAGCATGTTGCTTCCGCTGTTTAGCATGCATGTAGTCCTGTGTTGTAGCTTCACCAGGCTGGCACTTCATTTTTAGGTACGCCTGGTGCTGCTCCTGGCATGCTCTTCTACACTCCTCATTGAACCAGGGTTGATCCCCTGGCTTGTTGGCAATGGTAGAGTGAGGAATATGCCGGGCCATGAGGTTACAGATTGTGCTGGAATACAGTTCTGCTGCTGGTGACAGCACCTCATGGATGCCCAGTTTTGAACTGCTACATCTGTTCTGAATCTATCCCATTTAACACGGTGGTAGTGCCACACAACACGTTGGATGGTGTCCTCAGTGTGAAAGCGGGACTTCGTCTCTGCAAGGACTGTGCGGTGGTCGCTCCTACCAATACTGTTATGGACAGATGCAACTGCGACAGGTAGATTGGTGAGGACGAGGTCAAGTAGGTTTTTCCCTCGTGTTGGTTCGCTCACCACCTGCCGCAGGCCCAGTCTGGCAGCTCAGTCAGTCGTGATGCTACCGAGCCACTACTGACTCGGTACTGATTGGCCACTACTGACTCCCTCAGCCATGTAACCTCCTGGGAGAGGCAGAAAGACAGAGGAAAAACCCAGGGCCAATAAGGGAAAGAATACTCTGGAAAATTCCTCTCCGACCCCCTAAGGCAATCAAAACCAGTCCAGGAGATCACATGGATTAACTGTTATCAATGCGATCTCTGCTACAGACAAGAACCAGTCCGGCTCCCTCTTGAAGACATGCAGAGAGTCAGCACACCAGCCAGCAATGTATTCCAGAGGCTCACTACTCTCTAGGAAAAGAAGAACCGCCCAGTCTATCCCTGCTCTAATGTAGTTTAAACTCGTGTCCCCTGGTCCTCCCCAATCTGTTAAACTGCAGTGCGTATTGTGTCAGCTATTCAGTTCTGATTGTGTTGGCTCCGATATTTTATGTCTACCAGGTGGTATAGGACTCCAACATTGTTTTAGAACCATGCAGACACATGGAACAATACTATTGAATATAGTGTGTGTCACAATGGAGTATTTTGGGTGGTAACCTAATTTATGGTGGAATATTTCTTGTGTAACCTACATGACAAAACATTAAGTTGTTTTGCCACATTACTCTACCAAATAGAACTTAAATGGGCCATGAATTCAGATTAGCAATAATTATGACAGCAATGAAGAAGGAGATAGAATCATAGAAATTTACAGCACAGAAGGAGGCCGTTCGGCCCGTCGTACCTGTGCCGGCCGAAAAAGAGCTATCCAGCCTAATCCCACTTTCCAGCTCTTAGTCCGTACCCTTGTAGGTTACGGCACTTCAAGTGCACATCCAGGTACTTTTTAATGAGTTGAGGGTTTCTGCCTCTACCACCCTTTCAGGCAGTGACTTCCAGACCCTCACGACCCTCTGGATGAAAAAATTCTCTTCAACTTTCCTCTATTCCTTCTACCAATTACTTTAAATCTATGCCCCTGGTTATTGACCTCTCTGTTAAAGGAAATAGGTCCTTTCTATCCACTCTATCTAGGCCCCTCATAATTTTGTACACCTCAATTAAATCTCCCCTCAGCCTCCTCAGTTCCAAAGGAAACAACCCCAGTCTATCCAATCTTTCCTCATAGCTAAAATTCTCCAGTCCTGGCAACATCCTCGTAAATCTCCTCTGTGCCCTCTCTAGTGCAGTCACATCTTTCCTGTAATGTGGTGACCAGAACTGTACGCAGTACTCTAGCTGTGGCCTAACTAGTGTTTTATAAAGTTCTAGCAAAACCTCCCTGCTCTTATATTCTATGCCTCGGCTAATAAAGGAAAGTATCCCGTATACCTTCTTAACCACCTTATCTACCTGTCCTGCTACCTTCAAGGATCTGTGGACATGCACTCCAAGGTCCCTCTGTCCCTCTACACTTCTCAGTATCCTCCCATTTATTGCGTATTTCCTTGCCTTGTTTGCCCTCCTCAAATGCATTACTTCACACTTCTCTGGATTGAATTCCATTTGCCACTTTTCTGCCCACCTGACCAGTCCATTGATACCTTCCTTCTTCCACACGGCCAATTTTTGCATCATCTGCAAATTTCTTAATCATGTCCCCTGCATTTAAGTCTAAATCATTGATATATAACCACATATACTTGCTGTTTTTGAAGTTCAATACCCCAGTGATACTGCAGTTGAATACAAGACTAAAGATGGACAGGCACACGCCTGTGAGTTAATTATTTCTGTTGACTCAGAGCTTTTTTTTTTAGAAAGGCTGGTTGTAACCTAACTGATGTCCTTACTGAAAATATAACATAAGTGGGGTTTTCCTTGAAGTTATAGTAGCTGTCTCCTCTTCCATGCCTAGCCATACACGAGGTTATCCATTTCTTCCACTGCTTTTGCATCCAGCAGATCATGCTTTGGGTTGTTTCCATAACCGAGACCCCTTTTTTTTCCTGTGGACTGGTCGTTAGCTTGACCAGGGTATAGTGGACGTACTTCTCGTTTATTAGTAAGTGATCTTTAGTGAAATATTGCCAGGCGCTCTTCCATGTGTAGGATGTACACCTAATTATACTTTTAGCGGCAACACACGAAAGGAGGATGGGCTAAGAAAAGAAATGGATTATTTATAAGATTGCTGAAACAAAAATAAATATATATGATTAGCATAAAGGTTTTTGTGTAGGCATATTTGATTGGATAATTTCTTATTGGTTTTTTACCTCCTGTGTAAACTGTAAAACTGTAGACACACTGCATTGTTCTTTGGTACTGCGTTTTGTTCCATTATCTTTGACCCTATTACATAATTTCATTAAAGTGCAGGCAAAATGTCAATAATTTCTTGTTAATAATAGTATAAAGTATGAAACAAAAATCTGGGAAATCACTTGTATTGACATGCACTGTACCTTCAGATACATTGCCTAAGGTGTGCATCAAGTCTGAGGGCCATTTAGTTCTGGAATGTAATACTATATTTTACTTGATTTGCTGACCTGAATAAAATCTTACACATGGAAATAACAAATATCGAAATTGTACTGTATTTATATGTATCTACTTCATTTGTGAAATTTGTATCAATATATATCAATATGTGTGTTGCTGCTCAGTTTGGAGCATCCTCAAAGATTCAGATCAACACCGCAGGACACAGTAATTACAATCTCAAATCCAGACCGGCTGCTAACTGAAGTGAAGATAGTTTCCTCCAGAAATTGCGTTTCTCGATGGTTGACGTCATGGAACAGCCTGGAGAATTTGTGCTGGGCAACCCTGAAGGCTTCCTCTGGCCTAGTGCATGCTTCAGTAACTCTGGCTTAGCAAATGAAGAGCAACGTTGCATGTAGACTTCTGAGGACAAGGGACAAAGTACCGGAAGATATTGTTGGCTGGAGCACTATAAGATGGAGAGGAGGTGTGCAAAAACTTCCCCCGCTGGTATTGTGTGGATATCCTGGATTGATACCGCAACAACTCTGTGTTCCTGGCTTCTACATGAGCAACTCCTGCAGTTCTGCTTTAGTTATAATCTTGTGTCTGGGCTCCAAGTCTTTGACATCTTTCTCATGCTCTGGAGGATGCGCTCTAGCAAGGAGTGGAGCAACTTTATCCAATCCACTTGTCTGTATGGCTTTGGAGTATACTGAATCCAACAGCAAATGATAGGATATTCTTTGCAGCAGGGCAAACACGGCAGCAAAAGTGCATGTGTGGCAGATTAGACCTTGTAGGATCCTGAAGCTCCCATATGTCAGATTTTCTTGCATATTCCTATTCAACGGCCAGCTTTTCCAGCTATCTGTGTCACCTGTTTGGTCAAATGTAGCTTGGGTATAGATAGTGAGCTAAGGAGCTGTATTTTTGTAACGGAGAAGACCTTCATACCACTGTTGAGATGTGCACATCCAGCCTTGTGATCAACCTTTTCACAAGAGTTCCTTTACTTAGTCATCTTAGCATTGAGGATAACATCCCATTAATTAACCTTGCTGGAGGGTGCTGTCAAAAGCAAAAAAAAAATCACTCTTGTTGATATCTGTGAGGTAGTTGATGAAAATGAGGACATAATGGACTCAATTGGACAGCTCTTTTAAAGAGCCAGCACAGGCACGACAGGCGGAATGGCCACCTCCTGTGCTATGGGAAAAACCATTGTTCCTGGAGCACTCCCATTGGGTAGGTGTTGCAATGCAACAAACATCTATCATGGAATATTTGTGTCCTCCCAAGGAAATTATAGTCCTCTGAGAAAGTTATCTACCCATTTCAACAACTTGACGGATGATAGTGCAAGTGGCTAGCTTTGAGATTATTTTGAGAGTATTCGAGAAGTGTCAAGAGCTGCTGATTTGAGAATCATTTCTCTTCTTCATGAGATTGAGAGAATGCCGACTTCCTCTGAAGCCATATTGACATCTGAATACGCCTTTTACATTTTGAGGTGGTGCAAAAATTCTCATTGACTTCTGCTTTCCAAGAGCTTTAACACAGCAGTAGGAATGCTGACATGTAGCTGCCGTTATCTGATTTCTGTCCCTCCTCATGGATACATGAAACGTTTTGGTGCTCTCCGTTCATACAGGACAACACCGAACAGGAATGGTTTGAAGTAAATGAGCAAGGATGCAGCTGTGACAAAGTTCTATACTGCCTGGTCCAGTACCCTGTCCAGGATCAAGTATCTGAATAAGATGACTAACCTTATTGTTCCTGATCTTGACTCAACTGATTAAATTGCCGCAGTTTGGTGGAAATTGTGGTGGTGGACCTTGAATTTCAACTGGCTCTTCAGAAAATCTGGTGTTCAACATAACCACTTCATCCATAAAGATATGATGAATGACTTTGTCCTCAAGAAGAGAGGTAAAGAAATTATACCTCAAGACACATTTTAATGATTTCCCATCAGTCTGACTTCAATCAGATAGAAGCTGATAAGCCTTGTTAAGTCGATAGGGTCTTATTGTGTGATACTTAACATGATTATAGATTTCCTTGCCGTATAAATTGCCTGATCTTCCAAATCTACCAAAGTATTTCTTTTTGGCAAATGTTACATAGTGCCTCTTATTTAAACTAGGGTTGTGAGCCATTGCACGATTGCCTTGATCTGATATAATGTTCTACAGCTCTTGATATGAACAATCAACTGTTAGCCCAGAAGCAGTTTAGATTTCTTGATGGATGGATGAAAGTCTGTGGTGGCAACTTTCTGCTTGAGATTGTTACAGTTTGCCCTATCGTAGAGCTAAATCCTCTGCTTGCCATTGCCTTTAAAAATACCAATTGCTTAAATGCAGACCAAGGTAATACCAACTGGTAGTTTGTCCGTTTTCAGGCAATCAGAGGACTCAATAAATGCTTGTTGTAAGTAGACGTTTTCTCTAGATGAAGTGCAAATCAGCTGGGCAAGACCATTAGTTACTGCAAAGAACTGTGCAATGTAGCCACAGTGCTTGGTTTTTATTCCCTAGCTAATCCTACTGGTGGCACTTGAAGTCTATAATCAGGAAAATTGTGCACCCAAGGACAAATGACTTGAATTTTGTCAATGCTATCTGACAAGGAGGGGAAGACTGAATTATCAGCAGATGTTGGATGTTAAACAGTTGCCAACAGGATCTTCATCTTCTCAAGGAGCACTTAAATCCAAAGCATTTTTTTGTGTAATTCGTGGCATAAAATGAGTGCAACAAGGGACATTATAATGAGGAAAGATATCACATTAAACTTAATATAGTGGTTGCAAGGGCACAATAAAAAAAAAGAGAAATTGTACTATAGGTTGGCATTAAATTTCCCACTGCATGCTGTAACAACACTTGTTCATTCAGTTAACTCTGTATGGCCTTCTGCATGTAAGAGACAGAGTTCCAGGCAATGGCACTGTCTAGAGGGGAGAAGCTGTGTCTGAAGTTTATAGTTAGTGTGGATGTTTTGGATTAATAAAGAATGTTAAGATCCAGATTCAGCTGCACTTCTTTTAATTGGCTTAAATGTGAATGTCTGCCTTAAGCACCAGCAACTCTTCGGTGCTGTTCCATTTTAATCTTATAGAGGAGAAGCAGCCTTGATGTATATCTGTTGTAGAAGATGGACTGTAATATGCAGTAGCCCAACTTCATCAATTCTACTGATCTGCATGGCCTTGGATTGTACTGTGTTCAGAAGGGGCGTGGTTCTCTCTGCTAAATATGATATAACATTTCATCACTTGGCAGATGGAGGCTTTGTAGAACTTTGAAGTTACCAACAGTGACAAGTTCGCTCAAGTTTTCTGAAGAATCCCTGCTCTTCAACACTTGTTTGCCCCCTATGTGATTACTAAGTTTGTAATGGAATTACGGCAAGTGGCAGAAAATCATTAAGTCTGGAGCTGACACAAATCGTGACTGCATGTCTGTCAAAATCTGGCTGTAGAAACCGTACCATACTATCTGACTAAAGAGACAGGGACTTGTGAGCATTTTGAATCGTAATCACAAGCATACTGCCTAGTTCTTGGACAACAGCAATGTCAAAGTTCACGTCCCTCGTCACTACCAAGTTAAAATTGTACTTTGTACAAATTAATTATTTTGAGACCATTGTTTCTACCATTATCTTCTGTTCCCTTTTAGACTATGTCTCCAGTGTGATATCACCACCTCTTGACATCATCTAAGACTGTTGATGATGTATTTTTGTCTTTGGTCATGTGGCATCACTTTCTACAGATGTTGCCATGTGATAGGTTTGCAGAGTGCTAACTTCTTCCATAGTACAGTTCTGTCGCAAACCATATACCAGTTTTCTGTACGGAGTTCATTAATAGGGATCCTGCACATTTTCCAAGTTTCTTGAGATCCATTGCCTATGAACTGTAGTTGATTAAGCTCTTAGTTGATCACCCTCAAGTTATTAGATAGCATTTTTTCCTGGTTCCTAGCAATGAATTTTCACTCTCTCTTGGAATAAATCTATTTGATGTAAAGTCAATTGCGACTGTTCCAATGTAAAATTGTACGGGATTCAGATGCAGTTTTAGCCAAATGACTTTTCTACCTAAGGACTTTCTGGATATCCTTGTCAGCCAGCAAAACTTTTCAAGCTTTGGTATCGATTTATTTTCCAATGATGGAACTTGGTGTGAATTCTGGTGTGGTCTCCAAATTGCTAATCATAATCTATGCACAACTGTATTTAAACCCCGGGTATCGGTGATACACCAGTGTCGGTCTTGTCCGGATTCAGCAGTTGGTTATCCATGTTATTAGCTGATCTACCTATTTGGTTGTAGCTGTTTCACTTCTTGGACTCCTTTGTAATACTTGGAATCTGTACATGGCCTCCTGTGCAAGCTATGTCAATTTTCATGTTGGATGCCAATGCCCTACTTTTCCAAAATTTCAATCTGTATACCTTGTAAAAAAAAAATGTTTTTGAGCAAGATGGTTTACAATGATTATCCGTATTAAAGGCTTGTATCCAAAGATTTAGGAATGAAGATGGATCGCAATAATAGTTCAAAGCTCCCTTCTAGAAATACATTAATTACATTATGTCAGAAAAAGTTCACACCTCTGCAACAGATGGCACTTTTAAGGCTTAGTTTAATCCCAGCCTGACTAACTGAACTTGACAGAAACGATAAACTCACAGTCATACTACAGTAAGAAATGACTCTTGAGTCTTGGAGCACAAGATCCTTGAAAGTCACAAATGTCTTTAGTACCTGGATTGCTTGAGCGTCAGCTGATAAAGGCAGAGCATGTTTTTGGTCGAACCTGCGGTTGGATAGTTGTTTGAAAAGTAGTACATAGGGCGAAAGAATCTATTTAGCACAAAGGAGCTCATGATGCTCATGGCCTTGGAGGAGATGCCGATGTCGGGGTGAACCTGCTTCATCACTTTGTAGATGTAGATGGAGTAACTCCCTTTCCTTGACCTTCTACGCTTCTTGCTGCCCTTTGCGGTCACTTTATTTAAGGCTTTCTTGGGAGTTGCTTTCTTCTCCTCAGGCATTTTGGCAGTGCTCAGTTCTTTTCTGTGGCTCAGTTCAGTTTCTTGTGTTCAATACTAAATCAATCTTCTTCTCCTTCACCAAAACAATGAGTGTGTTTAAAGTAATTCCAAAGGCTCATAATCTAACATCTTCTGTACATTTCGTCTGCTTCCTCCTGCTGTTTCAAAGATAAATTCCTCCGTGGTTAAATAATTCTGATAAATTGTCAGATAACTGTTATTGTGTACAGTTTTTCTGTTCAAGATCTTGGGTGAGCTGGGGGAAAAAAAACTTCTTTGGAATTGTTTTAGTAAAGTTGCCATCCATGTCTTCTGGTAGCTCTCCAGATCCTTAGTATGTTCTGATAAGTTAAGCAACTACCTGACCACAAAATACTGTCTCTCTTGTATCCTCATTATCTTAGATTCACCATGCATGTTGGAAAATAGTCTCTGTCTCGTCTTAAGGATTTACTAGCAACAAAAGCATCTTCTTTTTCCCTTCTGATGGATGACAACATTTTTGCCAGTGAGAATTGGTGTTCTGTGTAATAAAATGATAGCCTAGTTCTACGATGGCCAGCCCATATGTACGCTTTGAGAGTGATAATAGATCAGTACCAATAATAATCTTTAAGGGAATTATTTCACCTGTATGCAGTTGAGATTATTCAGCTATTCTCACAGGCAATCCACCCACCAAGATTATTTTGCCTCAGGGAGACATCCAAGTTTGACTTGAAGAAAACCAAAGCAAGTGTAGCCCAATTCTAGTTCATTGAACTGGAGATCTGTTTCCAAATTTGCCGTTGGCAGTTTAGTCCTTCCACTTGCACATGGAAACAGCCTGTTGGAAGTATGGTATCAGATTCCAAGATGAACATACTTTTTTCTAAATTGAATTATTTTAATACTGGTGCTCTGGTGCATATGAACTGGATCCCAACAATATGACAGTTCTCCAAGATGGGCTTAAAGATGAATGTATATTGAAAATGTACAGTCCATTTTCTGTTGTTTGGCCTCAATGGATGGCTACTTGACATTTCCCTGCTGCTCTTTTTTTTGAGGAGCCACCCTTACTTCTAATGTCCATTTTGCATACAGTATTAAACCATACTTGTATTATGGCTGTTCTTATATTTCTGGCTCATATTCCTGATGTAAAGTTTTAGTTCAAGAATATCCAGAATTTTTTTTGAAAGGTCTTTTCAGTGAAATCACCAGCATCATTTGCCCATGGATAATTTCTAGTTGTTTAGGTGCCGATGTGTTCTGCTGTCCATTTTGAAATCTACGCCTACTAAGGCATTTTAGAAACGTCACTAACCAGTGTCTCATGCACTCTGGTGCTATAGGATCTGCCAGTTATAGCCATTTTATGGTTTGTTTCATCTCAGGAAGGAGCTCCCCTGCTTTTAATTGACCTTCTGTACTGATTCACTTGGTGTTGGGAACTGAAGTCTTTTGCCAGAGTATTGACTAGCCCTATAACCTTGAATCTAATTAGACTTTCCAAAGACAACATAGGTACTACTATGATTGTCCTATCTACTGGAACTCAATCTTTATTTCAGACCCCAAAATGTTCCAACATTGGCCTGAAGCATGGATTAGCTCTCTGATAAAGATAGCCGAGATTATTAACTAGTGTCCTTTTGTTCCATTGTAACCTTGGCTTTGGTGGTGACCTCCGCATATTGAGTGGCATTCTTTGATGCAGATGATTCCTGTTTGCTTTCTTTGGATGAATGTTGTAGTGACACTACTCAGTGTGTCTCAGATTCTCCAGTCATTCCCTGAATTTTTTTCTACTCATTCTCAGAATGTGGGCGTCGCTGGCAAGGCCGGTATTTATTGCCCATCCCTAGTTGCCCTGAGATGGTGGTGGTGGGTCTTCTCGAACAACTGCAGTTCGTGTTTGTAGTAGTTTGATACAACTGAATGATTTGCTAGGCATACTTCAGGGAGCAGTTACGACTCAACCACGTCGGTGTGGGACTGGAGCGACATATAGGCCAGACTGGGTGGGATATTAGTGAGCCAGTTGGGGTTTTTACGACAGTCGGACAGCGTGATGGTTCATGTTTACTCATACCAGCATTTTATTTCCAGATTTTTAAAAACTGAATTCAAATTCTCAAACTGCCATTACTTACGTTCTTGGATTATTAGTTCACGCTATTGGAATACTAGTCCAAGAATATGATCATGACACTACCGTACCCTCAGTGGAAAAAAAAATGAGACCTCATTGTCAGCTCCTCGTTGCTGGATTTCCCCCCCCCCCATTTTTGGTGGAATCTCATTGTTTCCACCTAATGCCTTTTGATTCAGACGTCTTCAAAGGATGAACCAAGTTTGTGAGTTAGGTGCATAAGGCTTTAAACTAGCAAGATGGGGGGAGGGATCTGGTAGTAATCACGCTTAAAAGATAAAAGAAACAGGAGATGCGTGTAAAGGTAAGACCAGAGTAAGGAATAAAGATAACATAAACAGTCAAGGAACAAATACAATTATAAAATAGAAGTAAAAAAGGACTGATAAAAATAAAGTAAAAGGAACAACTATTAAAGATGAATTAAACTGCCTGCACAGCAATGTACACAGCGTCCAAAATAAAACTGGGGAACTGGAGGCAATAATCCGTAGCAAGGAACCAGATGTAGTAGGAATTACTGAAACATGGTTACATAAAGAACAGGACTAGCAACTAAATATTGCAGACTATAACATAATCAGAAAGGATAGAGAAGGAGGGAGCGCAGCAGCTGTACTAATTAGAGATAATATAATGGCTGTAGAAAAAAGGGACATAACTAACAGAAGGATAGAAACAGAATCCATATGGATTGAAATAAAAGATAAGAAGGGATCGATCACTCTAATAGGGGTGTACTACAGACCACCCAGTAGTGGAAAGGAGGTGGAGGAAGAAATATGTAAGCAAATATGTGAAATGAGTAAAGGACATAGAATAATAATCATGGGAGATTTTAATTATCCCCAAATAAAATGGCAAGTAGAGGTAGGTAAAGGGGTACAGGGAATGGAGTTTTTACAATGTGTGCAGGACTCCTTTCTTACCCAGTATGTAAAAAGCCCATCAAGAGAGGAAGCACTGCTGGATCTAGTAATGGGAAATGAACCAGAACAGATAAGGGAAGTAAGCATAGGGGAACATCCAGGCAATAGCGATCACAACATTATAAGATTTAAGATAAAGATTGAGAAGGACATAAGCAAAACCAAGACCAAAGTAATAAATTGGAAAAAGACTGATTTTCAGGGGATGAGGATGGAACGAGGAAAAATAAACTGGGGAAAATTTACTGATAAACAAAGAAATAGAACAGCAGTGGGAAACATTTAAAATGGTGATCAACTGGGTCCAGGAGAAATCTATCCCACTAAAAAGCAAGAACAAACTAGCCAGTAATGATACGTAGAATCATAGAATGGTTGCAGCACAGAAGGAGGCCATTCGTCTGTCGAGCCCGTGCCCGCTCTCTGCAAAAGCAACCTAGCTAGTCCCACTCCGCTGCCCTTTCCCCGTAGCCCTGCAAATTTTTTCCTTTCAAATACTTATCCAATTCCCTTTTGAAAGCCACAGTTGAATCTGGCTCCACTACCCCCTCAGGCAGTGCATTCCAGTTCATAACCACTCGCTGCGTAAAAAAGGTTTTCCTCATTACGCCTTTGGTTCTTGTGCCAATCACCTTAAATCTGTGTCCCCTGGTTTTTGACCCTTCCGCCAATGGGAACAATTTCTCTCTACACCACGGATGAATAAAGAAATAAGGGCAAAATTGAAACTAAAGCAAAAGGCATTCACTAAGTAAGACAACAAAGGGGAGGATGTAAAGTTTAGGAAAGAAGCTAAAAAAACAATTAGGAAGGCAAAGAGAAACTACAAAATTAAACTAACAAGGAATATAAAAAGAAATAGTTAAGTATTCTATAGGCACATAAATAACAAGAAGAAAAAATAGAATAGGGATAGGACCACTAAGGGATACACATGACAAACTCACAGGAAATGACAGCGAAATGACAGAAATATTAAATAATTACTCTGCCTCAGGGAGACTAACATTGTGGGCATGACTTTATATCTTTTTGGATCTCTTCTTCTAAAGACATTTAAGATAGAAAGGGGGAGAAGTATCAGAAAGAGTAGACAAGGGTAATGCAGTAGATGTAATATATTTGGTTTTGCAAAAGGCCTTCGATAAGGTACCGCATAGTAGACTCTTGACTAAGGTCAGAGCATGTGGAGTCAGGGGACAAATAACAGAGTGGATAGCAAGCTGGCTACAAAACAGAAAACAGAGAGTAGGGGTAAAGATAGTTACTCAGACTGGCAAAAGGTGAAAAGTGTGTCCCACAAGGATTGCTGCTGGGACTACTGTTGTTCACGATTTACATAAACGATTTGGACTCCGGTATCGGAAGCACAATTTCAAAATTTGCGGACGACACCAAATTGGGGGGTGTAGTTAATGCCGAGAAGGATTGCGACAAAATACAGGAAGACATTAATAAACTTACAGAATGGGCGTATAATTGGCAAATGAATTTCAATATAGATAAGTGTGAGGTGATGCATTTTGGTAGGAAGAATAAGGAGGCCACGTACTGCTTGGATAATAAGAGTCTAAATGGGGTGGAGGAGCAGAGGGATCTGGGGGTACAAATCACTAAAGGTAGCGACACAGGTTAATAAGGCCATTAAAAAAAGCAAACCAAGCACGCGGTTCATTTCTAATGGGATAGAATTGAAAAGCAGAGAAGTTATGTTTAACTTGTATAGAACCTTGGTTAGACCATACTTGGAGTACTGTGCACAGTTCTGGTCTCCAAATTATAAAAAGGATATAAAGGCACTAGAAAAGGCACTGAAGGTGCAAAAAAGATTTACTAGGATGATAGGTATAACCTCTCAGTTCTCGTATCAGGAAAGATTGAACAGGCTGGGGCTCTTTTCTCTAGAAAAGAGAAGACTGAGGGGTGACCTGATAGAGGCCTTTAAGATTATGATAGGGAGTGATAGGGTAGATGTGGAGAAGATGTTTCCACTTGTGGGGGAGACCAGAACTAGGGGCCTTAAATATAAGATAGTCACTAATAGATCCAATCGGGAATTCAGGAGAAGCTTCTTTACCAAGAGAGTGGTTAGAATGTGGAACTCGCTACCACAAGGAGTAGTTGAGGCAACTAACAGATGCATTTTAGGGGAAGCTAGATAAACAAATGATGGGGTTCGATGAAATAGGGAGGGAGGAGCTCTCGTGTGGAGCATAAACACTGCCATGGACCTGTTGGGCAGAATGGCCTGTTTCTGTGCTGTACATTCTGTGTAATTCGTCCAGCCTTTCCGTTCTTTTCCTCTGTGGCTCATTCAGACATGTCCAAACATATTTAATGTGACTGACCTATTTTTGTGCTAATCTTAGCTGGTACCTGCTGCATCAGCTTCTCTGATTCTATCTGGGCTTGTTGGATTTGCTGCTGAATTTCAACCTGAGTTTTGTGAGTCTCCCTCTTGATATTCAGTGACCAGGGCAAGAGAGAGTCTTAGTGTAGTCGGATTTGGTGCTTCTCTCCATGCTCACTGCTAGAAAGTCTATCAGTGTGTATGTTTGTGTCTCTCTCTCCTCGTCCCCTCTCCCACTCTCAAAGCTGGTCATGTGGCTTTGGCCTATTTCTGAACAGTATAATAATTTTATAGACCAGGAAGATTCCAGATTTGATCCCAGCCTGTGCCAAGTTAGCTGGAAGCAATTGGCTACAGTACTCCTAGGCTAGGAATTGGGGGAGAGGGGGAAAATCAGCAGGGCTTCCACATATGGCCACTGTACAGTGACCAGTCCTGGAAACTATACAAATATGCAGCTGTCAGATAAATATCGAATTGGGCTTTGTGTGATCCCCATCACTTATAAACTCTCGCCAACAGTAAATTAGCCTATTCACATGCACCATCAAGGTTCATCCACTTGGCTGTGGTATTAGAGGACTTCTGTCACCCATGAAACATAATCCCTAGCATTAGTCAACACCTTGAGGAGAAAATTGGAATAAAGAATAGAAACACAGTAATTACAGCTTCTAAGTTCGAGTTGTTCTGTTACTGTGCTGCATTTAATATGCTAGATTTGCACCTCCACATGGAATAGCTGAATGTAAGGACTATAACTTCCCTGTAATCAGTTTTAGTGCTGTTTTAGTGCTTGCTTGTGGGGCCATGATCAAACTGTAAATATAAGGATGCAGATACACTGTCTATTGTACCTATCAGGTAAAAGTATCTGGTTTTCTGTAATCTACCATGTTCAGAAAAGAGTAAAGATGTACATGTAAAAAAAAATCTATTTTTAAGAAATGCTAGCGAATCACCCATGCAATTGCCAGGAGGCCAGGCTATCAAGGTCAGGAGAAAACAGCAAGACTGGCTTTCTTTCTCTTATCTTTTGACTGTCTGAAGTGTGACAGGCCCATGCTGCGTACAAGGCTTTTTATCCTGTCTGTCTGTCTGTCTATCTATCAGTCAAAAAATAATACATCTTATGTGTACTCCCTGTGACACAGAAATTAGAGTATCCTAAGTGTGACGTTTCAAAAAGAAAGTTTAAAGAAATGAAAAAAAACACTCCAGAAAATACTACAGCCATAATGTCTGCAACCTCTTAATTCAGCTCCCCATTCACAGTAGTTTGATGTTGTAATTTTAAACAGACACACACTTGCTCTTTATGCATTCTCTTTTACATGGTGTAATGTTCCTGCCCTCATACAACAGCGCATCAACTGACTTACCGTGAAATTGATCTTATAAAATATTTATATTGGATATTCTCAGCTGCACCAAATTAAGACTCAAGCCTGTTATCAGTTGGCTACTGGAAAACACCTAAACCTTTGTAACTTTGAGTTTAAATGATTTTTGTCCATATTTTTTTTTTAGATGTGATCGATACAATAGATCTGCGTCCCTGTGCATCTGTTCACTCCATTCAGTAATTCTGTGCAACTTTCTGTTCATTCTTCAGGTAACTGTATTTTTGAGAAAACCATTGGATGCCAGGAATAACTTTTTGTTTTCCTGGCTTGTTTTAGAAATGCGGAAAACATCCTAGCACAGAAACAATATGACTTAACGCAATTGTAAAGATAAAGCATTAAACCAAATTAGATCATCAATATTTAAGTCACTTCAATTTAAAAAAAAAGTATGATTTCAGAGAAAGTAATATCAAATTTAGCAAAGGATGTCACACCATAACACAGGTACAGTTTGAAAGAACTCTACAGGTACACTGTTAAACAGATTACAAAATAATTGTGCTACTTTTATTTGTTCTTTATACCGACAAACCTGTCAAATTTCAAGCAATCGCTCTTGAGGGTTGATAATATGTTGAATGTCTGCAGAGCAGAAATGTGTTATTTCAACATGTAAATTAAACAAGTCATTTTTTCATTTTATTAACTGACAAATTAGAGAAGCATTTCTTTTACAACAAAAGTATCCTGAACAGGCTTGTTTTTAGAAAGGAACAAACGTTTACTTCATAGAATATCCCTGAAGTTGCAGTAAAAGTTTGATTTTTACAATAGCATATCTTGTACACATTATAAAGGTTTGGATCATTATCAAGGCACCATGTATAATATTGAATTCCCAATTTGTTTTATTGCAGTCATGATTTCTTTTTCCTTGATGAAAGAATTCGATGATTATTTATATTAATGCTATTCAAGTCTCATAGGCCTAAATTTTAATCCAGAGCTGGGAAGACGGCGGCGGGGGGGGGGGGGGGGTTTCCTGATGGGAAACCCGGAAGTACGGGTTTCCTGGATGTCCTTATGATTTTGACGTAAGGACGTCTTTTATTTTTTTTTGTTGGTTTCCCGCCCTTCAGGCCAGCCTGATTAACAAGGCTGATTAATAGGCTGGCCTCAGTCGGACGGGAGAAGAGGTAGGGAGTGGATGCGAGAAGGTAAGTCTTAGATGGGGGGGGTGGGGGTTGGAAGTCGTCGGGGTCAGGGGTCATTGGGGGTCGGGAGTCATCGGGATGTTGGGATCGGGAGTCATGGAGGGGTTCGTAAATCGTGGGGGAGTGGTCATAGATCGTGGTGGGGAGGTTACTGCAGGTAGGCTTGTTGGGCCTGGGGGGAAGCACTCCTGCTCTTCCGGGCCCACAAGCAGTGCAATAAAGCCCTTACCTGTAGTTTCGGGCCTCCTCACACGTGGTGTGAAGTAGAAGGCCCGGGAATCCCGGCCCCCAGGGGTTAAAAACAATAAAGCTGTAAAAGTGGAGGCCCGCAGCCTCCTTGAAAGCTTTTAGTGACCGACCCGCCGCCTAAGAGTGGGTTGGTCGCTCGTCCCGCCTCCATTAAAACTGGAAATGGGCGGGTTGGGGGCTGGTTTTTGATTTAACATTTTTTTTACTGCCTCCCCTGCCCCCAACCCACCTGTTTTTCCGAGTTAAAATTTAGGCCTTAATGTCCCACAAATGCAAGCATGTAAAAGTGACTTTTTCTGAGAAGCTATGCAACTGATATTATCCTTGTGAATCAAAGCATCTTACAGCACAGAAAGAGGCCATTCGGCCCATCATGCCAGTGCCGGCTCTTTGAAAGAGCTATCCAATTTAGTCCCGCGCTCCAGCCTTTTCCCCATGACCCTGCAAATTAGTCCTCTTTAAGTAATTTGCCTTTCGAAAGTTCCAATGGAATCTGATTCCACCACCCTTTCAGAAAGTGCGTTCCGGATCTTAACAAGGTGTGAAAAAGTTTCTCCTCATTTCCCCTCTAGTTCTTTTGCCAATTACTTTAAATCTATGACCTCGGGTTACTGATCCACTTGCCAGAGGAAACAGTTTCTCCCTAGCTCTATCAAAGCGCCTCATAATTTTGAATACCTCTATTAGGTCTCCCCTTAACCTTCTCTGCTCTAAGGAGAACAATCCCAGTTGCCAGGAAAAATAGCAAGCCTGAGGATTGGGAGCAGTTTAGAATTCAGCAAAAAAGGGCCAAGAGATTGATTAAGAGGGGAAAAATAGAATATGAGAGTAAACTTGCAAGGAACATAAAAGTGGTCTGTAAAAGCTTCTACAAGTATGTAAAAAGAAAAAGATTAGTGAAGACAAATGTAGGTCCCTTACAATCAGAAACGGGAGAATTTATAATGGGGAACAGGGAAATGGCAGAGCAATTAAACAAATACTTTGGTTCTGTCTTCACAGAAGAGGACACAAATAACTTCCCAGAAATGCTAGGGAATCAAGGGACAAGTGAGAAGGAGGAATTAAAGGAAATTAGTATTAGTAAAAAAAATAGTGCTGGTGAAATTAATGGGACTGAAAGCTGATAAATCCCCAGGACCAGATAATCTGCATCCCAGAGTACTAAAAGAGGTAGCCATGGAAATAGTGGATGCATTAGTTGTCATCTTCCAAAATTCTATAAATTATGGAACAGTTCCTGCAGATTGGAGGGTGGCAAATGTAACCCTACTATTTAAAAAAGAAGGGAGAGAGAAAACAGGGAACTATAGACCGGTTAGCCTAACATCAGTAGGGAAAATGCTGGAGTCTATTGTAAAGGATGTGATAACAGGACACTTAGAAAATATCAACGGGATTAGACAAAGTCAACATGGATTTATGAAAGGGAAATCATGTTTGACAAACCTACTTGAGTTTTTTGAGGATGTAACTGGTAGAATAGATAAGGGAGAACCAGTGGATGTGGTTTATTTGGATTTTCAGAAAGCCTTTGATAAAGTCCCACATAAGAGGTTAGTGTGCAAAATTAAAGCTCATGGGATTGGGGGGAATATACTGGCATGGATTGAAAATTGGTTAACAGACAGGAAGCAGAGAGTAGGAATAAATGGGTCTTTTTTGGGGTGGCAGGCAGTGACTAGTGGGGTACCGCAGGGATCAGTGCTTGGGTCCCAGTTATTCACAATATATATCAATGATTTAGATGAGGGAACCAAATGTAATATTTCCAAGTTTGCTGACGACATAAAACTAGGTGGGAATGTGAGTTGTGAGGAGGATGCAAAGAGGCTTCAAGGCGATTTAGACAAGTTGAGTGAGTGGGCAAATACATGGCAGATGCAGTGATAATATGCATCTGAGATAAATGGTCCTATGCTACTTAATTGATTCAAAGAGAAACATTTGTCTCTTTTTGGAATAGCAACACAACTTTTTCCTATAATATACACATTTTTCAGTGCTTGTTCCATTTTGGATGTTGTGCAGGTTTATCAAATATTAAGGAGATAGAAGTAACTCTTAATGCCATGGGACATTTTTTTCCACATTAAAGACGCTATATAAGTGCAAGTTGTTGAACAAAATACACGGGATGTAAAGTTACTGAAGAAATGAAGAACTAAAGGTTTTCATAATCCAAAATAGATTTGTTAAGAGAATAAGCGTCGACTTCACACAGGAACTTCTATCTTTTTTGAACAGGTCAGTCATAATAATCAAAAAGCGATAGCCATTTTGCTACAATTTCACTGAGTAGTTGAGGTTCTCCTTTACCAAGACCATCAATATTTCCTTACTGACCAGCTAGTGAGAAAGATAATTGATTTACAAATACTTCAATATACCTTTATTTTAGCCTTGAAGACCTTCCATGTCGCCAAACAGGATTTAATGTGGTGTTCTACGGTAGGTTTTAGCTTGACAGGATTGGTAAAAGCTCAGAGTTTGCAAGATTCATTCTGATATATGGAGGGAACTCGGTAGATTGTAATTGTAAGCCAATTGTTCGTTGTTCTCAATAAGTCCTTTTTTATGTACGCAATTGTAATGAGCTGAACTTTCTCCCCCATGACCAAAACAGCTCCAGTTGTCAGAATCCAATAAAAAAAATCTGTGTTTTGGAAGTTGTGGACTTGGATGCTGTGGAATGAATGAACTATAATGCTAATCCTCCTTCGTTGTAGTTATTTCTGTCTAGTATGCATTTATCAATGATTCTTACCAGTCAGAGGTGGCTAGTTTTCAATCTTACTTACCAGAGACACTAAGTTGGTGCTGTAACACTTGTTTTTAACAGGGAAATCTGTAAATAATTTGTAAAAGGATGGTGGTGTCTTGGCCTCACAAGCTGGATTTTATAACTGCCTGTAATAATAAATAACACTGTGAATAATTTTTCTTCGTGTCACAATGTAATAGAATCAAGGATGTTTCACGTACAAGAGCAGATCTCCTGAGACTGTGCACATTGAATTGGAGGCTGCGCTGTTTTGTAAAATAGGGGTCTCCGCCATGTAGGGGATGTGCCATCTGATTTACATTGACTGAATAAGTCAAATTCTGTTTGTGTTAAATGGCTTTCCCGGATTTTCACAGGTGCTGTGGGGATCAAGTTCCACAGCTCTTCATTATTCTGAAATGAGTGGCGTTTCTTTTTGTGGTAGTGAATTTACCGTGGTGTTGCTCATGGTTAGTCAAAGGATATGACGTGTGACAGCAGAAGGAGGACCCTGGGATGACACAGGGTAGAATTAAGCAGCTGAGAATACCTGGACAAGGGTCCTATATTTGTTTCCCCATGTTATGAAGTTATCCTAAATATCAGGCTACATGAAAACACTCGGACATTTACTTACTGCACAACTAAAAAATAAAAATCCCTGGAAGTTGTTCAGCAGCTACAAAGCCTAAGACTAATTGGATTAACGGGATATATTGCATCACGTACTTCAAGGTAAGTGCAATGCCATAAAAACAGAAAATGCGAGAAACACTCAGCAGGTCAGGCAGCATCTGTGGAGAGAGAAACAGAGTTAACAGGTTGATGACTTTTCATGATGTGGCAGCATATTGTGAGTCGAATTTTTGGTGCATGTAAAAATGCAGCTGTCACCTTACTTTGAATGGACACCCATTAGCTTTCCCTTCCTTGGCACTCTTCCTTCGTCTTAAGATCTGTTTTGATTTTCTCTTATGAGTGATGCATGGAGGAGAGAGCATTCAGACAATTGACTATCTCTTGCCATACCAGCTCTAGATCAACAATGTCAGCCTTAGCTCAGTGGTAGAACTCTTACCTCTGAGTCAGAAGGTTGTGGGTTCATGTCCCACTCCAGAGACTTAAGCACATAATCTAGGCTGGTACTTAATTGTAGTACTGAGGGAGTGCTAACCTGCCAGGAGGTGTCACCTCTTGGTTAAGATGTTAAATCGAGGTTCTGTCTGCCCTTTCAGGTAGATATGAAAGATCCCATTGCACTATTTGAAGAAGATCAGAGGAGTTCTCCTGGTGTCCTAGCCAACATTTATACCTCAACTAACACCTGGTCATCTATCTCATTGCTGTTTTTGGGACCTTGCTGTGTGCAGTTTAGCTGCTGCATTTACCTACATTACAACATTGACTGCACTTCAAAAGTACTTAATTGACTGTAAAGCGCTTTGGAACGTCCTGAGGTTATGAAAGGTGCTATATAAATGCAAGTTATTTCTTTCTTTATGCATTGGGTCTATTTGGAGGACTTCTTCATCCCAAAAACTGCCACTTCAGGACCACCTCTTCAATAAAACCTCCAAGCTCTTTTTGGTGAAGGAGGGAGAATTGGGAGCTCCATTTCGTAGGAGCTATGTAGATACGTGCACATCTTCCACCCTCCATAAACTTGAGTTCATCCAAAACTCTGCTGCCCGCATCCTAACTCGCACCAAGTCCCGTTCTCCCATCACCCCTGTGCTCGCTGACCTACATTGGCTCCCGGTCCGGGAACGCCTCAATTTTAACATTCTCATCCTTGTTTTCAAATCCCTCTATGGCCTTGCCCCTCCCTATTTCTGTAACCTCCTCCAGCCCTACAACCCTCCGAGATCTCTGCACTCCTCCAATTCTTGCCTCTTGCGCATCCCCGATTTTAATCGCTCCACCATTGGCGGTCATGCCTTCAGCTGCCTAGGCCCTAAGCTCTGGAATTCCCTCCCTAAATCTCTCCGCCTCTCTACCTCTCCTCCTTTAAGACGCTCCTTAAAACCTACTTCTTTGGGCAAGCTTTTGGTCACCTGTCCTAATACGTCCTTATGTGGCTTGGTGTCAAATTTTGTTTGCTAACGCTCCTGTGAAGCCCCTTGGGACATTTTACTATGTTAAAGGCGCTGTATAAAGGTAAGTAGTAGTAGTAGTAGTTGTTGTTGCACAGAGCTCACTTACAGGGTTGCATCTTGGGCATCTCTTGATTAGATTCCATTTAATCACACAGCTGAGGCTCCAACATGAAACAATCCTCACACATTTGTCCAGTGCTGTTATGGCTCCTGCACAGGGTTCTCCTTTTCTTAAGTTTGACCACTTTTATATCCTCTTACTGCTCTTAAGATCATCCTGGAGTGCAGAAACAACCCCAAACTCTTCCTATTCACAACCAACAGTCTCCTCTAAGCACCTCTCCTCCCTCCCTCACCACTGCAACATGCATCCTCACTTCTGATGTTAATTGCAATGAACTCACAGTCTTCATTGTGTAGAGTGAAGAGTACTTTAGAAATCTACGTTCTTGTTATTATGTTCCAGTGGTGTATGGAAGATACAGAATGAAGAAGAAAGTTGGATTTTGTATCTTCTGGGATCATCTTCATTGATATACATCCTCCACACACTATGACCATTCATCCCATAGGCCCTGCAGGTGTATAGTTTTGGGATGAGGCTGCTGGTCAGTGGTTAGTTGGCTTTAGTGAAATGAACCAACACAGTAGCACAGGTCCTGGGACACCATATGCCATGGGAGAAGGAGACTACATGTAGCATTGCCTATCTGTAACATTTTTTATGTGCGTGCACAACATCTGGTTTCACCAGGACCTATCTAGTTAGCCTATAATCCTACCGTTATGTGATGAATTTGAAGAATGAAGAAAAACCTACTAGGCAGGTAATATCATAGTGCTTTACCTGTCTGCTTCACTTCTATGGATGCCATCCAGCAATATCCCCAACAATAGTTCCTAAGAGCAACTTAATGTCAGCACCCTAATGCCCCAGGTTTTCACATGGCCTTCCTTTTGTGAACATTTTGCTGGAAACCTGACAAACTGAAAATGGTGGAAGTACACAGCAGGCCAATCAATGTCTGCAAAAGGAAACAGTAGCTGAACACTTTGGGTGTGAGACCCTTCCTCAGAACTGATGATGTAATGATGACCAAGCCCCTTTGTAGTGTGCAAGAGGAAAAGAAGAATAAGAGAAGGTTGGGGGAGGGGGCGAAGAAAGATAATAACATACTCCAATCCCAGAGAAGGCAATAGGTTGAAATGCTTTAATTGAAAAGCAGGAATCCATTCAGTGGAAGATCATTGAGTGAGGTTTAGGTAGCTTAGTTGGTGAAAAGAATGGGAAAAACATAAAACAAGAAAAAAAGGCAGGAGGACAGAAGGGGTGAGTAGGCGATGCAGAAGATCTGAATGAAAACTGGAATTGCTGAAAATGCACTGTAATTCTGCCAGTCCTGGATAGGAAAATCACAAACCAACATCCTGGCCGAGAACCGCCCTGCCAGAGCTGTGTTCAAACAAAGGGTCTACCTTGGAGGTGTCACCTCCCCCAGATGCCGAGAAAACCACCACCACATTCCCAATACCCCAGCTAAAACAAAAATGGAGGATACAGCCATGGTCTGAAATTACAAATGTCAGTGTTCAGACCAGAGGGTTCTCAGATGCCCAAGAGAAAGGGCTGGTGCGGTTTATGAGGCCAAAGACTGAGAGCTGAGAATGGGAAGGGGAGAGAAGAGTTAAGAGTAGCAAGCCACCAGGGTGGACCAGGCTTACACTTGATGGACAGAACGGAGGTATTCAGCAAAGTGGTCATTTAACCTGCATTCGGTCTCCCTGCTGTAAAGGAGCCCACACAATGAACAATGAACCACCAGAGTGTTTGGGGCTCTGAGCACTGATCACTGGGAGAGGGTGTATTGCAGTTGCAAGGAAAGAGCAAGGGATGTTGGAAGAGTGAACAAGGGAATCATGGAGGAACAGTTCTTCTGGGGAGGGAGAAGGGGAAAGATGAGCTTCGTGGTGGAATCGTGTTGTAAGTGACAAACATGATAGAAGAGGATCTGATGAATGTGGAGGCTACTGGGGTTGTGGTGAAGGTAAGGTGGTGAAAGCACAAGTACAGGAATTAGGGCGGACACAGTCAAGAGCCATGTCAACCACTGTCGAAAGGTAACTTTGCCGCAGGAAAAGGACACTGCAGATGCTGTGGTGTAGAAAGTACGAACGTCGGAACAGAAACGATAGAAATGGAGATCTGTAGATGATGGGGCCCTTCCAAAACCAAACGTCAACCAGTCCTAGAGTACATCTGTAAATAGAACACACACGCATGTATAATTTCAATAAAGATGCGAATATTTAAATGCTCAATATGGGAACAGCCACAGAAGGGACTACTTCCAAATAAAAAAACAAAGATATGCCTTGATCTCTCCAGTATAAATGCTGTTATTTGTTGTGCATCTATCTGTATGTTCCAAGGAAACCTAAGAGCTGATCTGGAGATTTTCAGAGTAAACACAAGGTCAATGCAGATATATTGATTTAGATTATTAGTTCAAATTATCAGAGCTAAAATATGAGAACCATTTTACAAAGCCAAAGTCTTTACATTAAACACCTTAGGGAGTAGATGTACATCAGAGGGGAAGGAACAGCTATGACATTAATTCTGTTTAATAAATGTTCCTTGAGGGTGCGTAAAATTCAAACACGGTTCTCTGCCAAGCAACTCGACCTCCTAACCTCCTAAGCGCTTAGATATGAGTTTTCTTTTGTGTGAGACACTGTTGAAAGGCTTCTTCTGATTGTGGGGGAGCGGAGGGGGAACTGCTTCTCTTTCCCATTTCATAACAATAATTAAGAGCATAGTGCAATTCCACAAATTCTGTGATGGAGAACTCTTGCGATAGCGCTGAAGCAGCCATAAATTTGGTCTAGGCCAACAAAATTGTATAAATCATGTAGGGTTAACATAAAAGGGAATCCAAAAGTCTTCTATAGGCATATAAATAGTAAGGGGAGGGTCGATTAGGGATCAAAAAGGAAATCTATGCATGGAAGCAGAGGGCATGGCTGAGATACAAAATGAATACTTTGCATCTGTCTTTACCAAGGAAGACAATGCTGACAAAGTCATAGTAAAAGGGGAGATAGTTGAGATATTGAATAGGGTAAAAATTGATAGAGAAGGCTAGCTTTGCTTAAAGTAGATAAGTCACCTGGTCCGGATGGGATGCATCCTAGGTTGCTGAGGGAAGTAAGGGTGGAAATTGCAGAGGTACTGGCCATAATCTTCCAATCCTCCTTTGATATGGGAGTACTGCCAGAGGACTGGAGAATTGCAAGTGTTACACCCTTGTTCAAAGAAGGGTGTAAGGATAAACCCAGCAACTATAGACCAGTCAGTTTAACGTCGGTGGTGGGGAAGCTTTTAGAAATGATAATCCGGGACAAAATTAATAGTCACTTGGACAAGTGTGGATTAATAAAGCAAAGCCAGCACAGATTTGTTAAAGGCAAATCATGTTTAACTAACTTGATTGAGTTTTTTGATGAGGTAACAGAGAGGGTTGATGAGGGCAAAACGATTGATGTTGTGTATATGAACTATCTAAAGGGGTTGATAAAGTGCCACATTATAGGCTTGTCAGCAAAATTGAAGCCCATGGAATAAAGGGGGCAGTGGAGCATGGTACGAAATTGGCTAAGTGACAGGAAGCGGAGTAGTGGTGAACTGTTGTTTTTCGGACTGGTGGAAGGTATATAGTGATGTTCCCCACGGGTCGGTACTAGGCCCACTGCTTTTTTTGATGTATATTAATGACTTGGACTTGGGTGTACAGGACACAATTTCTAAATTTGCAGCTGACACAAAACTTGGAAGTGTCGTAAACAGTGAGGAGGATAGTAATAGACTTCAAAAGGACATAGATAGGCTAGTGGAATGGGCGAATGCATGGCAGATAATTTAATGCAGAGATATGCGAAGTGATACATTTTGGCAGGAAGAACGAGGAGAAGCAATATAAACTAAATGGTACAATTCCACAGGGGATGCAGGAACAGAGAGACCTTGGGGTATATGTGCACAAATCTTTGTAGGTGGCAGGACAGGATGAGAATGCGGTTAATAAAGCATACGGGATCCTGAGCTTTATAAATAGAGGCATCGAGTACAAAAGCAAGGAAATAACGTTGAACCTTTATAAAATGCTGGTTTGGCCAGAGCTGGAGTATTGTGTCCAATTCTGGGCACCACACTTTAGGAAGGATGTGAATGCCTTAGAGAGGGTGCAGAAAAGATTTACGAGAATGGTTCTAGGGATGAGGGACTTCAGTTACATGGATAGATTGGAGAAGCTGGGGTTTTTCTCCTTCGAGCAAAGAAGGTTGAGAGGAGAATTGATAGAAGTGTTCAAAATCGTGAAGGTTTAGATAAAGTAAATAAAGAGAAACCGTTCCCATTGGCGGAAGGGTTGAGAACCAGAGGACACAGATTTAAGGTGATTGGCAGAAGAACCAAAGGCGACACGAGGAAAATCTTTTTTCGCAGCGAGTAGTTATGATCTGGACTGTGCTGCCTGAAAGGGCGGTGGAAGCGGATTGAGTCGTGGCTTTCAAAAAGGAATTGGGTAAATACTTAAAGGGAAAAAGTTGCAGGGCTATGGGGAAAGAGCAGGGGAATGGGACTAACTCACAAAGAGCCAGCATGGGCTCGATGGGCCGAATGGCTGCCTTCTGTGCTGTAATGATTCTATGAAATCCACCAAGTCTTTAGTTTTTAATCTAGTAAGTTGTTCCTCTGTGGCTGTTCTCATATTGAGTGTTTGAAAGATCACTAGGACTGTAGTGAGGTGCCCTTACATATCAGGTTATCAGAGGTCCGGGTGTTGTCCTTCGCTTCTTATCCTTATGACCTTTGTCTTATTGTGAACAGCCAACATGACTGTCCTGAAAGTAAATACCTAGCTCATCAGCACCTCAATTGAAGATTTTATGCATGGATTTTTCACAGGGACTCCACTATAATTTATCTTGACCTAGACTTGCTATCCTATCATACCATTCAATGAATCCTTGGGGTCATTTACTGGTCTTATTGTTATCCAAGTCATGTAGCATTTCAAGAACCAGTGAGATCCAATTGAGGAAGATTAGTAAACTTCAGAACGGTGAACATATTATCATATTTGCAAGATTAAGAACGTCAAATTATTGAAATTTCAAAATCCATTTCTCTGAATTCAGCAGTATTGTGCCATTGGAGGATTCCCTCCAAACCAACATCAAGGGACATTGTTATTACGGTAGTGCTTCAAGAAGACTGTTATCAATTGCTGGTGTTTTCTTGACTCCCAAAAGGGCAGGGCTTCAGATCCATTTTGGAAAAGGTTCCTCGGAATGAATTTCTAGGAAAGACAAACCACCCAGTTTCATTCAGGCGACATGTAAAGAAGATTGTCTGGGAACAACAATCTGTCATGGAGAGCTACAAAATGTTTGAGGTTCCAGACCTCAAACTAGACATCCCGGGTTATATATAGGTCTTAAATCTTCTACCTACTGACACAAGAATGAGTTATTTTTATAAGCCTCTTGAGACAAGCGCAAGCTATTTGGATGCCATAATAGCGTTCATCACGTGCAGTGTGCACGCGCTGCTGTTACGGATTGTTATTCTTTGGTCCAGCTTCAGGCTGTTTCCCCAGAGCTTCTCCACAACAGTCCTACATGTAAATGTTAAAGGCTACAATCCTAATCTAATTTATGTGATTGGCTTACGAAAGTACGCAAGTTCAATGGCTGGCTTCTTAAAAGATGTGTGTTATCCCTTTGAACAACACTTTGCAGCCACTCTATTCCACAGCAAAGACCATGAAATGAAGCACATTCAGCACAACAGCTGTCCTTCAAAAAACCTCAGCCTTCAGTCGGTCCAGAATAATGATGAATCTGGTGAAATTCCGAATTCGAACACTCCTACCTTGTAAAGGTCAGGGTCCAGGTGCACCTGCTGTCTTGTCACTGGCAGAGAAACAGTTTCTGGACCTCAAGAGACAGCTACAGTTTACTCCTTTTAATTCAAAGTTACTTAATTTGCATTATTCTAATTACTCAACAGAAGATAGGGATATCCAATCTCCTATCCTTCTTGAAGGGTCTGTGACTCAGGGAAGGATATAGTATCCCAAAAATAAATGTTTTGGCACTTTTCTTAAGGCAAGGTTGACGGACAGCCTGATTGTTGAAAGCAGCCGACTTAATTGCCCAGTGTCATCACTGCACGCGACGAACACTATTATGACATCCAAATATCTTGATGCTTGCCTCAAGAGGCTTATAAAAATAACTCATTCTTGTGTCATTAGGTAGAAGATTTAAGACCTATATATAACCCAGGATGTCTTGTCCTATCTTGTTGGACTATAACCTGGTGTTGTAAGATTCCTTACATTTGTCCTATCTAGCATTTTAAATACAAGGAACTGTTTTGGGACATGTATGCATTGCATTCTCCTTTATTACAAGGTGCCTCAGAGAACTTAACTTATATGGTGATGAAATTACTCTGTGGATTAGAGCCAATGCCTGTGCTGATTGTTCATTAGTGTGTAGTAATTTGCAGTTGACCACTGCATTGCCCAGGTTACACACGTCCAGTTCACGGTGAATACATTGAAATCAGCGGCTGTAGAGTCCGATCGAGTTTTTCAAAATATGTGGCATTCCCAAGCTATAGGATGCATCAGTTGCATTAATGATGTTCATCAACAGAAATGAAATGTCTGGTGAATCTCCAAATGGTTTGCGACCACAACCGAATAATTGTCTTAAGGGTGTTGAAGTTGGCCATTAGTGCATCAAGGACTGTAGACCTCGACACCGTTACATCATCTGTAGGGGCGTTCCCAAGGGATACTCCAACTATACTTGTCACCTGCATGCTTGAGCTCTCCCCCGATGTTGCTACATGCTGCTCACTGAGCAGAGAACCCTTGGTTTACAACCACGTCCAACTGTGTGGTGCAATCTTAACTTCAGTGAACCCAGTTTGCATCATGGCCTGCAAAGAGGCAGGTGCCTGCTGCACCTGTTCATGTGTCTGAGGCTGAACCAGACTGTTCGCAGCCATGGTATCCTATTTGACCCTGAGCTGAGCTTCCAATCCCATATCCCCTCCATCACCAAGACCGCCTACTTCCACCTCTGTAACATTGCCTGTCTCTACCCCTGCCTCAGCTCATCTGCTGCTGAAACCCTCATCCATACCTTGGTTACCTCTAGACTCGGCTATTCCAACGCTCTCCTGGCCGGCCTCCCATTTTGCACTCTCCGTAAACTTGAGCTCATCCAAAACTCTGCTGCCCGTATCCTAACTCGCACCAAGCCCCGTTCATCCATCATCCCTGTGGTCGCTGACCTACATTGGCTCATCCTTGTTTTCAAATCCCTTCATGGCCTCACCCCTCCCTATCTCTGTAACCTCCTACAGCCCTACAACCCTCCGAGATCTCTGCGCTGCTCCAATTCTGGCCTCTTGCGCATCCCCGATTTTCATCGCTCTACCATTGGCATCTGTGCCTTCAACTGCCTAAGCCCTAAGTTCTGTTCCCTCCCTAAATCTCTCCGCCTCTCTACCTCTCTCCCCTCCTTTATGACGCTCCTTAAAAGCTACTTCTTAGACCAAGCTTTTGGTCACCTGAACTAATATTGCCTTATGTGGCTCGGTAGAGGATGTTTCGTGACGCTCCTGTGAACTGCCTTGGGACGTTTTATTACGTTAAAGGCGCAACGTAAATGCAAGTTGTTGTTGCATGAAGTGTTTCCATTTCACCTGTGAGATCAGAATCACAAACAATAGGTAAGAGTGACAGTTTATCTTCCGTTGTGAATTCTTCCTCCTCCTTTATTGCCAGTGGGCTCAGGGCTTCTTTACAACCTGGAAAGAGGGAATAGAGAAAATGGTTGGTAGCTGGTGGCAGTGGTACATCATTGCAAAACAGTGGTTGCTTAATGAAGCACCAGGCTGTGATGTAGATTGAGTGAGGGGATAGTTAAGTGATCAGAGAAATGGATTGTTATAGGGACAATCACACATCACACTCCTTCCTGCTTTGCTCTAACTCTCTGTCTGCCCAGGATACACATAGCAGCCTCTTCAGCAAACGGCAGCATATGAAATGAAGGAGCACTTCCTCCTGTGTAGGTCCTCCACATTGTATGGTGTGCTGTCCTGCAAGAGGAAAGGGAGTGTGTTAGTGAGTGGAGTGCTGAAAGGTTCTGAACATCTGTGTATGAGGGTAGAATGGTTTGTCTGGTGTTATGAAGAAGCATCAGGCGTGCAAGAGAGGGCATTAGTTGTGATCGCAGTGGCAGAGTTTGGAAGTGGCAGTAGGACGAGGGTCACCGAAGGGTGTTGCAGTCGTTGGATGAGAGGAATGTGAAACGAGGGTGTGTGAACATTTTCATTGAAGCTCTTACAGTAAAGTGTTGCAGGGTTGTGCTGACAAAGACAAGACTTAGCAGCCCGGGTCAGGTCATTGAACATCTACCTGCACTCCTTCCATGTCCAAGGGGCTAAACTTCTGGCATTGACACGCTCAGCCACCTCAGAACATCCTTCCTTGACAGTGTGGCAGGGTACTCCTTCCATCTGATGGAAAGCCATGATTGGAGAATCTTGGCACGCTCCCAGTCGACATTTTTGGCTTCCAGTACACAGGCAGCCTTTATTTGAACTCCACAATGAGTATTGCATCTCCCTTAAGAGATGCAGGCCACCAGGAACTAACATGGGGCCAGCCCTTGATTATAAAACTCTTATCCTTGTTTTCAAATCCCTCAACAGCCTTGCCCCTACCTATCTTTGTAACGTCCTCAAGCCCTACAACCCACTGAGATCTCTGCGTTCCTCCAATTCTGGCCTCTTGCTCATCCCTGATTTTCATCGCTCCACTATTGGCAGCCGTGGCTTCAGCTGCCTAGGCCCTAAGGCCCTGGAATTCCCTTCCTAAACCTCTCTGCCTCTCTACCTCTCTCTCATCCTTTAAGATGCTCCTTAAAACCTACATCTTTGACCAAGCTTTTGCTCACCAGTCCTAATATCTTTATATGTGGCTCAGTGTCAAATTTTGTTTGATAATCGCTCCTGTGAAGCGCCTTGGGACGTTTTACTACGTTAAAGACGCTAGTTGTTGTTGTTGCCCAAAATGCCTCCTCCCCCCACCCCCCAATGGAAAGGCTGTCCAATTACCAGCGTGATTTGTGCTGTCAGCTCGCCAATCAGGTTTGTGCCTCGCACTGATGTCATCGGGTGAGAGATACAGTCGTCCCCACCCACTTCACACCCATAAATTTAAATTTAGATTTGAGGTTAGGATCAGATCAGCCATGATCTTATTGAATGGTGGAGCAGGCTCGAGGGGCCGATTGGCCTACTCCTGCTCCTATTTCTTATGTTCTTATACCAGGATCAAGTTGAAAGACTTCCCCCTCCTGTGTGCTATCCTGCCACGTCTGCTTCACCTGCTGGGTTTTAGTGGATTGCTTCCCTATTCAGTAGAGGCCACTTTGCTGCGCCCATCTACAGTGATCTGCATATCTCGATCTGTACATTTTGGTTTACACCTTCTGCACCAGATCCTCCGCCACTTCGCACAGACATTGCATATTGCACAATTTGATTGGCCCAGGGTTATCTTTATTGGCTTTACTGGCTGTTTAGCACGTAAAGCAATATTCTTGCCAAGTGCTTTCTGATTATCTGATTATCTGTGGATTACTTTTCACGCAACTTAATGTACCTGAGATTTGATAAAAACCCACGGTGTAAAGTTGTGAGTGTCATTTTTTTTTTAAAGTCAAAAACTTTCACTCCCCTTGCAATGCACCGCCTGTGTGAAGACTAATGGCACCCTCTTGGTGTCCAGTTTTATGAAAAGAATGATTGCTGCACAAACCCCAAAGTCTAGAATGGGATGCAAGGTTGATTTTATACAAGTTAATGTATCTTCATCTTCAGGGTGGAGGGCAGCAGTGATTAAATGACAAAGTTGATGATGTTGCAAGGCAAAAAGAAGTGCTACAGGGACAAAAATTAAAAGCTTGACTAAGTGTGTCACTAAACTTTTATTAATGAGATAATTGTGCGTTACTACTAGTTGGCAGGTTGCAACCTCTTGGCAGGATTAAAGTGACAAGCACTCTGATCAGTAGAATTTATAACCTAATAATTAGATGATTGCGGGAAAACAGAGGCATGTTAAATGACTTTTCAAAATGATTAATTTAATGACCAAATACAGATAAATACCATTCTGTAGATTAAAACCTATAACACCTAATTATTCATGTTTGGATATTTAAGCGGTCATTTGTGGTACCATGGTCGTTGAAATGTAATTATTAAAGCACAGTTTTTGCAAATAAGGTTTTTAAAGAACTATCTGAATGAAGTTAGCCAATTGCAGCAGTACAAAAGTATTGAAATACTGTAACTTTCAAAGAGATTGTGCTCTTGTTTATTCATAAACCAAAGGAAAATAATTTCAAGGTTTCTAGTTGTAGTTTACAATGACTTTTAGTGTTGTCTGTGGTTACTCTTAGCTCATGTTGGCCTTCCCTGTTGAGACTTTTATGGAAGGGAATTTTTGATCATTTGCTCATTTTTTTTTATTATGCTGTAATTTCTTTTAATTATTATTGTCCTTTAGCTTCTTTAATTTTATTTTGTGAGTTGGTTGTGTTTTTGTCGCTGGATAGTTGACTACAGTGAAAACTGATGATCCGCTAATGAATTATCACTGCAACTCCTTATCATACAAAAGCTTTAATACTAAACAGAATAAATGGAATATTGCTGAGAATAGTTCGTTCAGGTGTGAGGAAGATCTTTGTAATTTGAGGACATCATACGTTTCCTTCTTCTGAAAGGACAGTCATTGCCACTGTCATATCCAGTATTTATTTTTAAATGTTGTTTAAAAAAACTTTTTTTTTCTTCTTTGCCTACTTTAGTTTCTCTCTGCCAAATCATGGGAATTTTTATGCTGTGCATCGGGACTTACCAGAGCACTGCTCCAGACTCACTAGTCTGAGGATCCTTAATAGCTAGATGTGCAAGGGAGAGAGACTTGTATCTAATCAGTCTGCATTGGAAATGAACCGAAGCACAAAGGTGGAATGGAGTGCTCTAATCCTCTTTGCGACAATAATCCTTCCTTGTTAGCATTTTTCTAAGTTGATGAACCAACGTGAAGAGTCATGGCTCAAAGTGGAGGACACCAGCAAGGTTTTAGTGAGCGAAAGAGGAGACAAGTTAAACCAGGAAGTAGCGAGTAGGGATGGGTTTCGAAAGCCTCATTGTTATAAATGTAAGGAATCTTACAACACCAGGTTATAGTCCCAACAATTTTATTTTAAAATCACAAGCTTTCGTAGATTATCTCCTTCGTCAGGTGAGTGAGTGAAAGGTTCTCAAATCGCATATCTTATATTAGGCTGGGACACCATCACACCAATCAAAGGTGTCGTTGGTGTTCAGACAGGTTAGCCACGGAAAACAGTAGGTCCCAGTATGCTGAATACACATTGTGTCAAATTACACAGACAGAGAGAAAGAGACCCGAAAGGCAGAGAGAGAGAGAGAGAATATTAAAAACAGATAACTTTTTTTTCCCCTTGCTGGTGGGGTTACATGTAGCGTGACATGAACCCAAGATCCCGGTTGAGGCCGTCCTCATGGGTGCGGAACTTGGCTATCAATTTCTGCTCGACGATTTTGCGTTGTCGTGTGTCTCGAAGGCCGCCTTGGAGAACGCTTACCCGAAGATCGGTGGCTGAATTTCCTTGACTGCTAAAGTGTTCCCCGACTGGGAGGGAACTCTCCTGTCCGGCGATTGTTGCGCGGTGTCCGTTCATCCGTTGTCGCAGTGTCTGCATGGTCTCGCCAATGTACCATGCTCCGGGGCATCCTTTCCTGCAACGTATGAGGAAAGGATGCCCCGGAGCATGGTACATTGGCGAGACCATGCAGACACTGCGACAACGGATGAACGGACACCGCGCAACAATCGCCGGACAGGAGGGTTCCCTCCCAGTCGGGGAACACTTTAGCAGTCAAGGACATTCAGCCACCGATCTTCGGGTAAGCGTTCTCCAAGGCGGCCTTCGAGACACACGACAACGCAAAATCGTCGAGCAGAAATTGATAGCCAAGTTCCACACCCATGAGGACGGCCTCAACCGGGATCTTGGGTTCATGTCACGCTACACTTAACCCCACCAGCAAGGGGAAAAAAAGTTATCTGTTTTTAATATTCTCTCTCTCTCTGCCTTTCGGGTCTCTTTCTCTCTATCTGTGTAATTTGACACAATGTGTATTCAGCATACTGGGACCTACTGTTTTCCGTGGCTAACCTGTCTGAACACCAACGACACCTTTGATTGGTGTGATGGTGTCCCAGCCTAATATAAGATATGCGATTTGAGAACCTTTCACTCACTCACCTGACGAAGGAGATAATCTCCGAAAGCTTGTGATTTTAAAATAAAATTGTTGGACTATAACCTGGTGTTGTAAGATTCCTTACATTTGTCCACCCCAGTCCATCACCGGCATCTCCACATCATTGTTATAAGAGGAAGGTAAGAATGAAGGAAATGAGGAGTCATGAAACTGAGTGGACTTTGGTTTCAACGCAGTGAGGTTACGTGGTGGAGAAAGATTGTGGATGGTGTATTTGGAGCTTAGAAGGGGCAAGAGAGAAATGTTCAGAAGATACTGACCATAGTAATATTGACAGAAGAGATAGAATCAGAATGTTGTGGTGGAGAGAGAGACAGTGAGAAAAGGATCACCTTTCAGATGACTAGATGTTTCTTGTATCCTATCCAGGAAAACAAGCCCAAAAGAGCTGCTCGAAGAACATTTCCAGATCTGGGTGCAGTATTGAAGTCTTGGGCAGACTTGGGCTTTTATTCAGAGAGTGAGGAGGTGCTGAGGGGAAAGGGTATTTGGAACAAAAGTAGAAACTGGGTTTCTTAGAAACAGATTTAACAATAAGGAGTTTCAGGAGGTCAGAGGAGGCATTGAGGCCAAAAATGGAGTTGTAAACGGTCAGAGGGGTAGCTGATGATTTAGGGGCTGCTGAGGTTTTAAAAAAAAGATTATGTTGTATTCTATTCCTCTACTGTTTTTTACTCTCTTTATGGCGAGCATCTTTATTGCTGAGCATCAAAAGTGGACATTGCAACGATGTGGTGCTGAACTGAGCTTGCTGTACACTATAAGGACCAGTAAAACCATTTTTGAAGAATACACTAGGTAATAAAGGCTTAGGTGTTGGCTGTGACATCTTATTACGCACTTCAAGTATCAACAATATTGGGTCAGTTACCAGCAATATAATGACTGTATTATGCTATGTTAAAAGTGCATTAATATCCTAGAGTATTGATGCAGTTACAGTAGCAGATACTGCTGTTTTATTCAGAAAGATTTATAGTTGGCCGGAGCTTTGCAGCTGTAATCATCTTTGGTGCTTTTCCAAGTTTTTAATGTCAGACTTCTCCTTTCTCTTTTTTATTAAAGTTTCTCGGTGCAGTTGACTTCTAAACAGTTCTAACCCTGTGATCTCGGCAAACTATTGATTTCTATTTTATCATAACCCATGATTTAAAAACATTAATATTAAGCCCCTGTCTGATGTATACTGTATGTACACTTGAAACATCTCTCTTTTCGACAAAGAGCCAAAAACCAACTATAGCATATATCCAATGTAAAATCTTATAGCTTCCTTATTTTCTAGAATTTATTCACAATACAATGAGATATTTTATTATCAAATTCAGCACTTTCCTTTCGCTATGAAAATGACACACATGTTTAATTAAAATTCAACCATTACTGATGTGTTAGTATGTTATAGATACAGTTATGAGTTATTTTCTTATCTTGTCCCCTTCTCAAATGGCCCATAATGTCTCTTGAGAGATAAGACCCTACCAAAAGATGCTGAAAGAAAATTATAGTCGTCAGTGCCATCTAATCTATGGGTCCTTTGGATACTTGGCTGGATGACAATGTTGTCTTTACAAAGCAGCATCAATGGAAATAGATGGCCAACATCATTTTATTTTTAAAAAACTCTCCGCTTTCATTATTTGTCTTTAAGGTGCAATGTATAGGTGAGCTTCTGCGTAAAACTAAATTAGATCATCCATCATTTTTATAGCTTACCCTCAGGTGAGTAGTTTATAAGTGCTCTGTTTCCAGTTCACCAAACAAAGAACGAACTTGCATTTGCATCGAGCCTTTCGTATCCTCAGGGCATGCCAAAGAGCTTCACAGCCAATTAAGTGCTTTTGAAGTGTAGTCACTGTTGTAATGTAGGGAAACACGGCAGCCAGTCTGCGCACAGCAAGATCCCACAAACAGCAAGGAGATAAATGACCAGATAATGGTCATTATTAAAAATGACCTGTTTTCGTGGTGTTGGTTGAGGGATAAACACCCAGAGAAATCCCCTGCTCTCTTTCAAATAGTGTCGGGGGAGTCGTTTTATTTCCACCAGAGAGGGATGATAGAGCCTTGTTTTAAAGTCTCATCAGAAAGACACTGGGCATCCACAAGAGCTTACTTTGTGAACCTTATATATAAATGGGAGGAAGGTCGGCAGTAAACAACATCTGCTGCCAATTTTGTAATCTGGCATTAAGGCTGGTGTGAATGGCGACTTAAATTTTTATATCCTCGCTCTGTTAGCAGCCGGTGAGTTGTCATCAGTAAAAAAAATAAATGCCCCGGCCATGCCCATTGTGTTTTTTAAAAAGAGATAAATCCCACCAAAGGATAACCCTGTTGAAAGAAAAAGTAGTTTTCAGTGTTATCTAAAATGTGGGCCCTTGGAATATTTGCCTGTATCTTTGTGTTATTTTTACAACGGAATTGGGATTTAATTATGGTTGAGGAGGAGAGAGAGCAGCCAATCCTGCCTTTTTTCAAATCCTCTGGCCTTTCCTTCATGGCTTGGCTGTCTTTCTGTGAATGTAATCATGGTGGTATGCATTTTTGCAGGCATTAAGTGCCTGATTAACCCAAGTGGTGGTGTCGAGGTGTGGTCAGGCTGTCATTCCTCTGATATTTTACCCGGAGCTGAGGCAGGGGCAGAGATGGTGAATGTAGCATTGCCCTGAGAAGCAGTAGGCTCATAGGTCCACACTCCAGCCGTGCTGCTGATGCTGGGCACTGCCTCGGCATGCCCACTGATATCCGTGGGAGCATATCTCTAGGCAGCAATGAGGTCTCAAGGTTCTTTCAATCTGATCACCCAGCATGTTGAGTCAGACAAAGAAGTACTGTTGTAGATTAGAGCCCAAGGCCTCGAAAGCAGAATCTTTCAACATTCACAAGATATACTCTGACCGACTGGGATTAAGACCAGTGCTACTGATACCCTGGAGTTCTTGCGTGCTCCCTAATAGACTGCAGTCCAGAGAAGTCTTCCTGCATGACTGCACAGATGACTGGTAGACTCCTCCACACTCCTAGCCAGAACTTGCGAGGTATTTTGCATAGACAATCCTGCTCAGCAGTAATCTTTTAAACAGTGTTTATGTTGCCATGCTTTGTGTGATTTTTTTTTTGTGGTTGAATATATGCTTGTGTGTCAGTGAGTGAGTAGAGGCAACAAGATCTGACTAGAACAGGATGGTACTAGCTGTGACTTGGGGTGGGGAGAGGCCTCCAATTTCACCCTTCCCTAATCCCTTGATGCTCTCGTGCCCAGCGATGTCCAGAGTGGCCTCCTTGGATGGAATCAAGGGCTAGTATTGCCTAGGATGATTTCCAGCTCCAGTCTGTTCCCTTCTATTATGTTCCATCTTGCTCCACAAGCGGAGATTAGTTTTAAGATGCTATAACATAGAGCGATATACAAATGCCCATCCTGCTGCCTCTCCTAATTGACCGAACAGTAAATGTACATGCATCCTCTCTCACACTTGCTGGTAGTCAACAGCTAGAGGACAAACCTTTTAAGGTCATCATCAAAAGAATGAATCCCTTAATCTTCTATAGTCAAGGGAATACAATCCTATTCTATGCAACGTGTCCTCATAATTTAACCCTTTTGGCCCTGGTATTTTGCTGAATCTGCGCTGCAACCCCTCCTAGACCATTATATCCTTCCTGAGGTACTGAATACAGCACTCCAGATTCAGTCTAACCAGAGCTTTATACAACTAGCATAACTTCCACCCCTTTGTATTCCAGCCCCTTTGAGATAATGGTTGACAGTCCACTAGCCTTTTAAATTATTTTTTTTGAACCTGTCCAAAATCTCTCTGCTCCTCTACAGTTCCTTGCTTCTCACCATTTAGAAAATACTCTGATCTATCTTTCTTAGGTCTAGAGTGGATGCCCTCACACTTCCCCACATTGAACTCCATCTGCCATCGTTTTGCCCACTCACTTAATCTATAATAAAAACAGAAAATGCTGGAGAAGCTCAGCAAGTCAGGCAGCTTGTGTCTGACGAAAGGTCCTCGACCTGAAATGTTAACTCTGTTTCTTTCTCCACAGATGCTGAGCTTCTCCAGCATTTTCTGTTTTTATTTCAGATTTCCAGCATTCGCAGTATTTTGCTTTTCACTTAATCTATAATGTCCGTTTACAGCTTTCTGCTCCCATTTGCGCTGTTTATTGTGCCACCTAACTCAGTGTTGTCAGCAAACTTGGATATACGGCTCTCTATTCCTTCATCCAAGTCAATGATAAACAGAGTGAAAAGCCGAGGCCCCAGTACAGATCCCTAGAGGACACCACTCGTCACATCCTGCCAATTGGAATACATACCCATTATCACTGCTCTCTGTCTCCTACCTCTTAACCAGTTCCCTACCCATGTCAATAGGTTGCCTCCAATTCCATGCGCATTCATTTTTGATAACAAAAGTACAAAGCTGTTCTGTCGCCTTATATTTCTGTAGCCTTCTTCGGGTCATCCCTCTGTTTCTGACCTGCATTCAGATCCTCTTGGTCATACAGACGGCATTGACCCTGGAGTCTGTCTTCTGCCGGGCTTGCTGTACCATCCACTTTAAAGCAGGGCAAACTACGGTCCCACTTGTGAATAGCTCTCCTTTCTGCATATCTTGTATCTGCATCTGCAGAGCTGTAATACTTAAAGTAAACCCTCCATTTCCTCAGTAATGCTAACCCCTGTGCCATGCTCTCGGACTCAGATCCAACCGTTTAAATGGCTACTCAAACCATTTAAATTCAGCTTAACACTTTTGGGATAAATAAAATATTTAGCAGCGGATCCTAACCCACTCGCTAGTTTTATTGGTTAGTTAGACAGTTGAGCTACAAGTTGTACATATTTTGTTTATTCAACAACCCATGGCCACATGATCTCCATTTAACCAAATGATCTATTCCATATTTGCTTAGGGCTCATGAATAAATACATCCCCTAAAATTCAGCTACAATTCATGAAATGCCTGTTTCATGTTAAATCAGTTTTTAAAATTTTGCATAGAACCTTCATTCTCTTGGCAGATAATTGCTCAGTAACGTACACTTTGATCCTTCTTCACAACTCTTTTTTTAAGGTGTGAGAAAAGAGCAGTTTTGTCATACGTACGCCGTGTGCTTTTTCAGTTTGCATAATTCAGTGTTTGGTAATCCTTCAAAGATTTAACCCTTTGTTCGATGTTTTTATTTAGGGTTCTACAAATATTAACACTCTCTTGGAGACTCCCTGTAAATGCCAACACAGTCCTGGGGTCCCCTGTTCTAACTTGGGTAGTGTCAGCTACCCAAAGGAAAATACGACATCATTGCAGAAGGCATCTTTATTAGTGTACAATAACAGAAATAATGTGCTAGTAAGTTGGACAGTTACAGAAAATTTAAACAATCTGATGACCTTGTGGATTCCCCTCAGACCCAGGGATCCCAGCTTGACAATCTGTGTTATAGATAACTTGTTCTATTCTACTGTTATTTGAAATAAGCACAACAGCAGTAAGTAGATTATTGGAATTAAATGTCATCCACGTAGCTTTACATGTCCTTGTGAGGAGGATGAAAATTACCGTAACCATATATCGATCCGTGCACGGCGAAAGAAAGGATTGGAGAGAAAAAAACCTGTTTTGAGGAAACACTGTTTGATATCCTGGATTATATTTGGTCTCAAGCCAAGTTAGTTTATTAAATTGTTAGGATTTGACAATTTTTTGTTGACTTTGCACCAAAAGATGTATTTGTTCAGAATTAATTTGTTGCTGTCATACATAAATATAAACTCCAGTTTCAGTTTGAATCTCCTAGATAGCCATTAAAGAAAGACTTGTATTTATGTAGTTTAGACACCACACTGCACCAGCACTAAAGGGAATCGGACGTTGAACAGAAGACCATCACGTTAGTGAAATCTCTGAAGGCAGAAAAAAAATAATTTGACTATCTTTTGAATCCTTTGATCTAATGTTCAGTGAATTAAACTGATTGGAGCCAGTGCGCATGGAGCTTATGTGGTGGGAAAGCAAGGAATTCAGATTAGCTATTCCACTGATTTCTTTTGTTAACATTCATGCTCATTAAGGTGATGTCCATTAGTGCTGAGGAATATAGCACTGTTCCACTATTTAGATTTGGGCATTTGTAGGTGGGTTAATTGGGTGGGATTCAGGATACACATCCTTCTATACTGGACCAAACCCTGCACAGTGTATCGTTATCTCAGCTGTAGAAGAGCCCTTCACCAGAGTGCCTTCTGTTGGATGAGGGTCTTCAGTCTGAGTGGAGCACCACGAAGAGGAATTTGTCGGTTGGAAGGGAATGTTATAGAGTGCATTGGTGGTTGATACTAACTGTGAAGAAGTCTCTAGCTTAGACTGTTCCACCCTCCTGGTCATTCAGGGAGAGAAAACAATGAAGTACAAAAGGGAGAGAGACATACAGATAAAGAGCAGATTACAGACCTTGTTGATTACTTCAATTATCTCCCAGTACTGAGAAGCAGGAACACTTCGGTAAAAAAGCACATTTCAGATTAATAAAAAGTAGCATATAATAGTCTTTCACTAAAAAGGAGCAGTGCAACCAGTATCTGTCGATGAAATTTATAACAGTGTGACCTTATCTTCAAGTACCCATGGAGTATTAATTTGACCATAATAATCTTTGAAATCGCTGGTTGGGTCTGGAGTATTGTGCACAATTCTGGGCACCACACTTTATGAAGAATGTCAAGGCCTTGGAGAGGGTAACTGAGGAGGTTTACCAGGGATGAGGGACTTTAGTTAGGTGAAGAGATTGGAGAAGCTGAGATTGTTCTCCTTAGAGTAGAGAAGGTTAAGGAGAGATTTAATATTCAAAATTATGAGGCGTTTTGATAGAGCAAGGGAGAAACTTTCCTCTGGCAAGTGGGTTGGTAACCAGAGGTCATAAATTTAAAATAATTGGCCAAAGAACTAGAGGGTAAATAAGGAGAATTTTTTTCACACTGAGGGTTGTTAAGATCTGGAACGCACCACCTGGAGGGGTGGTAGAAGCAGATTCTGTAGGAACTTTCAAAAGGCAATTGGACATGTACTTGAAGAGGACTAATTTGCAGGGTTTATGGAGGGAAAAGCTGGCGTGTAGGATGAAATTGGACAGCACATTTAAAGAGCCAACACGGGTAGGACGGGCTGAGTGGCCTCCTTCTGTGCTGTAAGATGCTATGAATGATCTTATATATGTATACTTAAGCAGAGTAGTGTACCTTGTTGCTTAGTATAATTTTAGCGTTGAAAGTTAACTCATTCTCGGGTTGATCTGGCATTTCTAAACTATTCTACATCGGGAAAAAAAACAACCTTCCATCTCTGCTCTATGTACCCTAGATAAGATGTCTCATCCAACTGAAGAAAATCACTCTTTGTTCATTTATTTATATCTTCGGCTAAAGAATGCTCCACAATATAAGAGCACTGGCAAATGGCCATGTTGACCTTCTGTTGGCACTGACCACGTTTTCCTCTTGCTCCTCAACACAAAGTTCATTTAGCAGGTGTTGCCCTATCGAGTTATGTTTTGTACCAAGTTTTCAAATTCTTTAGCTCACATAAACCCTTTTTTCAATCTGAGGCAAGCTGAAACCATGTTTGTCCAGTCTCCTGCCCAACCCATACCTTCTGTTATGGATTCTGCCCATTCTTCCAGTGAAGGGTGAAATATAATGGCTGTTTTGTTCCTGTCTCCTGTACTTGGCTTTTATGTGGCAGTTCAAGTCATTGCTCTTGACCTAAGTGCAGAAGCAACATTAGATGCTTAATGATCGAACCACCCATTCAATATTGAGTTCCAATATTTGGTGATGGATCAGATACAGTAATGTGAGGGAAACACAGTTTGTTTGATGCAAACACGACAGCAATTTCACGAATATTTTCACTTGGCACTAACCTTGTTGGTATCCCCTTTGGGGCAAGTCGACAAGTGCACAGGATATTCTGAAGCAAGAGATCTTGATATCGTCGACAAGAGTTCCTCAAATGTGTAGCCTGAATAGGGTCAGGAAGCCAATCTACCGTGATTCGGTTGTCACATCTGTTGTGCAGTGAGTGTTTGAAATCTTGTTGCACTAAATGCAGGCTCTAATCAGTCCAGTTATACGCACCAGATAATCCTCTGTCACCTCAGTGCAGTAGGATCACTCTAAGTGATATTTGGTTACTGTGGGCAGTTACCTACCCCGTTGGTTACCTCACAATGGGAATTTTGGTATCTTGATTTTTTTGGGACACAAAGATTTACATTTGAGGAACGGCACAGACTCCAAAAATGACGTAGCAAAATATAAATGTGATGGGTCATCAGTGGGATAACTATAAAAAATAATTTGTGCCCTCCCTTTACAGGAACAATTGTAAACAATTTTACAACACCAAGTTATAGTCCAGCAATTTTATTTTAAATTCACAAGCTTTCGGAGGCTTCCTCCTTCGTCAGGTGAACGATGTGAAAATGAAATCCTCGAAATGAAATCGCATTTATAATTCACAGAACAATGCTTGGTGATTACAGACAGTTTTTTCAACTGCCCGTTGCCAAGGCAATCAGTGTGCAGACAGACAGGTGTTACCTGCCAGGTCTCAGAATATACAAATCACCAAAAAAAAACAACAAACAAAAAAAAAGAGATAGAGAGGTAGAAACATAGAAAAGACAGCAACTGACCCGTTATATTAAAAACAGATAACATTTGTTCGCTGGTGGGGTAACGTGTAGCGTGACATGAACCCAAGATCCCGGTTGAGGCCGTCCTCATGGGTGCGGAACTTGGCTATCAATTTCTGCTCGACGATTTTGCGTTGTCGTGTGTCTCGAAGGCCGCCTTGGAGTATGCTTACCCGAAGGTCGGTGGATGAATGTCCATGACTGCTGAAGTGTTCCCCGACTGGGAGGGAACCCTCCTGTTTGGCGATTGTTGCGCGGTGTCCGTTCATCCGTTGTCGCAGCGTCTGCATGGTCTCGCCAATGTACCATGCTCTGGGGCATCCTTTCCTGCAACGTATGAGGTAGACAACGTTGGCCGAGTCACAGGAGTATGAACCATGCACCTGGTGGCTGGTGTCCTCTCGTGTGATGGTGGTATCTGTGTCGATGATCTGGCATGTCTTGCAGAGGTTACCATGGCAGGGTTGTGTGGTGTCGTGGACGCTGTTCTCTTGAAGGAACAAGGCAGTCTTATGCCTTTATTAATCAGATAATATGACAATTACAACCATTACAAGCAGTTGGTGCTTGTATCCCATTGGAGCTGGCCTTATTGACACTGCCTAATTCTGGACCCCAGACCTTGCATGTGTTTGTTGACAGAGTTTCGAAGGTTAAGGGGTGATCTGATCGAAGTTTATAAGATATTAAGGGGAACGGATAGGGTGGATAGAGAGAAACTATCTCCGCTGGTTGGGGATTCTAGGAGTAGGGGGCACAGTCTAAAAATTAGAGCCAAACCTTTCAGGAGCGAGATTAGAAAACATTTCTGCACACAAAGGGTTGTAGAAGTTTGGAACTCTCTTCCGCAAACGGCAATTGACACTAGCTCAATTGCTAAATTTAAATGTGAGATAGATAAGCTTTTTGGCAACCAAAGGTATTAAGGGATATGGGCCAAAGGCAGGTATATGGAGCAAGATCACAGATCAGCCATGATCTTATCAAATGGTGGAGCAGGCACGAGGGGCTGAATGGCCTACTCCTGTTCCTATATTCCTATGTTCCTATGACAGGCACCTAATTGACATGGTTGAGGAAATCTTTACTGGAACAGATAAGTGATGGCATCATCCTTCATTTGTCCACAGCAAAGGCTCAATGGATTTAGAGGTCAAAAAGTCAGTAGAATCAAATCAAATCAAATTTTCTGCCCTTTCTGCTGGCATTCTGTCCTGCCAGTGGATGGGCCTACGCAAAGGGTGCCCTAGGGCCATGTTTTTGGTCCGGGACAAAAAATAGCAGTACTCCTGGGCCTGGATGTTAATGTATACTCAAATCTCTGCTGCAATTAACCTGGGACTGCCAATAAACTGAGAATAGCCACAAACGCAGTCTTACCAGGACATCACTATCATGGGTGCAAGGTTCCTTTATAGGCCTAGCCACACCTTGGAAGACCAGTTATAAAATATTATAAACTATCTTCCTGGTTCAGATCTGGCAGCAGAGTCTCTGTAAAATCGCATGTCAAACCTTGGGTCTGAAAGAAGGAACAATTTTGCCATCTGTGATCTTCTTGACTCCCTTCAAATGAACTTTGTTGGTTCACTGGTTTCTAAAACTGTCCCTGTTGATCAAGAATATGCGAGATTCTTCCCCCAACTATTGATAATTGAATGGCTGACCCAAAATCAAGGATTAGATTTCCTTTGTGTCACCCACTACTGTGACTCTGATTGAAGCTGCTTCTCTCTCAAGATGGGGACATGAAATGTTAGTGGTGGTGAGAGTTTTGTCCACTTGGAATAGAAACAAGCTAGAGTTTAGAGCACCTTGTCTGGTGAGGCATGCCCTTCAGTCTCAGTCAATGATACTGGCTTGGACAGACAATGTAAGTGTTAGAAATACTTCAAAAAGAAAGACGCACGAGGTTCAGAGCTTTAACCCCGGATGCTCTGTAAGTAGGACAGCGATACAAACAGCTGGCAACGCTCTGCAAGCCAAATATTTATTGGCATGAGTAGTGGACTTCCCTCATCAATGGATCCTGGGCAGTGAAGTATCCTCCACGGTTTTTCAGCAATGACAATTACTGTTCTAATGAATGGAAATACCAAATTTCATTAATTTCCAGTCCTGTATCAGGGTGATTTTCAAATCGGGATGATACTGCTGCAATAATCAATATTCTGCCTTGGTGTTCTGAACTGCAAGCCCCTTCTGGTGATACACGCCCCTCTCACCTATGAGAGAGGAGGGGGTCTTCTTTTCCAGAAGCAAAGGAAATTCTGATATCCAGTGCCAGCCTGTTGGTCTAGCGGTTGGTCTGCTGCTAGTTATGTTGTCTCACTGATATTACACGCCAATGCTGTGTAATATTTGCTCGGTAATACAAGGATCAATGCGTGGATCTGCTTTCTTCTCCAGCTGCCCTAGGCTCCATCTCTTGAATCTGGTTTTGAAAGAAAACTTTTTTCTTGTTGTATGTTCCTCTGCCTTCCTTAGACAAGTAGATGGAATATATCTCGGGGCCTGTTCCCTGGTAGCTTGTTTTTATGAATGACGCCTGGGAGAGTGGTTAGTTCGAGAGACCGCCATGGTTTTGAGTTGACCTGCCTCCTGAAGAGGCATTTCTATGGTAAACGGAACATGAGCAAAGAAGAAGAAGGAACAGTCGTATACAACAGGCATGTTATCTGTCCATACCGACAACAGAACTTTCATTTCTATCATGCTCTTCGTGTACAGAGATATATGTGAGTGTGTTCAGGGTGGCGGACAATGCGTGAACACCTTGCAGAAAAGAAGAGAGGGGGTTCAGAGGGTCTGTGAGCCTGATTTGAAGAGGAACTTTTTTTTTTAGGAGGCTATTGAAGGCAGGGAGGAAGATGACGAGCCTGGAATGCTGAGGGAGGGTGTTACGGGAGTGGGGGGCACAAGAAGCAGCCACCAATGGGGTATTAGAGAATGACAAGTAGGCTGTAGGGTACGAGGATTGGGAGGAGCAAGGCTATGGATGGATTTGAAAGTGAAGTCCAGAATCTTTGCCTTTTTTTTGGGCCAGTGGAGCTTGCCAAGGATTGAGGGGAATGGGGTGTGGTTGAACGCATTTGGATGCTTCTAGTTTTAGAGGGAGGCTGGTAAGGAAAGTGTTAAGTTGATAAAGGCGTGGATTAGGATTTCACAGCAGAGCAAGAGAAGTAAGGCCTTGAGGCAGGTGATGTCTCAGAGGTGAAAGATACCACTCAGGGCAAGAAGCAGAATTTGAAGTCAAGCAGCAACACCAAGTTTTCATAATCTCTGGGTTTAGCCTGCAATTGCAGCCAGGGAGATTGATGGAATCAAGGTAGGCATTTGAATACCTTGGATATACTCTTTTTATAGAAGGGAAGGCCACAGTTCTGTGACTTCTCCACCGAGAGCCTATGAACCCACTAGAGGGAAAGGGGGAGGGTTACAAAGAAAGAGGACTAATAATACTCATCAAAGGCAAAAATGTGGCACTATGGGCAGAGATGGACAGCACACATCTGTAGACTCCATGAAAATTATAACGAAACGTTGCAGTACAGAACGACTGCAAATGGAGTGAAAACTAAAACTTGGTTTTTAAAAAAAAACCAAAAATGCTATTTTGCATTTGTGTGCATGCACATGTATGTGTGTATATATGTACATGCAATACTTAAGAACATATGTTTACTTGTGAGCAATTTTCCTTTATTTTTATTACATAATGAAAATGAGGACAGCCGGGAGCTTCTCAATATAGTGTTTGAGCACAAGTTTATCTCCTTCAGTTGAAAAGGACTAAAAGTGGATGTCTAGATGCACGGTGTGGAAGGTTACATGGCTGCAGTAAAGGTTTCTCACAGTCGTTGTATTCCTGTGAAATGGTAATCGGGATCAAAATAACCTATACAGAACCTTTTCTCTCCTTTTAGGTAGAGAAGATTGTCGATAAAAGGAAAAATAAAAAAGGGAAATGGGAATACCTTATACGATGGAAAGGTTATGGAAGTAATGAAGATACTTGGGAACCAGAGCATCATCTCCTTCATTGTGAAGAATTTATTGATGAGTTCAATGGACTCAATGCTTCCAAAGAAAAGCGAACTAAATCAGGGAAACGGGGAAATAGTCCAAGGCAGGTCTTAAGGGACAATCATGGAACATCTGCACTAAGAGCCTACGAATCCACCAGGGGGAAAGGGGGAGGAATACGAAGAAAGCGGACTAATAATACCCTTCAAAGGCAAAAACGGGGCACCATGGGCAGAGATGGAAAGCACACATCTGGAGAATCCAAGAAAATTATAGCTACTAAAACGGTGCATTACAGAACAACTGCAAGTGGAGTACAGATAATGCCTTACAGAAAGACTGATAACTCATTTCAGAATGGTGATGCTAGATACAGCAAAAATGCATTACAGTTTGACAATACCTCAAGGCAACAGAGAATGAATGTGGATTTAGAAGAGCAGGACTTTGCAGATGACGGGGCGATTGGTGACCCCCCTATAGTAAATGGAATAGGTATGTAATAAATGTTGGTGTTCATTTATATACAAAAATTTGAAGATTAAATTAAAGTTTTTAGTTATTACTTGGTACTGTATGCAACATGCGGTAATGGTGATTTGAATTTACAAATGGCCTAGTTAATCATGCCTCATTGTTCATGAATTTTTAAAAGTAGATTGTTTGGTGGTTGCTAATAATACTGTTCATTGACTAATTAGACCCATTAAAGTAAATACAAGCAACTCGGCAGATTAACATTTCATAAACATTTCATTTTAATAGGGATTTCATTTTCAGGCATTTCAAATGGGCAAGCCAACCTGCCGTGTTCTGTGAAGAGGAAACTTGTGGAGGACAAAGAAGACTATGTATTTGACAAGCGGCTGAGATGTAGTGTACGACAAAATGAAAGCAACTGTCGATTCAGGGACATTGTTGTTAGGAAGCAAGACGGTTTTACACATATATTACTCTCTAGCCAAACTTCAGACAACAATTCATTAACACCTGAGGTAAGGCCTATAGCACTTTTTAAAAATTAATATATATTCAGTATAGATGGGGTAGAAAATTGGAAACAGTAGCCTGTTAAAATTTGACGCCCAAATTGCAAAAAAGCCTCATTCATTTACTCAGCTTCCTCATCGTACGAACATACAAAACTGACGGGCAGGAAAAGACCATCTGGTCCATCAAGTCTGCCCAAACCATGATTGCTGGAGCATCATGACTGAACATTTCCTTCCCTCTGGCCCCCCCCCCCCTGCGGCCATAAAATCTCCTGGGAGAGGCAAAAAAATATATAAAAACCCAGGCTCAATAAGGGAAAAAATACTCTGGACAATTCCCCTCTGGCAATTGAAACCATTCCAGGAGATCACATGGACCAAGTGTTATCTATAAAGACTAAAGACACTTACCTTCTATATGATGCGATCTCTGCCCCAGTCGAGAACCGGTCCAGCTCCCTCTTGAAGGCGTGCAGAGAGTCAGCACCTAACATCATACGGTAGCTCTTTTTCTTTTCAATATGGTTTTGCCGTGTGGCAATCTGAAAGAATGGTCGGCAACAGCCACATGCAAAATTATACTGGTTATCAAATTGACCCAATCATGTTTAGTATCCGTTCTTGATGTGTGAGCCCAGACAGTAGGCTATTCAACTGTGTAATGAACGTAGAAAACCTCGAGTCCATCTAGTCCCACCTTTCTGCTGACCGGATGATGTGTTTCTTTTCAAGATACTTATCCAGTTTGACCTTTATAAGAGATGAGAACGACCTGCCTTGCTTGGTAGTAAGCGTTTCCAAAAACTGCCAATCCTCTCAGTGAACTGATGCTTTCTTACACCCTTCCTGAATCTACCTCTTTTCAGCTTATACTGTTATCCCCTTGTTCTGCTGTCGAATCAAGACAGCCCTGAGATTCTCTATGTCCCTGAGCCGTATTAATTTGAAAACCCCAGTCTTGTCTCCCAAGAAAAGTCTCAGTTTTGTGTGTCAACCGTCATATGTTTTATTTTCTTAAACCCCTGTTCATTCTATTAGCAGTTCTCTGGGCTTTTCCAGCTCAGCTGCATCATCTTCTGGTGAGGATTCCAGAACAGCTGACCCTAATCCTGTCTTCCCAGTAGGGATTGCTGGATAGGAATCAAGAGCAGCAATCTTGGAAGATTTTTTTTCCACTCCCTTGTCTTGGGAGACCAATTGCACAGCCTCAACACTGCCCGAGCTGACAGCAGCTAACTCAGCACAGATTGGCCCTTGATTGTGGATCTGTCCTAGCTGGCACGGTTAAAGATCATTTAAATCCAGTTTCTATTGCTGATTTGAAAACCTGGGTCTTTTCAGGTTCTGTTCTTAGCGTCACAGATGTGGGGGGAGGGGAGAAATAAAAAGGATTAAACTGGACCCTAAAAATGCAGGAGAAAATGTGACATGTATTAAATGTGCTTTGCCAGTGTGTCATTCAGGAGAATGTAAATCATTCACATCGGAGCAGCACACTATTAATGAGGCTGCTGCGTTATCAGTGATGCTGATTAAGTTAATAGTGGCTCCTTCCTTACCCAGACAGTGTGTTCTGCTCTCATTTCCTGGACTGTGGTTAGCTCCCTATTTGAAAGACAAAAGGCTCCGTCAACCAACACCACCAGAAACAGGTTATCTGGTCAAATATCTCATTGCTATTTGTGAGACTTTGTGTGCAAATTGTGCTTTGGAGATGTTTTGAGGTTATGAAAAGTGCTACATAAATGCAAATTTGTTCTTTAATGAACAGCTACCATCCCTCGACTTTGACTCTTGGTCCTTCTTCATCTATTAATATTCTTGGCCTCTGTAACCTCTCTGATCTCAGGTGGAGCCCCCATATCTCCTCCATTGCTGAAGCTGTCCTTTGAAGTTTGGTTTCAATCGTGCAAAATATTTCTTTGCTACTGAACTACTCTAGACTTTCTACAAAAACCCAGGTCTGTCCAAGACTTGAATTCTGCTCCCATATCTGGAGAGACTCCTCCAACCCATTTCTTGGACAGTATACAGTCATCTAATAGGCAGCCCCTCTAAGCAACAATCTCTGTCACAACCTATTTATCGATAGTACTAAGGGTCCTTGTTACTCTGAACCTATATCCCTTGTTCCTTTAATCTACAAATAAGCCACTCTACTCACTCTTCATTCTCTCTGGATAGTCTCTGGGTTAAAATCATGGCTCATTGCAGTCTCCGATTATAACTCATTCTTTCTCAGGATCGCCTTACCTCCTTCAAACTTCCCTTCCTCCTACATGATTCAGGCATCTAAACCCCAAGATTACCATTACCTAGTCCTTACTATGTGATTTACCTAGTTTTCTCTTTTCAGCCCAGAAATTACCATTTGGCATGAACTATTCATTTGTTAGACAAATGTAATTTCAGAAGTACGGAACCCTTCGTACTTGCTTGCTTCTAAATTACTGTTAGGAGGAAATTGCTTGTTGACGTGTTGCGCTGAAAATATGTATTGGCTTTCTGAGCTCATTAATGCCAGCACAATTGGTGTCGAAATCCCAAACGCACCATTTTCCCAAGGCTGTCACTTTGCACATGCAATGTGTTCCTAGCCCTCGTTTTAAACCAGCATTGCGGCAGAGGTTGCAGATTGCTTGGACGAGCCTACCGTTTAATCTGCTGTCAAATTGAACTACGATGTAATTTTAGCGCAGTGTGTGATGGATTCAGTAGGATATTTGGCGGAGGAGAACGAGCAAGAGCAGTGAAAGGCCTGTAAAGTGACAAGCAAGGCACACAGTGAGATACCGGCAGTACCCAACATATTTGGCTCATCCAGGGAATGAGTGAGGAGCCGTGCCCTCAGAGACCGGGTCTAAACAGGGAGGCACTGGCAAAGCTGTGCCACCTCCTCAACGAAAATCTCAAGACAGGACGAAACACTCGCGCAGCATTTTTACGCAGTGAGTGGTTAGGATCTGGAATGCACTGCCAGGGAGGTGGTGGAGGCAGATTCAATCGTGGCTTTCAAAGGGAATTGGGTAAGTACTTGAAAGGAAAAAACTTACGCGGCTACAGGGATAGGGCAGGGGAGTGGGACTAGCTGGATTGCTCTTGCATAGAGCCGGCGTGGATTCGATGGGCGGAATGGCCTCCTTCTGTGCTGTAACCTTTCCATGATTCTATGATTCATTGTCAGCGGCCCGGAAAGCCTGACAGCCTTCAATATTTAATTCACCAGTTGCTTCCAGAGAAGCACTGGTGATGTATGCAGTGTCGGCCAGCTTGCTGTAACCAGGCGCAGTTTTGTGGTGTTGGCGCCAGTAGTATAGATACACATTGGGTCTAAGTGACCTGGATTATTAGGCCTGTTACCTACCCATTTCGTTCAGCATGCCATGAGGCAGCCAGGACTTGGCATGCACTAAGCTTATTGCTAAACCAATAGTAAATTCCCGACCGTCAGCTGAGCAGTGATGATAGGGCTGAGTTTACTGGGTTTCAGAGGTCTGGAATTCGGCAAGTATTCGACCGTTACTCATTGGCTACTCTCAACCGAGGCAAGGTCCCGGGGCATGGCACTTGGAGCCACGAGTGAGAGCTGGGCGAGTCGTTGGGACCAACTGTTGGTAAAACCACCCTTCTGGGTGCGGTTGTTTGCCATGCTGAGGTGCATCTTTAGGGCTCACCCCATACACCAAGCTCATTAATTTATTAAGTGAATTGATGGCCCTATAATGCAGTCAGAATGCCTAAAATGTACTCCGTACAGAACAGGCAAGGGCCGATTAGCCCCAGTCAGTTTGGGTCTTCTTGTCTTAAAGGGGAGTCTGCTTGCTAGTTGTTAAAGTTAAATTATGACTTAAGCGTTACGTCAGTCTACGTGCTTTTCACCACTGAAGCAATTATTACCTTCTTCAAGCTACACCCCATTCGCTATCTGTGGGTGGTTATCAACAGAGGAGGCAAGCAAGGTGCGTTTAAACCTGAGATGGTCAAAATGTAACCGCTCTTAGCTCTGCCACCTGTGTCTACAAGCCAAGTCAATCGTATCAAGACATGCCTGAGGAGGTATGTATGCAGAGACTATCCTAGAGACAAACCTTGAAACCACATCAAGGAAAGGGATGACTCGTATCAGTGACTGTCAAGATGACTGCTTCTAGAACATTTGTTGCTGTTGGTTCTTTCCAAGCAACAACAATTTGCATTTATGTAGCACCTTTTAATATAGTATAATGTCCCAAGGTGTCCCAGCAGCAGGAGGTACCTGTCAAATCTCCCAACTTGCAGTGTGCAGCCACATCAAGTAGGCGACAGATGCAATTTCTGCCCGGACAAGGAATCCATGGGCATCCTAATCAGGAGTGCAAAGTGCTATTGCCATGGGGCAGGTAAAAGAATAGAGCCAGTAGTAAAGAGGATACAGAAGCAATGTTTGCCAAACCAACCCCTCAGTCAGGAACAATTTTAAGGCAAGATCAAACAGGTGAACCTTTAGTTAAGTGCCTGTACTACCCAGTGCACAGCAGTGATCTGTATCTATGCACAATACCTTGCAAAAAAAACAAGAGCTCCCTCCATTGCGCTCAACTTTCCATCAATACCCATGAGTACCACTGGATTTCTTCACTACAGCCTTATTCTGCCGTATCTGAAATGAACTGTCAACACATTAGAGCACCATTCCACATTTTATTAATCCTAACTGTGCCCTGCAGGTGTGTTCCATGTGTTTCACCTTTGTGATTTCCCCCCTCCTCCCCCCCACTATGAAAGTGTGAGGTGTGTGTCTTCTACTCCCTAAACACGTGCTCCTTTCCAAGTGGGATCAGAAAGTGAAGCGGATGGCTGCTGGGTGTCATTTTTTTGCCTCTGGAGATGGAGGTAGTCCGTTGCCGGGTTGGTAGGTTGCCCTGCAACTGCACACCGCATGTGCATTTCTGGGTTTGCGTGCTATCTGTCATGTCTGGATTCATTTGAGTGGGCAGCTGTGTGTTATGATGTGATGTTGTTTCCTTGGGAGACATCGCCATCGTCCATGTCAGCTCCTCCCATTCCCACACGTGCCTTAGCAAGTCTGGAGTTCTGAGTGGGAGTAAACTGTTGGACAGCAATGAATTAGCTGATGCCTTGCACTGTGAATTCTCAGTCTGAGAGCAGCAGGCACATGGGAACAACACCACCTGCACGTTCCCCTCCAAGTCACACACCATCCCGACTTGGAAATATATCGCCGTTCCTTCATCGTCGCTGGGTCAAAATCCTGGAACTCCCTTCCTAACAGCACTGTGGGAGAACCTTCACCACACGGACTGCAGCGGTTCAAGAAGGCGGCTCACCACCACCTTCTCAAGGGCAATTAGGGATGGGCAATAAATGCCGGCCTTGCTAGCGACGCCCATATCCCATGAACGAATAAAAAAAATTCTCCAGCAGGTGAATCCAGTTGGAAAACAGCTGTAGATTGGTGGATGTCATTTGACTCCAAATAACACATCTTGCAGCGGGACGTCGAAAGCTCCTTCTTCTCTCAGTTGGTGGAGACAGTAGCAGGACAACTTTAATGGTGATCAGCGGCTTTCCAAGAGTTTCTGGCGTCGGATATCGCAATCCGTTGACATGGTGCACTCCCAACATGTCATGTGGATATGCACCAGAGCCACTGCGATATTATACTGATTAGCTGACCTCGCTTTATAGTGGGTGGTCAGCTTTCAGTCTTGCAGGTGCGCATAGCCCTGAGAGATCAGCAGTCCTACCATCACAACAGTGGGGTCTGCAAAATCCGCCCCCAGATGTATCGTTGAGGTCACAGCTGCATTATTCAGCAGAGCCAACAACTACGAACAAGCAGCAGCACCAGGATAGGGCCTCCCATGAGCTTAGGAACGTGGGAACAGGAGTAGGCCATTCAGCCCCTCGAGTCTGTTCCGCGATTCAATTAGATTATGGCTGATCTGTACCTTAACTCCCATCTACCTGCCATGGTTCCGTAACCCTTAATACCCTTGCCTAACAAAAAAATCTATCAATCTCGGTTTGGAAATTTTCAATTGACATCCAGCCTCAAACAGTTTTTTGCGGGAGAAAGTTCCAGATTTCTACCACCCTTTGTGTGAAGAAGTGCTTCCTGACATCACCCTGAACGGCCTAGCTCTAATTTTAAGGTTGTGCCCCCTCTCTCCTGGACTCCCCCACCAGAGGAAATAGTTTCTCTCTCCCTACCCTATCAACTTGTTTAATCATCTTAAACACCCCAATTAGATCACCCCTTAATCTTCTATACTCGAGGGAATACAAGCCTAGTTTATGTAACCTGTCCTCATAATTTAACCCTTTTAGCCCCGGTATCATTCTGGTGAGTCAGCGCTGCACCCCCTCCAAGGCCAGTATATCCTTCCTAAGGTGCAAAGCCAGAACTGAAGGCGGTACGCTAAATGGGGTCTAACCAGGAGTAATTGATTGCACACATGTTGCTGTACAAGCTACTGTTGACAATACGTTGCCCTATATGAGCCATGAGGATTTTTATTTGCCATCAGTGTGCAGCTTTTATGCAATCACCAGCACAGAATAACGCATGTGAGCGTCTACAACTTGTGAATTTTAATACAATTATTGGCTTTATGGGCTTTAGTCCTTCTCCTTGGGTCTCTCAATAATAAAAAAAATCAGCCCATTTCGAAGTATTGTGATGTAATTCCATTTATTGCTCAGTTAGTGCTGCCCTTTATGAAAATTAATGTATAGTTCAGTTAATTTTTGCACTGCTTTCTATTTTCTGGTAATCCTTGAGTCTACTTGTGTTATTGATTACCACTTGGTTCTTGACTGATGAAAAAACAATCGACAGAGACATACCTAGTCCTCTTGTAAGAAGCACTTTTTCTCTGTTAAGTAGGTAACCAGGATGAAACGTGTTGGCTTTTTCAGAATTTGATGCATTGTTTAGACAGCGGTCCAAACACAGCACATTTTCTTTCAAATTAAAGTTAACGCAGACATCATCCTACATGTCGTACAACAAAGCAAAATTTGTAAGAACTGCTGAAACCTCCACAGACAGTTTGTACAGCAGAGCAATGAGTATGATTTAAAGGTCATCCTTCCATTCCTCCTGGTATTTTTGCTTTATTCGACATGTCCCTGAGCCAATTTCACTCAGTAAGAAATGTGCAACTGCAAGATCAATAAATCACGGACAAGTAAGCACTGGTAGAGTATTCTGCTAAATAAAGGCACAACTCTAATTGTACCATGAGGGCTGAGATTCCTGTAGAATGGTTAATTTCATCATATAACATAACTCCTTTTTGAAATGGAGACAGCCATGGATCAACCTCAACGAGCCCCTCATCACTATATCATTCAATCCTTTCCCAGAAAATGTTAGCAATGGAAGATTTTTCTACAGAGTTCCATTTTCCTGCTTTCTCCCCACAGCGTTTTCAAAATTCTACTTTAAATAATTATCCAGTACCTTTCTCTATGTTGTAACTCATTTTAGCGTTGATCACCATTTGTGACAAGAATACTCCATATTCTGATAACTCTGCATAGGGAAGTTCTAACCTCCTCTATGTATCTACTGCGTCTCTAGAAATGATAGTAATCTAATTGTCTCTTGAGCCCATTCCTATCTTCCACCTCAATGGCCTTCCTCTTGCTCTGCGACTCTTGGGGGTGAATTTCCTCGAAGCTGCTCCCACTCCGCTGCCGTAACTTTGGCGAAAGTGTAGAGGAAACTCCAGTAACGCACGTGGGTGAAAAAAAAGTTTGGCTGAACTCACTCATTTTTAACTTGTGCCCTTTTGTATTTCAACCCTTCACCATAACAAACAATTTGCCAGGATCACTGGCGGACTAATCTTGAAACCTCTTAATTGCTACCCCATGAATTGTTTGGTTGTTCTACCAAGTTACCCTGAGCAAAATATGCTAACAGCATAACGGCAGAAAGACGACGAACCTGATGAAACTGCCACCAGTATTTTCTTTAATAAATAAATGTAACATGAAATATGGCTGAGAAATAAAGCACAAAATGTTCCTTGTTCCATTATTACTGTATGATATAATTTTCTCCTTTTGTTGACTGAGAATGTCGGTGTGGGTGTAAAATGTGTTTGTCCGGTTTATACTCACACAAATTTTTTTTTGTTAACATTAGTGATGAGGAAAATCTACTCATTTAGTTCTGTAAATTAGAGTTACAGGTGTGTTAAAACCAAACAAAAGCTTTCGAAAGGTTTGTTACCATTCCTCATCTGTTAGTGGTGACGATAGTTGAATGCTACTGTTGTCTTTGCAGATTATGAAGGAGGTGCGAAGAGCACTTGGTAATGCATCAGCCGATGACAGCAAGCTTCTGCTACTTAGTGCAGTCGGGAGCGTGTTCTGCAGTGGTCTAGACTATTCCTACCTAATTGGCAGGTTGTCCAGTGACAGGAGGAAAGAGAGTGCTCGGATTGCAGAAGCGATAAGGTACTTTTTCTTTATGAATGGTGAAAAGGCTATATTTGAATTGCATGTAACCTACGTCTTGCAGAAATTGCTGGAAATGTACAGCAGGCAATATACAGCATTTTAAAAAACCCCAGAAAAGGCAGGCTAACCGTTCAAACAGTCTAAAGCCAAAATGTTAATCTCGTTCCAGATACTGACGGATCTGCTGTGTGTTCCTAGCATTTTCTGTTTTAATTTCATATTTCAACATTTGCAGTTTTCTTCCCCCTTTTTTTTATCTCTTGTTTGTATCTTTGCTTACTTGTGTCAGATGTTCAAACGGATAAATCTACGCCTCTGTTTCATCACATTGATAAAGCCATGCCTTGTTTAGCCCTTTTGACTGAAAGAGGAATCCTGGTTGTGATACTAATATTCTAAAATGGCCAGTGAGCAGACAAGCACTAAGAAGATTAGCTCAGCTGAGGCTGCACTGGAGAGCTGACCCACTCAACGCCATTTACCAGTTCGCTTGGAACAGCAGAAACGTTTAGACGCACGCAGGGCCATCCAACAGTCAAGGCGGACATTGGCAAAGGATAACGGGAGAATCACTAGATCATAACTTATTTCCCCTTCCAAAGCTCAAAGTACAAGCCATAGGATTATTTAAAGAACAGGACCAACAGTCGAGGAGTATTAGTAGATTTGGTGCTTAACGTGTCCGATCATGGTGGAGCAGCAAAATAGGTAAATAGAACGCTGAGCGATAAAGCCAAGCATAGTACAAGTTGGAGGAAGATGTGGCAAAACCATACAGTGCTCTGTTCAGACTACATCTTGAGTACTGTGTCCAGTTGTGGTCACAAAGTGACACATTCATGGCCTGGAGGCAGAGCGGGGAAGAGCATCAGAGGATTGAGTTGTGATGAAAGACTGGCAAAACTTGAACTTATCAAGTTGGTAACTGCAAGAGCATGTTTGCAATAACTCGCATTTATATAGCACCTTTAACATCGTAAAACGTCCCAAGACGCTTCACAGGAGCGTTATCAAACAAAATTTGACACCGAGCCACGTATGGATATATTACAACAGGTGACCACAAGTTTGGTCAAATAGGTAGGTTTTAAGGAGCGCCTTAAAGAAGGAGAGAGAGAGGCGGAGAGATTTAGGGAAGGAATTCCTGAGCTCAAGGCCCAGGCAGCTGAAGGCACAGCTGCCAGTGGTGGAGCGATTTAAATTCGGGGATGCGCAAGAGGCCAGAACTGGAGGAGCGCAGAGATCTCGGAGGGCAGGAGGAGGTTACAGAGATAGGGAGGGGCGAGGCCATGGAGGGAATTGAAGCACAAATTCAAGCAAACGGAAGGAAAATTTAGGACTGATGCCAGGAAGTTCTTCGCACAGAATAATCAATACATGGAATGGACTGCTAGGTGTGGTTGCAGAGGCATAAAAAATCCGTAGTCATTTAAGAAACAGCTGAATGCTGTAAAGGTGGAGAGGACTCTAGATATTTTCTGGATAGATAAGCTGGGATAAGGCCGTAGGATGACCTTCATGCACATCTATCGTGTGTAATTGCCTTAAGTTCAGTTGCTGAGTATGACCCTTCAGAAGGCATCCAGAAATATGTGAACTCAGGAGAACAAAATATTCTCAAAGACAAATAATTGGACATCTGTACAAGGTGAAGTTCACCATCAGCGGTTGGGGTTAGACATTTTCCCCACATTAAACCTGAAAGCAACTTTAAAAGAGGCGTGAGTTCAAAAAATGAGCTCCTGACTTTTAAAACAAAAATTAAAAATTTCCAAGTGACTTTTAAAAGATACTTCAAAATAAGTTATTTACTATTTCAACTGAGTTAGGCTGTTTACATGGCCATAGAGTTAATTCATCAATTGATTGCATCTAGTCCCTTTCGCACGCTGCAGCCTACTGAACAGATTGTGGTGATCTCTGCTCATGGCTTGTATTTTTAAGCATTAGACCCAATTAATTTTATCCCATCACTTTATATGGAGGCACTTCAATGGCTTTAAGGCAGGAATATCCCTATGGACATCCATTAGGCAGCATGTTTCAAAGCATTAAAAGGTTTATTAATACAGGTCAGGATGCACTTTGTTTTTTGCACTTGTCCCTGCTGAGTTTCATTGTGAATGACCTCTGGGCTCTCTCTCAGAGGAGCCCTTTCCATGAAGAATACAGATAAAACCATCGGCCTTATTTCTGAAGCCTGCTGTTGTGGGGCTAAGAACTTATCTCCATGCTGGTGTTCCCTCTTCACTCTACTTTCTAAGATGCAAAATAACCCAGGACCGTTGCAAAAATCTGTTGACTCATTGCTCCTGTTAAAACTAGATTCAAATCCAGCCCAAGCTGACTGGATGGAAATCTCTTCAGCTTTTTTTTGGCTTTAAGTATCATGAATCAGATGAATTTCATCAGTTTCAATTCACTTCCACTGGGCACAAAGAAATTGTCATAATTCAGCATTAATTGGCACTGTATTGTCAGTTTTACTTGGGAGAGGCTGCAGGGATATGAGTAATGATTTGTCCCTGAGCTGAGTTTCCGATCCCACATCCTTTCCCATCACCAAGAATGCCTACTTCCACCTCCGTAACATTGCCAGTCTCCGCCACTGCCTCAACTCATTTGCTGCTGAAACCCTCATCCATGCTTTTCTTATCCCCAGAATCGACTGCTCCAATGCTCTCCAGTCTTCCACCCTCCAAAAACTTAGAACCATAGAAAAGATACGGCAAAGAAGGGGGCCGTTCGGCCCATCGTGTCCGTGCCGGCTCGAAGAACAACCAAGTGCCCATTCTAATCCCACCTTCCAGCACCCGGTCCATAGCCCTGCAGCTTACAGCACTTTAGGTGCAGGTCCAGGTACTTTTTAAAAGAGTTGAGGGCCCTGCCTCTACCACCAATTCGGGCAGCGAATTCCATACACCCACCACCCTCTGGGTGAAAATGTTTTTCCTCATGTCCCCTTTAATCCTTCCACCAATCAGCTTAAATCTATGTCCTCTAGTTCTTGAACTCTCCGATAGGGGAAACAGGTACTTCCTGTCTACTCTATCTGGGCCCCTCATAATTTTGTGCACCTCAATTAAGTCACCCCTCAGCCTCCTCTGCTCCAAGGAAAACAACCCCAGCCTATCCAATCTCTCCTCGTAGCTGCAATTTTCAAGCCCTGGCAACATTCTTGTAAATCTTTGCACTCTCTCCAGAGCAATTACGTCCCTGCTTTTGTATTCTGTACCTCAGCTAATAACAGAGAGCATTCCGTATGCCTTCTTCACAACCTTATCTACCTGTACTGCCACCTTCAGGGACCTGTGCACATGCACTCCAAGGTCTCTCACTTCCTCTGCCCCTCTCAACATATTCCCGTTTACTGCATTTTCCCTTTTACTGTTTGCCCTGCCTAAGTGCATTACCTCACACTTCTCCGGGTTGAACTCCATTTGCCACTTTTCTGCCCACTCCACCAACCCATTGATATCTTCTTGGAGTCTACAGCTATCCTCTTCACTATCAACTACACGGCCAATTTTTGTGTCATCTGCAAATTTGCCAATCATGCCCCCTACATTCAAGTCCAAATCATTAATATATACCACAAACAACAAGGGACCCACCACTGAGCTCTGTGGCACACCACTGGAAACGGATTTCCATTCGCAAAGACATCCATCAACTTTTACCCTTTGTTTCCTGTTACTGAGCCAATTTTGAATCCAATTCACCACATTTCCCTGTATCCCATGGGCTTTTACCTTTCTGACCAGTCTGCCATGTGGGACCTTGTCAAATGCCTTACTAAAATCCATGTAGACAACATCCACTGCACTACCCTCATCAATCCTCCTTGTCACTTCCTCAAAGAATTCAATCAGATTTGTAAGGAATGACCTTCCCTGAACAAATCCATGCTGACTATCCCTGATTAAACCATGCCTTTCCAAGTGACAGTTTATCCTATCTCTCAGTATTAATTCTAATAGTTTTCCCACCACCGAGGTAAGACTGACCGGCCTATAATTGTTCAGCCTTTCCCTCGTACCCTTTTTAAACAATGATACCACGTTTGCAGTCTTCCAGTCCTCCGGTACCTCCCCTGTATCTAGTGAGGATTGGAAAATGATCCTCAGAGCATCCACTATTTCCTCCCTGGCTTCCTTCAATAGCCTAGGAAACAATCCATCTGGCCCTGGTGAATTATCACCTTTCAAGGATTCCAGTCCCTCTAGTACTTCCTCTCTCGTTATGTTTACCTTATCCAATATTTCACACCTCTCCTCTTTAACTACTACGTCCGGATCGTCCCTTTCCTTTGTGAATACGGAGACAAAATATTCATTTAAAACCCTACCCACATCCTCTGCTTCTACACACAAGTTACCCTTATCATCCCCGATAGGTTCCACCTTTTCCTTAGCTATCCTCTTGTTCTTAATGTACTGATAAAACATCTTTGGGTTTTCCTTAATCTTACTAGCTAATATTTTATCATGCCCTCTTTTTGCTTTTCTTATTTCCTTTTTTACGTCATCCCTGTACTTTCTATACTCCTCTAAGCTTTCTGCAGTATTTAGTTTTCTGTGACAGTCATAAGATTTCTTTTTCTGCTTTATTTTGCCCCGTATAATTCAAGACAACCAGGGGGGCTCTAAATTTGGCAGTGCCACCCTTTTTCTTTGAGGGGACGTGTCTGCATTGTACCCGTAGAATCTCATCCAAAACTCTATTGCCCGTATCCTAATTCGCACTATGTCCCGTTCACCCATCACCCCCTGTGCTCGCTGGCCTACATTGGCTGCCGGTTCGCCAATGCCTCGATTTTAAAATTCTCGTCCTCATGTTCGAATCCCTCCATGGCCTCGCCCCTCCCTAACTCTGTAACCTCCTCCAGCTCCAGAACTCTCACAGAATTCTGCGTTCCTCCAATTCTGGCTCCTTGTCCATCCCCCACTTCCTTCACCCCGCCATTGGCGGCCGTGCCTTCAGCTGTCTAGGCCCGAGGCCCTGGAATTCTCTCCCAAAGCCTCTCTGCCTCTCTTCCTCTCTACCTCTCTCCTCCTTTAAGACTCTCTTTAAAACCTACCTCTTTGCCCAAGCTTTTGGTCACCTGACCTAACGTCTCCTTCTTTGGTTCCGTGTCAGCTTTTGTCTGATTACACACCTGTGAAGCGCCTTGGGCTGTTTTACTACATTAAAGGTGGTAATATAAATGCCAGTTGTTGTTGTAAGGAAATGTCATGGAGGAGTGACAAAGTGGAGCACTGTATCAACTTGGCTCACTTAGCACACTCATCTCTCAGTCATGAAGGTTGTAAGTTCAAGTCTCACTGCAGAACTTGAATACATAATATAAGCTGACACTTCAGTACAGTGCTGAGGGAGTGCTGTGTTGTTTAGAATTGGCGCCCAGAGGAGATGTTAAACCAAGGCCACTTTCTTTGCCTGTTGAGGTAGTCGTTAAAGATTTCATGACAGCAATTTAAAGAGTGCAATAACTTTTCCTCGTGCCCTGGCCAACATTCTTGCCCAGATGAACACCACCCAATAAAAGAGATTAGCGGGCCCTTCATTGCACAGCTGTTTTGTTGTGAGCAAAATGGCTGCTGAATTTGCCTAAATAACAATATGCACTGCACTTCAAAGCAATTCACATATGAAATGCTGTAAGATATTTCTTGAAAATGTGATACGACGCTGTATAAATGCAAATCTTTCTTTCTGTTGACTTTCTGGTGCATTTCTGTCAACAGTGTTGACAGAATTTAGCTCTGTGGTTGGCCCGTACGCTGCTATTACTGGGAGTGGCATTGGAGTTAGAAAAATGTCTTTCTCCCGCCCCACCCCCACGAGGATTTATTGGAATAAAATAGAAGAAGCAAACTGGATATTTTATACGTTAGATGATTTTTGAAAAGAAATCTCGGGTACAATGAGTAGATGTGAAAAACAAATTGAGAAATAAACATTCTTAAACTATAAGTCAGAAACTAGCACAAATGCTGGCTACCTTGACTGGTAATAGATGCGTACTTTATCCATAAATGTCTTCATAGGATCATAGAGACTTACGGCACGGAAGGAGGCCGTTCGGCCCATCGTGTCTGTGTCGGCCGAAAAAGAGCTATCCAGCCCAATCCCGCTTCCCAGCTCTTGGTCCGTAGCCTTGTAGTTACGGCACTTCAGGTGCATATCCAAGTACTTTTTAAATGCGATGAGGGTTTCTGCCTCAACCATCCTTTCAGGTAGTGAATTCCAGACCCCCACCACCTTCTGGGTGAAAAAATTTCTCCTCAACTCCCCACTAATCCTTCTACCAATTACTTTAAATCTATGCCCCCTGGTTATTGGACCTCTCTGCCAAGGGAAACAGGTCCTTCCTATCCACTCTATATAGGCCCCTCATAATTTTATACACCTCAATTAAATCTCCCTTCAGCTTCCTCTGTTACAAAGATAACAACCCCAGCCTATCCAATCGTTCCTCATAGCTAAAATTCTCCAGTCCTGGCAAGATCCTGCTATATCTCCTCTGCACCCTCTCTAGTGCAATCACATCTTTCCTGTGATGTGGTGACCAGAACAGTTCTCAAGCTGTGGCCGAACCAATGTTTTGTACAGTTCCAGCATAACCCCCCTGCTCTTATATTCAATGCCTCGGCTAATAAAGGAAAGTATCCCGTATGCCTTTTAACCACCTTATCTACCTGTCCTGCCACCATCAGGGATCTGTGGATGTGCTGGCAACCATTTTGTCTTTTATCATGGTGGGCTTGGGTCAGGAGGCCTTCATTAAAAAAAAATTGCACAGTGACTGTGAAAAAATTTCTCCTCAACTCCCCCCTAATCCTTCTACCAGTTACTTTAAATCTATGCCCCCTGGTTATTGGACCTCTCTTCCAAGGGAAACAGGTCACTTTGTTAAAGAATCAAAGTAACTGCAAATTGAAAACTCCTAGTAGTTCTCTCTCTCTACTGAGGAGAATACTGGCTGATTCACAGTACATTTCGATTATGGTCCTCAGCAGTTGTGATAAAATGATAGATTTTTGTCTCGTGCAATTGTGGTAGATATCACTTTAAAACTCGCCCGTAATGCACACCGAATTAACAGCTAGTTGGCTCATGATTCTCAAACATGCACAGATTGAAGGATTGGTTCAGTTTGTATTTGATTGATGGTTGCTTTTTGAATGTGAGAGGAAAGTGATTTCAAGATGCAGGATGTCCCGGTAACATTTTTTCCAGGATTTAAAAGAGACACTTTTTGTTTGAATTTGGGAAATTGGAAGATTCTTTTAATAGAAGTCAGTTGACGGAGAATCTCATGAGAAGAGACGGTTAAAAAATTCTAAGAATTTTAACCGTGACAACTTGGAATTCCTTGGTTAAATAAGAAATATTGTGTGCATATCGAAAAGTCATTTATTAGAGATTAGATTAGCTGCTGGAGTTGTGGCGGGGGGGGGCGAAATTGGGCCGTGCAGCGCTTGTTTTGTAGGCGCTACGCAGACACCTAAGTCCTGAAAATGGCGTCGGAGAAGCGCGGGCGCTTCTGACGTGAAGTGCGCAGGACGCCATCTTGCTAAAGATGTTTGCGCACGCACCTAATGACCGCCGGCAGAGTAGGGAGATGGTGACGCGAATCAGGGTGCAATGCTGATTTGAAGCAGCCAGTGAAATTTTGGAACTCCACTCTCTGGCCAGCGCCCTGTCTTAACCTCGCACAGCTGAACAGGACTTAAACAGCATGAAGGACCGCCCCCCCCCTCCCGACCAGCGCTATTTAAAGAGATCTACTTACAGGTTCGTTGCTGGATTATTTCTTCTGGCTGTTGGTGCAATTGTATGTTTTTTTGGACGTTTCCTATACTTGGCTAAAGTTTCAATATTCTATAGAGAGTGGTCTGGTCTTGCAGTACTTTTAGTGGCATTTAAAATATTGTGCTGAAAAAAGTTGCTTCCAGACATGGGTGGCCTGGTAGGGCTTCCTCTGGGAATTGAACATGACTGGGGGAATGAAGAGAGGCCACGCAGAGCAGGACAAGCTGCTAGAAGAGGGAGGAGGAGGAGGAGGAGGAGCCGGGCACTCAGCAGGAGGGCGTATATTGGTCTTCAGGGACCAATTCTCTTACCTCAACTTCAGCGACGACCAGTGCATCAGACATCTTCGGTTCACTAAACGGGTCGTGATTGAAATTTGTCAACTGCTGCAGCCACAACTGCAGCCTCCGAGCAGGGCAAGGACAGCATTACCTGTGGCTGTCAAGGTAACCGTGGCGCTTAATTTTTACGGCTCTGGCTCCTTTCAGGCTGCTGCTGGAGATATAAGCAACATCTTGCAGTTTGCAGTGCACTGCTGTATAAAGGAGGTCACTGAGACTCTGTATGCACTCAGAAACAGATTCATCTCATTCCCTCTTGCCAGAGACAAGCAGGAGGAGCGAGCACGAAGGTTTGCTCGCATTGCAGGCTTCCCCGTGATGCAGGGTGCCACTGACTGCACGCATATTGTCATGCGTGCACCACATCTGAATTCGACCATATTCATGAACAGAAAGGGATTCCATTCCCTCAGTGTGCAGCTGGTGTGCAAAGCGCATCCTGCAGGTGAATGCCCGCTATCCTGGCAGCAGTCCTCTGTTCCCCCTAGATTTCAACCAGCACGGCAAGTCAAAGGCTGGCTACTGGGCGACAAGGGTTATCCCCTCATGAAATAGCTCATGACTTTGGCCAGGAATGCACACACACGCGCACAGCAGGCCTGCACCGAGAGCCATGCTGCCACACGGAACATCATAGAGCACACCATAGGCGTCCTCAAGTAACACTTCCGCTGCCTGGACCGCTGTAGGAGGAGCCCTGCAGTACTCAGCTGAGGGCATATCAAGATTTGTCATCGTACGCTGGATGCTGCACAGCCTGACCATTACGAGGGAACTGCCCTTGCCACCGCCCATTAGGCGCGATCCTGAGCAAGGGGAAGATGAGGAGGAGGAAGAGGTGGAGGAAGAAGAGGAAGAGACAGAGGAGGAAGTGGAGGAGGAGGAGGAAGCAGTGCAGTAGGAAGTGGAGGAAGAGACAGGGAGGCTACAAGGTAGACTGGTCCTGTCTACCAGGGCTCTGGGTGATCAGATCATTAATGAGAGACACCAGTAACCTCAACAATACCTCCCCATTCACCGACAGTCCCACACTCCTTACCTTTCCTCTCTCACATGACCATCAAATCATCATCCTTATGATTACACATTGCTTCCTCCCTCAGCTCATCGCAGAAATTAAAACCACCACCAAATGCAAATTCAAATCCACATTTATAAATTAATGCATGAAATTATGCAAACAAAATGAGACTATTCACCCTTGTACATTCCCTTAGTGCCTGTTTTCCTTGTGCCTTTACCTTTCCTACGAGGTGCATCCTCAGTGGCTGGAGTATGAGTGGTGGAAGGCTGCTGGCCTTTCAATTGAGGAGCGTGCAGATGGCCTTGGAGGACGACCTCGAGCAGCTCTGGGCCGAGAGGGCCCGGGCTGCAGACTGCACCATCTAGGCCTGGGCTGCAGCAGTCTGGCCTGGCTGGCTGACAGGCAACAGCAAGGGCACTGACGGAGTGGCAGGGGTGGGAGCAGGAATGCTGTCATCCTGAGAGAGGACGGCAGGTTCATCTTCCATGGTACCACTGCCGGGGCGGCGCCTTAGCAATCCTGGTGATCTGTTAAGAGAACAGATTGGTCGACTGCTGTGATGCCCTGGAAGACCCTTTCAACAGTGGTACCCAAAGCCACGATAGCAGCAGTCGGAGCTCCCAATGCAGCAGTCAGATCTTTGATGGCAGATGTTTATGCGGCAATGGAAGCTGCGACCTCGGACATCGGACACTCCATCATGGTGGGTTCCACGGGTGTGCTGATGGAGGTGACCACCCATTCTATGTGGGAAAGGGTGGACACCAAGCTCTGCGCAAAGCCCTGTGCCAAGTTCGAGGTGGACTCCTTCTTGCCCCTTGACATTGTGTGCAGGCTTTCTGGGGCAGGCTTTCCAGTGCACCAAGCATTTGGTTGTGTACGCTCATCAGCCTTCTTCTGTCGCCTGAACTTTAAATGAGAGCTTTAACGTGATGCTCTGCCGTTTTCAAAGACTGAAGTCGGGTCACACGGCGTAGGATATTACCAAAACAATTACCAAATAAGGTCAGTGATTGGTTTTCCTGGGCACCTTACCAAAACCTTTCCCAGAATTCAAAGCAAGGATAGGCACTCCAAAGTTTGAAGATTCGGCTATTGTCCATCAGAGTAATCGGAGAGCCCAAAATCACCCAGAATAAGTGGGCTTGAAAAGACCTGAAGAGGTAACAGCAATAACTATTCAGTTGTTGGATTACAATTATAACTGCCTACATCCCATAGCTTTACACTTAGAAACAGAGTAGTTGCTTAAGTGGCTACTTAATCGAATTTAGGACTAGAATAGGTTATTCTTCAACTGAAGTAAGTAAGTTATTTTAAAAAGGCACAGCACAGACTTTATACAGTGAAACTCAATGGGTGGCGGCTCAGTGATAAACTTGTCACTTTCATCACCTGAGCGGTTATTTCTTCCAATTAAGTATGATTGAATTCTGCAAGCAAATTTGTTTTGATTACACAATTGTTTTAGGATCGAAAGGTCCTGAAAGATAACCTCTTTCCAATAAAATAAGGGGGATAGGAACATTAGGAAAAGGAATAGGCCATTCGGCCCCTCGAGCCTGCTCCCCCCCATTCACTTAGATCATGGCTGATCTACACCTCAACTCCATTTACCTGCCTTTGCTCCATACCCCCTGATACCCTCACCTAACAAAAATCTATCGATCTCAGTCTAGAAGGCTCTAATTGTCCCAGCATCTGCGGCCTTTTGGGGAGAGAGAGAGTTCCTGATTTCTCCTAACCGTTGTGTGAAAAAGTGCTTCCTGATTTCGCTTCTGAATGGCCTAGCTCAAATTTTAAGATTATGTCCCCTTGTTCTTGAAGTTAATCTTGGGCTAAAGCACAAAATGGGCAAAATCGGATCAGCAGCTGATTTTAAACTCTGTCCGATATTCTTTTCCATTGGTGTCTGTGGAAAAGAAGATCAGGCGGAGTGTGAACCAGCTGCTGATTCACTTCTGTCTGTTTTTGCACTATCTAGACTAATTTCACCCCAAAGTTTCATACACTAATATTCTAAAATCCATTTTTCAAAACAACAACCACTTGCATTTATAAAGCACCTTTAATGTAGTAAAACGTCCCAAGGTGCTTCACAGCAGCATTATCAAAGAAAATCTGACACCGAGCCACATACGGAGATATTAGGACAGGTGATCAAAAGTTTGGTCAAAGAGGTAGGTTTTAAGGAACGTCTTAAAGGAGGAGAGAGAGGTAGAGAGGTTTAGGGAGAGAATTCCAGAGCTCACGGCCCAGGCAGCTGAAGGCACGGCCGCCAATGGTGGAGCGATTAAAATCGGGGATGAGCAAGAGGCAAGAATTGGAGGAGCGCAGAGATCTCAGAGAGTTGTAGGAGGAGAAAAGCAGGAAGGCACATACTAAACCCAACATTTAATATTCAAACATGAGTAAAATGGTTAAAGAAGTCCTTGTGCAATGTATAACATTCACCTCAAGGTGCATTAGAATCAGAAAGATTGGAGCTCGAAAGCATAAGACAGGGATCTGGTTGCTAATTACTTAAAAGTGATGAGACAAAGGAGTTGTTTTCAGGTGGCTTTGGGGCACAGATTGGGTAGTTTGAAGTGTTTAATTTCCTGTTCAATACACTCGCCATCACACACACACACACACACTCTGCAAATGTGACAGCAGGGCAGCAAGCTGGTGGGATGTTCACCTCAGGGTCAGAAGGTTGTGGGTTCAAGCCCCGGACCCAGTCTTAAGCCCATCTAGGCTGTCATTTCAGCGCAGAACTGAGGGAATCCTGCATTGTCAGAGCATTGGATGAACTGTCAGGTTGAAGACCTGTTCAGGAGGAAAGCTGCCATGGAAAGATGATAGGGTTTGTGTGGGAAGTAAAGTTTTCAAAATAGATGAAATTAAATTAAATGCGGAGAACTGAAAAAATTGACATTAAAGAGAGAGCTGCCATGGCTCACTAAATGAAGGAGCAGGCTTGATGGCCTACTCCTTTTTTATTTCAAAGTTATTATTATCTAAAAGGTATGTATTTCAATAGCAGAAATTTAGTTCATAGGTTGGGCATAGTCTCAGGATAAGGGGTCAGCTATTTAAGACTGGGATGAGGAGGAAATTCTTCACTCAGGGGGTTGTGAATCTTTGGAATTCTCTACCCCAGAGGGCTGAGGATGCTCAGTCGTTGAGTATATTCAAGGCTGAGAGCGATAGATTCTTGGACTCTTAAGGGAACCGTGGGATACGGGGAATCGGGCGGGAAAGTGGACTTGTGGTCGAAGATTAGCCATGATCTTATTGAATGGCGGAGCAAGCTCGAGGGGCCATATGGCCTAATCCTGCTCCCATTTCTTGCGTTCTTGTTTATTTAGGTGTTCTGTCAGTTGCGTTCCCTTGCTAGCTTACTTTGACCATATAAGATTGCTTGAGACTCCAACTTGTTGCCCCTTTTGAAGCTGTAGGCCAAATATCATAGACCGGTTTACTTGGTTTCTTTGATGATGTTGCTTATATTTCCCCTCCTCCACCACAAATAACTCATCCCTTTTCACTGTAAAATGAGGAACTTTGATGCCCTAGGCTCTGGAATTCCCTCCCTAAACCTCTCCGCCTCTCCGCCTCTCTCTCCTCCTTTAAGACGCTCCTTAAAACCTACCTCTTTGACCAAGCTTTCGATCACCTGTCCTAATATCTCCTTATATGGCTGTGTGACATTTTGTTTGATAGTTGCTCCTGTGAAGTGCCTTGGGATGTTTTACTACATTAAAGGCGCTATATGAATGCAGGTTGTTGTTGCTGTGACACTGTTCATTGAACAGATCTTGTTATCTCAAAAACTTGGAAATCTTTCAAAGAACCGCTGCCAGGACTGGTAGCATTAATTTGTTGACCACTGAGGCAGTTCCTCTTATAATGGTGATCAATGCAATGAAATTTAATATGACTGTCCCTGTAGTTTGGAATTCAGTGCCGCAATGATAACTGTACCTTATCAGAATGTAAAGAGTACTTTTTGGAGGAATGGAATGAATACAATTATTTTTCAAAGTAACGTTTGAAAAGAGCACTACCTTTTGTGAAAAAATATCTGGCAAATCTTTTCTTCTGGTCCCCCACCCCCCTCAAAAAAAATATGCATGTATCATTTTTGTTACAGAGATGTCGAGGGCAAATGGCATGATTATGCATTTCAACATTGTCATGTTTGTTCTTTACAAATGAGGAAAAGGCTTCCCAAACAATTTTTCATGAAATTGGTGCAAGGGTCTTTTTCCAAGATCTGTCAAAAAAAAACGGTGAATGGCCAAGTTTAATTATTTCAGCTGTTTTCAATGGAAAGAAAGAACTTGCATTTATATTAAGCTTTTCACGATCTCAGGAGGTCCCAAAGTGCTTTACAGCCAACAAAGTACTTTTGAAACCTAGTGGCACTTGTTATTAAAGTAAATGCAGCAGCAAGGTCTCACAAACAGCAATGTGATAATGACCAGGTAATCTGTTTTTGCATTCGCACCAAGCTCAATGTATAAACTGCCATCATAGCTGTTCAGATAATGTTTGAAAATGGGACTGATATAGTGGTTTCATGCCAGTGTGATGCTGAGTTTCAGGGCTTGAGAATCACAAAGCCACTTGCGACACATTTACTGCGTTTATCTAATCATGAAAATTACACTGCTGTTGTGGAACTCCTGCCTCTCCCACACCGATCTTCCAATGCCATCTCAGTAATGTGAGACATCTGACAGATAGGAACTCATTTTAAGCATATCTTTGCTGACCTCATTGTCCCGTTGATTCTTTTGAAAGGTGTGGTAATTCAGGGGAAATTTAAGGTTCAATACCTGAATTATAACCATCTGTAGTGTGACCTCAGTAATCTTACACATTCTGAGGTTTTTTTTACACACATTAGAAATTTACCAAATTCCTGCCAGTGGAATGTCAGTAGTAGAGCACACACACACACACACACACACACACACACACACACACTGAACAAGTAACAGATGAACTCCGCTGAGGCTAAAGGACAAATATCGCGTCCAATCACAAAAGGATAGTCGGTTTATCCTAAAACTCCAGCTTTGTTTGTTGCTGTAAACGAGCTGAACACTGCTGTACCAAATGGCTGCTGGGGTCATTGTAACCCAACCTAGAGTATGGTTTGAGGGAGGAAAGAGAAAGGTCTTAACTTTGGGCCCAATTTGCATGCACGTGGTGCTTGACAGCATAACCTGGCAGCCCGACATATCAACTCAATCCCTTAATCTCTCCTTAAAGACTATTGATGGGGAGTATGTGTATGCAGCATCCTAGTGTGTATCCATACATGGCGTGCATTCATGCATAGGTTGTTTTAATGTTGATAATTTAGTTTTCTAGTAACAAACCTGTGACAGGTGATAGCAGTGGTACAGAAAGTAGAAACTGATGGAAAAGAGCGATTTTATTTTTAATCCATTCAAACCCCTCCCCCCGCCCCCACCACTTTCCTTTCCTGAAGGAAGTGACTCATGTTGGAATACAGGTACAATAGGCACTGCCAGGTGTCTGGTACCTGCGCACCTTTCATATATGAGTCAAGCTGGTGAGTATCAGCAGATCATCAGGGTGTCAGTGCAAGCCTGATCTTGTCCTCCTCCACCTGACGTCCATACACATGAACTTTCCAGCAGGATCCGAAACGGGAACTTCAGCAGATTTTGGTTTTTTTTTCCCCTCTTCCCCAGCAACGAGGCAAGTTGTAATTAAGTAACACCTTGATTCAGTTGATAACGCTTTCAGCTCTGAGCCAAAAAAAATAGGTAGCGGGTCGAAGCCAGGACTTGAGAGCATGTACCGGGGGAGACTTTGGGGTTGGGCGCCCATACGCGGTAGTCGGGAGGCCCCGACCACTCTCGGGTTCAGGCCTCGTTAACAATTTCTCGCCGAGCTGCAGGCACCAAATGAGCCGCAGGCCGCGGGTCTGTCCAGGAGGAAAATCAGCCAGCTGCGTGTAGTCGGTACATTTTCCCCGGGTGATGAATTCTAGATAGTGCAGCATGCTGTACCGGGACAGTTCTGAAGCGGTTAGCGAGGGAGGAATGATTCTCCTTGGTTGTACTCAAGCTTCTCTCGGTGCTCCAGTTTTAAAGAATGACGGCGCAGAGGTCAGGGAGTGGGTTACCCCTCACCAAGATTGCCATCGGGAAATTCCTGCACAGCCCACTCAAATACTGACCTGTCCAGTCCATTAATTGATAAGTGACAGCTCTGCCCCCTCCTCAATTTTTGTTTTGGTCAGACCTATAAAGGGGCTCCTCCATTTCATCGTATCGGGAGTAGGCCATTCAACCCCTCAAACCAGTTCCACCATTCATTTAGACCGTGGCTGACCTGTACCTGAACTCCCATTTATCCATCTTTACCTCATATCCATTGATACCCTTACCTAACAAAAATCTATCGATCTCAGTCTTAAAATTTTCAATTTCAATCTACAACCCTTTTGGGGGAGAGAGTTCCAGATTTCCGTTGTGTGAAAAGGTGCTTCTTGATTTCACTCCTAAATGGCCGAGCTCTAATTTTAAATTTATGCCCCCTTGTTGTGGATTACCCCACCAGAGGAAATAGTTTCTCTATATCTGCCCCATCGAATCCCTTTGTCATTTTAAAGACCTCTATTAGATCACCCCCCCACTTCCCGGCCCAACCTTCTACACTCAATGGAATACAAACCAAATCTGTGGAACCTGTCCACATAATTTAACCCTTTAAGCCACGGTATAATTCGTGTGCCCTGTATCCCCTCCAAGGCCAATATATCCATCCCGAGGTTGTGATGAACATCTCTGAAACATTAACTTGTCATTTCTCTTTTCGGATCCTGGAATTCCTGCTGTGTATATCCAGCAATTTCTATTTTTATTCAAGATCTGCACATTTTCTCTGCCGGGATGCTTGCCAGAGAGAGGGAGAGAGAGTGGGGAGAAAATAATAACCACCAAAAAATGGTAAAACTGTGTACAAGGGGAGGGAAAAGAAGCACTTGAGATCACTTTCCAATTGGTCCATCTTTTACGTGAAAGAATAATAAACTAGTCTGGCTCCAGAATTTTTTCTCCATTCTCAAGGAGCGACTTTGTTTACATATTTTTTTTTGCTAACCTCATTCTTTGCACTAATAGTTCTTGCTCACGCTGGTGATGGAGGTGGTGGGCATTGTGTTAGTTCTGCTGACAGAGCAGTTCCACTAACCCTGTAGTTCTCTGAGTGGATTTCTGAAGGGGAGTTAGCTTCACCCGCAGACAAAATGAACTGTAATCCCCCGGATTAAAAGAGTAGCATGTCATCGCAACAGGACAGACTTTAGCTTGAAATTTGCTTTTGCTTTACTGTTTCAGTTAAATTTGCTTCTTAATTTTAAAGCTTTCAACTGAAAAACTTCAACTGAAGAATCAGCCCGCATTATTCGAGGACGGAATTAGTGGGTAGCAGAGTAACTTAAAAATAATGGAATAATTTTTTTTTAAAGTTCCACAAGTGCAGTAATTTCGAACTCCAATCTAATGCTGTTATGGATGTAAACCTTTGGGCGAAGGCACTTTTTGGGAGGAATGAACATGACTGAAAAGAAGGAATTTTAAAAACACGTGGGACAAGGTTGATTTTTTTTTTGGAGATGCAAAGAGTAAAAGGTTGAATTCTATACCTAGAGTTACTAAATTAGGAACAACTTACTCCAGTGACAAAAATCTTACTTTTGATTCTGAGTCAGAAGAATGACATTATTTAAGGACAATGAATCAACCAAACTGCATTTTTCTTTTAAGATTTGTGCCTATTTTCAGTTCAAGAGGATGGAAAGCACCCTGCAAGGTTACAATATACCCATATGGTATCCTGTTTCTTCAGGAGTGGCCAAGTCTGGATTGACTCCCAGATTGGTCTGAGTTCACAACCCCCATTAAAATGAATGCAGTCACTCCAGGACTCTGGTGGCTACTCCCTGTCAGTGGCCTCACCGTAACAAAGCAACGAGACACAAAATTGTTGGGTTTTAAAATGTCACGGAACATTTTGTTTATTTTTTTTTACACAGACAATGGGAAACGAGTACTTGGAACAAAATGTACTCTCCCTAAGCTCAACTCTCCCTCCAAGGATAATACTAGTATCAGATCCTCTGGGAATTTACTGGCCAGTAAAAACATGTACAATGTTTGTCTTAACCATTTGTAGAACTCTGGAAAACTTGGGGACCAGCTTTCGTGAATCTAATAAAGGACCCAAGCATTATTTAACTTCTACAGTGTCTGGGTATGTCATAGTATAATTATGTCTCTCTATATAACTTTAATTAACAGATCTCCAGTGGTCTTGGTCACGGTGAGTAAGAGCTTACGGGAGGAGGGGGGGGAGGAGTGCTAAGTTTAGAAGCGAAGATCGGATACACATCTCAACTGGAAGGATTTGGAATAAAGTTGGTCAGAGATATCTCCGCAAGAGACATTGATTAGTTCCTGGAAAATTAGCAATATTTTCCTTACCCACTGCAAGTAGATAAATTTGTTCCCATCATTTCACAATTTCTGCATGTAGCCTGTGTAAGCAGCTATTTAGTAAGTGTCAGCTGTGGCTCAGTGGGTAGCACTCTTACCTCTAAGTCAGAAGGTCGTGGGTTCATAATCCCACTCCAGGGACCTGAGCATAAAATCTAGGCTGACGATCTAGTGCAGTACCAAGGGAGTGCTGCACTGTCAGAAGTGCGGCCTTTCGGGTGAGACTTTAAAATGAGGCCCTGACTGCCCCCTCAGGTGGATGTAAAAGATTCCATGGCGCTATTTTGAAGACGAGCATGGGAGTTCTCCCCAGTGTCACTCACGACTAATGCAGATTATCTGGTCATTATCACATTGCTGTTTGTGGGACCTTGCTGTGCGCAAATTCGCTGCTGTGTTTCCTACATTACAGCAGTGACTACATTTCAGGAAAGTACTTCATTGGCTGTAAAGTTCTTTGGGCTATCTTGAGGTTGTAAAAGGTGCTATATAAATGCAAGTCTTTCTCTTCACAGTCCAATTTTCTGAAGTGTAGGTTTCCATTCTGAAGATCAAGAAACATAAAATTTAAAAGATTACATTTATTTGTATCTCCTTTATTACCAAATATCTTTCTAACAGTACTTGGTGTTACCAGAAGGTTCTACTTAACTATACATCTTTGAGATCATGAATTTTATTCAGAACATCTCTCCAAATTTGATTGCTTGTACAGTCTGCTCAGATCTCGCCACTTTTTTATGAACCATTTTAAATTCCTGGTGAATTTTTGAGTCTGAGACGAATATAAATAAAAGCTTACTTTGACCTTGTAACCTCTTGGAATACATCACAAAATACAAGACCCATTCTGGTGTCTTTTACCTAAGTCCTTGCCATTTTTTTCTCCCCTCAACTGTATATGTATTCAGCTCTCTCAATCTGATTGCTGGAGATCAGCTGGTAATATTATAATATATCTAGCATGTACTTCCTGTCCACCATACCTCAAGACACACTTAAATTTTTGCGTCGCACGTCAAAGAAAGGTATTACAAAACAACAGAAGTCACTAGGAACAAATAAATACCAGAGTCAAGGGGGGGGGGTAATATTAACCTAACTTGCTGGGCGGGAAGCTGACGGGATCGGGTGGAAGGCTGGTTTTATACCCCATCAATATTACTCTCCGTTGACTTCAGTGGAGAGTCAAATCGGGCGGGGTGTATACCAGCGTTGCACCCGATCCTGTCAGTTTCCTGACGGCCGGGTTAGGTTAAAATTTTCCCCATGACCCCTGCAGCTTCCGTACTTGACATCTGTAAGAACCCATCCAAAAATTTACTTCAAAGCAGTTGTGCTTTGTAGCCCGTAAAGGGACATAACCCTACACCTTACATGATGTAATATTGCTTATCTTGTAAAATAGCACTGATTTATAAAGTTGCTCACCTTATAAAACAGCACCACAGAAAATCTGTTACTAATATTACTAAAACTTTACACGTGCACACTTTCCGTTCATCGCACTTCGAGAGCAGAAATCAGAACTCTGTGACTGGTGAGAGAAATCCGTCAAAAAGCAGAAACTGAAGCAATCACTTCAGTCAAAATATTTATTCAAAATTATTTCAGCCCCTACTTTTTCATCAGCTAGCTGAATGCTTATGGGTAAAGAAGTTGAAAATAAGGTTGGTAACAAAGATAGAAAAATCACACATTTCACCATAACATAGTTATTAAATTATCTTTTGATTACCTTAATTAATATTTTTACTTTGAGGCTTCAGCCCCTTTAAAAAGCCTGCGGTTAAAGTTGATATTCTTCCCAGAACTATCACTCTGTAGGATGGAGAGGGGCGACAACTGCACTTGTACTTGCTGATCCCAGGCTGCTAAAGTCTGACTATATGCTCTTTGGAGAATCTCTCAGCGTGCATCGGTACGATTCTCTGAAGTGACACTTGCTTCTTTGACTTTGGGCAGAACTTTTACAGACATCTCTCCAATTCTTTCAGAGCATTGGAATAGTCAGTAACTCTTTGCACAAGTTACCACCCCCAATTTTGCAGGTTGCAAGGATCTGCATTAAGCTGTGCCCTGTAGGTTACTGTGCATTAATATTATATAATATATATAATACGCATATAAATTATATATATAATACATATATTGTATTGTATTTTCTATAATATATATAATACAATATAATATATAATGAACTAATAATGCTGAGATAAAAAGAAAAAAAATGTGAATGCTGTGAATCCGGAATAAAATATGCTGGGAATGTACAGCATGTCAGCCAACATCTGAATCCTGAAGGTTGGATAATGTTTCAGGTGGAACGCTCAGTCGGTACAATTGCTGTCTATCTTATAATTTGATAAAGTTACTGTGCACGAGTAAGCCAATTGGTGCCGTGGTGTAGTGCCCTCCAATTAGGTGATTGAAGCTTTGCCAAGTGTGCCAGCAGATGCCAGAAGCCATTACTAGTTGGCTTCGTCACCAGTTCAAAAGCTGCAAAGGCTTTACCCAAAATCAACAATTTTGTTGACCCTTTTGTTAAATTTTATTGAATTATTCACATTTTAATTATCTTCATTTTTGTACTTCTGATTTATATCAGTCTAAATTAAGCTTCCCAGCTGTTCTTTCAGATATAGTGGCGTCTCCAGTCCAAATGAGGAATTTTATTTAGGCTTATGTTCAATTTTACTCAGAACTGTAGAAAAGTCATAGAACTTCACAGCAAGGAAGGAGACTATTCTGCCCATCGTGTCGATTCCAGCTAGAGCAATACAAAAATAATTCCACTACCCGGTTCTGCCTTCATAGTATTATATCTTCTTCTGCTTTAAATATTTGCACCATTTTCCCCTAAAGTATGTAATGGTCTCTGCCTCAACCACTCCCTGTGGCAAAGCATTCCATGCGGCAAGAGCCATCTGTGTAAAGAAGTTTCTTCTGACCTCATTCCTCGCTGTCTAAGTGACAATCAGCAGCAAATTTTGAGATGATGTTCCATATATCCAAATCATCTATATATACCCAGAGCAATAGTGGCCCCAGCACTGACCCATTTCCAACCATTCTTCAGCTCACGCAAAACCCATTTACCCTAAATCTTTGATTCTGCCAACTTTCTATCCATGTTGCTACATTTCCTCTTATACCATGTGCCTGAATTTGTCTAACGAGCCTCTTACGAGACACCTTACGGAATGCCTTCTGACAATCCATGTACATTGCATCTACAGTATTCCCTTTGTAAATTATAAACTCAATTAAATTTGCCAAACACAACTTGCCTTTATCAAATCCATGCTGGCTTTCCATGATTAACCCAAAACATTTCTAAAAGCTTCCCAATTTTATCTCAAATCATGGATTCTAAGAGTTTCCCCACAACTGGCGTTAGAATAACTGGTCTGCAGTTAGTTATCTGTAGGATACTCTCTGGTTCCATGGTACAATTTGCATATTTAAGGAAGATTAAAAAATTGTGGCCTGAGCATTTGCTAGCTTGCTTCTTTCAACAGCTTGGGGTGTGTGCCAGAGGGGTGTGTTGACTTACCCACATTGAGTTGTGCTAATTTTTTCAGAACCAATTCCTTTTCTGCAGTTATCTGTCAGTTGTTCCATATAGAATTATTGCATGATACAGCACAGAAGGAGGCCATTCGGCCCATCATGCCTGTGCTGGCTCTTTGAAAGAGCTATCCAATAAGCCCCACTCCCCTGCCCTGTCCTCGTAGCCCTGCAGATTTTTTCCCCTCAAAATTTATCCTACATTCTCGCTTCCTCAAACATTTGTAAAAAAACGGATGTAAAATAGTGATGTGTATATATATATGTATAAATGCTAATAATACTTCTTGGCCTGAGGACCATTGCACCATTGTGGATTGGTAGTCTTACACCAGAGAAGTGAAACTAATTCTCATGTTATGCCATTGGGCCTGTTGCTCAGCTGCCTGGCCCTACGATGTATTCCTTGCTCCTGTGATCCCTTTACTTCCCAGACCCAAAGCTCTGCTTCCTGGCTCCATACAAGAGTACAAACATATCCGAAGGCTAAAGATTGTGCCATCTGCCTCTACCTCACACACAACTGCATGAACCAACCAAAATCTTGAGAAAACTTTTCTGTGAATCAAGTTTCAAATTTAGATTTTTGTTTACTTTCATTTTATTGCTAAGCTATAGTGGGAACGTGGTGACTGCACTGTAGCAGCGGGAACTGATCACAGTGACTTTGGGAACTGATCACAGTGACTGTAGGTAATTAGCGTGTGAAATGTCAGAAATTGCATTCCAGCTCCCGGACGAACCAGGAGCAATGCCCCAGCTCATCAGGACTAATCTTCTATAATCTATTATAGGCTGCTAATGGATTTTTTTTTTGCTGTGTTTTTTTTTCTTCCAGGGATTTTGTGAATGCCTTCATTCAGTTTAAGAAACCCATTGTGGTGGCAGTCAATGGACCAGCTCTGGGACTGGGAGCCTCTATACTTCCGCTCTGTGACATTGTATGGGCCAGTGAAAAGGCGTGGTTTCAGACTCCGTACGCAACTATACGGCTAACGCCAGCTGGATGTTCATCATATACCTTTCCACAGATAATGGGCGTCGCTCTAGTGAGTTCTTGGTTTCAGAAGATTATCTCTTCTGCGAAGTGTAAAAATACCTGTATCTATGTACTTTACCTTTTGATGAAGGGCCCGCACTTGAAACGTTAACTCCTCTATTCTCTCCATAGATGCTGCCTTGACCTGCCGAGTGTTTCCAACATTTTCTGGTTTTGTTTCCTTACTTTTAGCTGCCTTAATCTAATTAAAATGATTGTGTTTTCCGCTTTCATTTTTATGTAATCAGATTGGCCTTTACACGATACAGACCATTCAGATTGGTCCAATTGTCACTTTCCCACAATCAGTGCAAGTGAAACGAACACTAGTTGAAACCAGCACTGAAACTCCATTGTGCACTAAGTCGAGCAGATCCACAATACTTGTAGATGTTTTTGATGATTGGAGGGTTACATCTGTCATTGGGGATCTGGGATTCTTCTTATTTGGTCCCAGCAATAATCCTATGCACGTCTACGTGCATAAAGTCCTTACTAAGGAGCTTTTTCCCTTCGTTGAGGGTTCTATAACAAGGGGACATAGATTCAAGGTAAAAGGCGGGAGGTTTAGAGGGGATTTTAGAAAGAACTTTTTCACCCAGAGGGTGGTTGGAGTCTGGAACTCACTGCCTGAAAGGGTTGTGGAGGCAGGAACCCTCACAACATTCAAGAAGCATTTGGATGAGCACTTGAAATGCCATAGCATACAAGGCTACGGACCAAATGCTGGAATATGGGATTAGAGTAGACAGGGCTGATGGCCGGCGCGGACACGATGGGCCGAAGGGCCTCTATCCGTGCTGTATAACTCTATGACTCTATGACTCTTGGCTGTTGCAAAGCTGCAGTTTCTGTGGGCTTATGAGAGTGGAGTGTCTCTTTACAGGACAGAGTACGCAGTGTGCAACAGGCAAACTCTACCCATGCAGACTTCTCAGTACTTTGGCTTGGAGACTTTTTAGCATGGTGATGGGTGGTTTCCATACATATCAAACACCCAACTGAGCAAAAAAAAAATTTACGGCCAAGTACTGCTATCACATTTCAAGATGTTTTGACCATTTTAGTTACCTTTAAGTGTTGCGTTTTAAACTATAATGTATTCACACAAATTTTAAAAAAGGTTCTGAGATGATAGGTAGGTAAGATGCTAATAGGCCATTGTGGTAGTTGGTTCTCCATAGACTGTGAACAACGAGCAATTCCTTAACCTGTCTCTGCAATCAAAAAATACCTCACAGTTATTGCGTTGGAAAGCCTTTGATCGCTTTCTCACTATGAACAGAGTGAGATAAAACGGAGACCGAGTTATAGGCGGGCAGTAAGATTTTTTTATAACAGAAAGCTGTGAGATAGTCAGGCCCAGAAAAAGGCTGGAAGAAAAGTTAATTGGTAGTCAGGAATTATTCTGTTTGAGTCGAGCAAGACTGATGTGGGGAAGCAAAGCGTGCTTATTATTTTGTATTATTACGTGACGATGAATTGTGTTGATTGAAATAAGTCAATTCAGTCAGAACTGTTAATTTGTACCTTAACTACTTGCATCTGGCCTCGCTCACCAAGTGTTTGCTCTCTCCGCCTTTAGAGACACTGAAGAAGCAGAAGATACAAATATCCAGTTTAGATTGTATGGGGACAGTATTGTTACACACTTAATTACGATATTGTACAGTCAGATATTGAGCAGTAGGGGCTCACCCCAAAATTTAAAACACTGAGACTGTTTATGGGAATGGTCAGCACTGCTGTACTCGAGAGAATACCTAAGGCAAGACCCTAAACTTGTAACACCTACTTTCTGCAACGTGTCATTACCTGCTGAGTTTGTGTGCCATTAAGAAGTTCTTCTACAAAGTTTATATTTGTTGCCTCAAGTCTTCTCTTGAATGAGTCACTTAAGTAGCTTTCTACCTGCAAAACTTTTCCTATTGTGTCAGACTGGAAAATCGAAGGAGAAACCTAATTTACAATATGCGTGTCTCCACACATCAAGATACACACTTTTAAAAGAAAGAATTGCATTTATGCAGCGTCTTTCATGGCCTCAGGGTGTCCCAAAACGCATTACAACCAATGAAGTACTTTTGAAGTGTAGTCACTGTTGTGATGGAGGCAACGCGGCAGCAAATTTGAACACGTCAAGGTCCCACAATGACAAGATAATGACCAGATAGTGATGTTGGTTGAGGGATAAATATTGGTCAGGACACCGGGGAGAAATACCCTGCTCTTACCTGAATTACCTGAGAGGGCAGATGAGGTCTTGATTTAATGTCTCATCCGAAAGATGGCACCTTATGTTCAGTCGCACCAACAGTTCAGAAGAAGGAGGGATCAAACGGGGCAAATGCGAGGCAGTCTAGGATGGGTTTGGAGTGCATGTGTGTAAATGCACGGTAAATAAGGTTGTTGAGCTGCAGGCACATAGGGCTATGATACAATGGCAGTAACAGAGACCTGGCTTAAAGAAGGGGAGGATTGGGTACTTAATATTCCTGGCTACAAGGTATTCAGGAAAGATAGGGAAGGAAAGAAAGAGTGGGGTTGGGCGGCAGTATTGATCAAAGAAATTATTTTAGCACTGCAAACCGATGATGTATTTGAGGCGTCAAAGACAGAATCTATTTGGTTAGAATTAAGCAACGATTGAGAAGTTATTACACGACTGAGTGTATACTAAAGTCCACCAAAGAGTGGGAAGGAAATAGAGGAGCAAATTTGCAAGCAAGTTACAGAAAGATGCAAGAACTATAGAGTAATGATAATGGGGGACTTCAATTGCCCCAATATAGACTGGGATAGTGTTGTAGCGACCGTCTTGGTCACCATTCAAATCACCCACGCTGAGTCCGGAGAGCCTTTCGTAAGCAGAGTTTATTCAAGCACATGCAGGGGAGAGCCTTAGCGAGCCAAGGGTCTCTCCGATTAAACAATTTCATCAGGCTTTATACACAGTACGGATGATACTGACAGGCAGCAGTCTGTTGGCCTCACGCATGTGACCAACTAGGTCCTGCCTATACCTTGCCCATAGTCATCATGGAGTCTCGCACGTGCGCGGGAACAGATGTTCCTGTTATCTCAACTGTCCCTGTTATCTCAACTGTCTTAAGCCCTTACTTCTGCCTTTCTATGGTTTACAATTCCCCTTATCCGGTGTCCGAGGTCTCCCATTATCATTATCTTAGTCCATTGTTCTTGTCACAAGGTTTCGTGAAAACAGGTTTATGATAACTGCTACGGTTAAACTGCTTACACTATGCTTTCGTCCTTTTTGGTCAAGCTTCCCATTATGCCTTGTGGTCACACTGGTTGTCTCGTAGCTAGCATAACTTCAGTAGACATATAAAGATTATACACTCACACCTCCTACATCAGCATTAATATCGCAAAGCCCGTAATTCTTTAGTTGCTGCAACAGATAGTAACAGTGTAAAGGGCAAAGAGGGGGAAGAATTCCTGACCTGTATACGTCCTGCAATGGCTCCATGAGTTTATCCGGTGAGTAGCTAAGCCATACAGGCCAATAAGGTCCTGGGTTCTATTCCCTTGTCTGTGCTAATTTAACCGGTCAAAGTTGGGGCAGCAATTGGGGTATTGCAACTCATGTCAGACTCCTGGCTTTGGAGGGGAAAAATGAGTCTTTTTACTATCTAGCAATCCCTGCTGGAAATGCACATGTAGTTGAGCTATGATGCTCTGGGCCACCATAGAATAGCAGGCTGACAATTGCTATCTAGGCTTGCATGTGAATATGGCCACTTGGAGTAGGTATAGGAGGGTCACTGGTGAAACCATATCTTAGCAAGGAATCAATGCCTTCAGGAACAGAGGGGAGAATATACTAAGCTGCAGTGAAGGGTTACACCCAAAGTCTTTTTGTTTCAAATAAGAATCGACCAGTTGTGCATTTCCAGCTGTTTCTGTTTTTATTTGGATCGCAAATATTCGCGGTATTTTGTATCCCAAGGCATGCTTACTAACCCGCAGTCATATAGCGCATTGTAAGACACTTTGTTTTCTGCTACACACTGTGTAGTACTGAAGTTGATGCATTTATTGTCTTGTCTTATTTCATTTTATGAAAACTCAGGGATATTTTTCACCAGAAAATGCTGTGACAAACAATTACAAAAATGTATTTTCCTCTTTCAGGCAAACGAAATGCTGTTTTGTGGGAGAAAATTAACTGCACAGGAAGCATGCAGTAGGGGACTGGTATCTCAAGTCTTCTGGCCAACAACATTTAGTCAAGAAGTTATGTTGCGAGTGAAAGAAATGGCATCGTGCAGTGCAATGGCAAGTTTACTGATCACTTACAACTAGTTTTATGGCTTAAACAGTGTCTCAGATCCAGATGTGCATGAGAGGGAAGGAGGAGTGAATTTAATTTTACAAATCCTAGGAGACTGGCCAGGCTCATGTTAATTGATCAAAGGACGCAGATCCCACAATGTGAATGTAATTTATTTTATCAAAAAGCTGCTAACTGTAAATGACAGGATTTCATTGACATGCCAAACAAGGGTTGAACCATAGTTATAATAGTGATGACAATAAGTGGCCCAGACAATCGCTATTCTAATTTGTCTTTGTGTCCAATTATGCAATACTGTTGATGTGCAAGAAAAAAGCATTTATAAATTGCTTTTTCACGTTCGCCAGACGTCTCAAACTGCTTCACAGCCAGTGAAATGCTTGAAGCACACTGTTATTGTGTGGGCACACACAGCAGGATCCCACAAACAGCACTGAGGTATTGTTATCTATTTTGGTGGTGTTGGTTGAGGGATATATGTCAGCCAAGACACTCGGAGAACTCCCTACACGTCTTCGAATGGTGCCATGGGATCTCTTAGATTCACCTGAACAGGCAGACGGGGCTTCTGTTTAACATTTCATTTGAAAGATGGCACCTCTGATAATGCAGTACTCCCTCAGCCCTGCACTGGTGTCAGCCTAAATTATGTGCTTAAATGCGACCTGAACCCACAACCTCTGACTCAGAGGTAAGAGTGCTACCACTGAGCCAAGCTGATATTTTTACTGTGAAATTCCCTTCCCATCCCTCCCCTCCTCTCCTTTACTGAGTCATGCCTCCTCCATGCTCCAGTATCTTGTTAAACAGACCACTCTTCACGTGTGACTCGAGACCCTTTTGTATTGGATCCTGTTCAACCATGAGGAAATATCACAGCCAATTCCAATCCTGTCCTCACCCGAAATCCATATATTAAGGATCGCTGGATAGTGATGAGGAGTTGTAAAGACTGGAAAAGAAAATTAGATAATTCAGGAAGTTGTGATTAGGTTACTCTTAGGCTTGGGTTTCAAAAGTCTGAAGATTGTGGATGCGAGGGAGACAAATGGAGATTAGGAGGTTGACAGTCAAAAAGTTCTGGGAAAGAATGAGTTACAGATAAACTTGATTTCAACGCAGTGAAGATGTAGGGAGGAGAAAGAACGTATAGGATGGCATGTTTGAAGCTTGTGAGGAACAAGAGAGGAAAGCTTTTACCACAGAACAATCAATAAAATAGAGACAAGAAAGGTTACGACAGAGAGAGCTTGGACGTTAAAGGTGAGAGATCACTGATCAGCCAACAATCTTTTTCACAAGAACATAAGTAATGGGAACAGGAGTAAGCCATAACGGCCCCACAAGCCTGCCCCGCCATTCAATCAGTGTGATTCATGTGTCCTGCCCGAGAATGCGACAAAGGTGCTGGAAGAATCTCTCCAAGCATGGAAGCAGTACACAGGTTTTGGATGGACTTGGGTTTTATACAACATTGAGAATTTTGAAATGAAAATAAACGTTTGACAAAGGGAAGGATACTGAACTTCTTGGATGCAGCAATAGCAATGGAGGAGATATGAGAGTTCCTTTTTGAAGTTGAAGAAGGTAGTAGGCCAAGAAGGTCAATAGATTTTTTTTTAAAAGGACCACAGTTGGATCCATTAAAGAGGTAATAGTTTTATGAGAGAAATTAAGAAACAATTTTTAAAACAATTCAAATAAAATTTTCATTCCCCCCACAAAGAGCTTGAGATGAAAGTGTAGCAATTCTACCCCTGCCCTGTAGGAAGAATGTACCATGGACTAAGGGTGTGCAATCTGAAGGAATTGATAAATGCAGAGTGGAATCATTGGCAAAAGAGTGGGTAAGGTTGAATGATGAATTTCACCCATCACCCCTGTGCTCACTGACCTACATTGCCTGGATTTTAAAATTATCGTCCATGTTTTCAAATCCCTGCATGGCCTCGCCCCCTCCCTATCTCTAATCTCCTCCGGCCCTAAAACCCTCCGAGATTTCTGGGCTCCTCCAATTCTTGCCTCTTGCGCATCCCCGATTTTAATCGCTCCACCATTGGCGGCCGTGCCTTCAGCTGCGTGGGCCCCAAGCTCTGGAATTCCCTCCCTAAACCTCTCCATCTCTCTATCTCTCTCCTCCTTTAAGACGCTCCTCTAAACCTACCTCTTTGTCCAAGCTTTTGGTCACCTGCCTAATATCTCCGTATTTGAAAATGCTCCTGTGAAGCGCCTTGGGATGTTTTATTATGTTAAAGGCGCTATATAAATGCAAGTTGCTGTTGATATGAGTGGGAGAAACAGTTAAGGGGGACAAAAGTCAGATGATGAACCATCAACTACATCGCAGGTAAAGCAATTAAGAGAGGGAACTACGTAGCCATTTAACATAGCCACCACAGGATGATAACTTGTTTTGAAGGACATGGCGCTGGACTCTGTTGGAGGCTTTCAAGATGTTCACGGCAATGACAGATAATTCACCAAAGCAGTCAAGAGTAGAATTCCAGAAGGGCACAAGATCACCAGGAACAGCCATAATGCAAACCCTACGCGCAGTCAAGGATTAGGTCAGAACTTTCAAGATGCTGGGTAATTTGTGAGTTAGCAGTAACTACTTAATGTTAGAAGTATCAATGTGCAGGCAGTAAAATGGCAGTGTGAAGGATAACCAGCATCAAGTTTTCATTGGTGGCGTGAACATGAGCAAATTTCCATGGCGGGGAAAGCGGTCTGAGAGTAAAGAAGATTGAGCAAACTGCATGGATCAGGGGTGATTTCAGAGGCGCACACTTTAAGGTCTATGGAGGGAAACCATCGGGGCCCGACCTGATGTTAGAATCCAGAGCAGTGAAGCCGAAAGATCTGCCAGGGACAAATCTTCATGTTGATCATAAGCATAGAGATGAATGGAAGGATCTGAAGGAAGAATCTCTACCCGGATCATCAAGATCATAATTGGAAGAGAAAAATGAGCCAAAAAACAGCTTTCTGTTCAGAAGTGAAGAGGTAGAGAAAGCAGGATTCACAGAAGTTATAGGAGACACTTTTGCAAAGGAACAAGATAAGGGCCTCTGGATAAACAGGAGGAAAATAGTTAATGTTCCTTTTCAAAAAAGGTGGGTATAAAGAGCAGAGATAAAATTGGTTTGGTGTGCTTCAAACTGATTTGAGACGGGAGGTGCAAAAAGTAAAATCTTGAGGATAAAGCTGAACAGGAGGCGCAGTTGAACCAAGATACAATACCAGATCTTGCAGAAAGGGTAGACTAAATTATGAAAGCTTTAATGCGGCTAAAATAAGATCAGTTGCTTCATTGGCACAGATAGAAGTATCAGGAGAGTAAAAGCAGCAAAGAATTCTCAAAGACTGTATCAGCTGGCTGACTTATAGTGCCCTGGTTTAGTTGCAGGGCACGGCATTAATGAAAAGGGACCCAGCTGCAAGGAAACCAACACGATGTAAGAGTTAGGATTAGAGGTGAGGTAATGGTCTAGCAGATGAGCTGAATTACCTTGCCAACCAGGGTAGAGATAGGCTGTATTAATTTGTGTCACAATCATCAATGATGAAGGTCAAGGCTGTAACACAGACTTCTGGTTTAGATTACCTTAATAAGACAGGCCGGATACACTTTTGCATTTACGATGTAAAATATCTGAATCCCTCCCTTCATATTACAACCTTGTAACTACCTCCTTAGTATCCCTTTTCCTTTGAATTCAGTGTATTGATTGATGTACAATGAAGAACATCCAGTGCAGAAATCAAGTGGCATCAATATGCACTTGAAATACAGGATTGTAGAGAAGATTACAACATACATGAAAATAGTAATACATCAGCAATTTATCTTAATAAGGCCAACATCCATTAATGCAATGAGCCATGAATTATTTGTCACATCTCTGCTTGAAATGTGACAAAAAATTATAACTTCTCACAAAATAATTATGATGTACATAGAATCAACCCCAATTACCTGCCTTGAAAGAAGAAAGAGAAACACATCAAACAAAAGTTTTCCTAAAATTCTTCTCAAGTATTTCTTCAACAACTTCATACAAAGTTGTGGTTTATGCTAGATTGTGATGAACCATTTATAAATCCCTCGCAAGGAGATGCCTTATTTTTGTATTTTGTGCCTTGTTTCAAATTGTGAATATAGAATTGGGAAAACCATTAACTTACATTTAGAATGAGCACCGAAAGTTGCTGGGATGTAAAAACTATTTATTTCAAGCTTCTTTTGTCCCTATTCTGTACAGATAAAAACCATTCTAGGTGTTGGACTTTCCCCAGTCCCAGTCGTGTGCTAACAGGCCGATTTATCGTGGAGGAAGAATTCTTATATAGCATACTTTTGTATATATGTGCATTTGCTTATCCCTCACATACCTTGGGATAGACCCAGCCTCTAGACATGGAAAATCACTTTGACAGTGCTCCTCTTGAGGGTAGTTACTTTCTCTGAAGTCACGTGATCTCCCCCCAATCCCATACTGCATAAAAGCACTGTTCATGGGCCGGCCCTCAATTCTTTCTCATTGAGGTAATGTTATGCATGCTATGGTTACACAGCCATTTGTTGAAGTCAAGTAATAGGCACACACTCAAAATTTAAAATTGGAAAGAGTGGGGAAGGAGGTATGATAGATATGAAGGACAAAGTATGTTCAGAGAATGAGGAAGACAACCTTCCTCGTTTGTTTATCCTTCACATCACTCAGGGTAGCCTGCATCGGTGCCAAAAAAAATAGTGAGCAAACTGATTTGATGTTTGGGCTTGCATGAATGACTGATGCACTGATGGAGCTCAGGGCAAATTTTTTGAAATTGGCTCATGAAATGATTGAGCAGAATTAATTTTAAATCTGTGCGTTCATAACCTAGGTGTACATCCCATAGCTCATCAGGCAATATAATGCTTGGTGATGGGATTACTTACTGTTTTATTGTCAAGTTATACGAAAATGTGTGCAGACCTATGTACGTCTTTAGTCCTGTTGGGATAGTGTGCCAGAATTTGTAGAAACGTCAATGGAATGATATCTGCATTGGCTCTCAGATGAATTCAGCGATGGAAAGAATTTCAGGATTGTAATCTCTTGAGAAATATCAAAATGTGATATATTTTTAGGCAAGAACCTCAGATGACATTTAAGAATAGCTGAATCTGAGCAACAGAAAAAATTGATGGATCTACAATGAGAACCTTTTGATCACTAAATATTTGTCTCAAAACAAAGGGCAGGAATGTGACTCTCCGAAGGATTTTTTTTGGATGCAAGGCACAGGCTCCAGAGGAACAAATTCAAGTTTATGGAGAGTATCATTTTTTTTCTTCCTGATATTCTCCCCTTTTCCTGAAGTTGATTCCACGGGCACTGGCCAGATTCTCAGGGCCCCTTTCACAAAGCTCAATATTACAGGAGGCTCTCCTTGTATTTTTCATCTACGGATGGGTTGGAAAGCTGCAGTGAACATTTTTTTTATTGTTTTCGTCCAATTTTCTACGGTCCGCCTCCTCTCCTGAAGACATTGGAATTCCACCAGCACCAGGTACCACACCCAAGTGCAGGCGCAGTGGAGATTATCAGAGTTGATCCTGATTTTGTCACCGTCTGACAACATGCAGCAGGGACCACTGGTTAGTGATCAGGAGCAGGAACCCTGGCCAGTTTTCCCTTCCCTAGTGCAGGGGTCCTGGGACAAATATTATTGCCTCTACTGACACCTTGACCAAGATCACCTAACTCAGGACAGAATGGTAATCAGATCTGGGGCCTTCTGGTCAGTGTAGCTTAATTAACTCAATAAATAAAAGTCAGCACGGATTTGTTAAAGGAAAATCGTGTTTGGCTAACTTGATTGAGTTCTTTGAAGTAACGGAGAGGGTTGGAGGGTAGTGTGGTTGATGTTGTGTATGTGGACTTTCAAAAGGCATTTGATAAAGGACCACATAATAGACTTGTTAGCAAAATTAAAGCCCATGGGATTAAAGGGACATTGGCAGCCTGGATACAGTATTAGCAGAAAGCAGAGAGGATTGGTGAATGGTTGTTTTTCAGACTGAAGGGAAGTTTACAGTGGTGCTCCCCTGGGGTCAGTATTAGGACTACTGCTCTTTTTGATATATATTAATAACCTGGACTTAGGTATAGAGGGTATAATTTCAAAGTTTGCAGATGACATGAAACTCGGAAATGTAGTAAACAATGCGGAGGATAGTAACAGACTTCAGGAGGACATAGACAGACTGGTGAAATGGGCAGACACATGGCAGATGAAATTTAACACTGAGAAGTGTGAAGTGATGCATTTTGGTAGGAAGAATGAGGAGAGGCAATATAAGCTAAATGGTACAATTTTAAAGGGGGTGCAGGGACTTGGGGGTGTATGTACACAAATCATTGAAGGTGGCAGGACAAGTTGAGACGGCTGTTAAAAAAGTATTTGGGATCCTGGGCTTTATTAATAGGGGCATAGGGAGTTATATTGGATAACCCCTGAAAATGGACGCTGGGATCGCGGTGCGTGATTAACCCATGCCGGTCGTTGCGATGCAGGCAGCAAGTAAAATTCGTGCTGCCTGGTGACTTCATTGATTGCTGCGTGCAGCCAGCGCTACCTGCACTTTTGAGTGGCTGCATGCATCAGCAGGAGGCCCTGATATCAGGAGTGGCTTGCACCACTTAAAGGCAGCCAGCACCTCTTAAAGGGGAGGTGTAGCATGTCCGCAGGAAGTGCTTGAAGTCCATTGGGAAGTGAATCTGCTGGAATATAGTGAAGCTTGGTGACAATGGGAACTCTGGAATTTTTAATGAGCAACAACTTGGCAGCTCAAAGTTTGCGGGATTCTTATATTTTCAAAATATAAGATACGGGTCTGAACGGAGTCTGAATGGAGATCAGAAATCACACACTTAAAACAGAGATGCGGGTCTCGTCCTTATGTTTAAAAACTGTTGTTTCATTTTAAAATATTGAATAAAGGTTTCTCAAAACCACATCCCACATCCTCCAATCTGCACACCAGACCCGGCCAACCTGCCGATCTGAGTTTGTACCAGGCCTGCGAGAGAGCGTGCACCGAGGTTCTCTGCTGATGCACTAGAGGCCTTGGTGCAAGAGGTGGACAGAAGGAGGAGCATCCTATATCCGCATGGAGGCAAGAGGTCCTCCAGACACATGTTCACGAGGCAGTAGTAGACGAGGTCAGTGCCAGGAACATAGCACCACAAACATGGATGCAGTGCAGGAAGAAGTTCAATGATTTGACACGAGTGGTTAAGGTGCGTGAGCTCAACTGTCAAGTGGCATCTCCTGCCAACTGCACCATTAGCCTCATCCACTGCTCCCCGCACTACACCCCCCCATCAAACTCTTCCAATCAGATGCTTCATCTCACCCTCACACATTGCCACTGTTGCAAGCTGCACACCCACAACTCACAGGTCACACACACTGGTAGTTATTCTACCATGACGGCCACATCACCCAAACACCTTGCAGGACACTCACCAACACATTTCCCACTTTCTTGCAGGAGAAGGTGGTGCATAACAAGAAGCAGCAAGTGGTAGTGGCTCCATGGAACATGAACCTGCTGTCCTCTCTCAAGATGACAGCATTCCTGGCCCACCCCTGCCACTCCACCAGTGCCCTTGCTGTTGCCTGTCAGCTAGCCAGCCCACTCCCTGTAGAGTATTGAAACTTTATTCAAGAATAGGAAATCTCCAAAAACAGGTACAAACGCATGAGCAGCCAGACGCAATAATCCAATAACTAACCTGTAACTGCTGCATGAACCCTTTAAATAGCGCTGGTGGAGGTTCTCCAAGCCGTTTAAGACCTGTTCAGCTGTGAGAGTGTGGAGTTTCAAAATAGCAGTGGGTCCCTTTAAATCATCGTTGCACACTGATTTACGCCATAATCTCCCTACTCTGCATGCTGCCGGTGTTCGTTAAGTGCGTGCGCGCAAACGCCTTTACCAAGATGGCATCCTGCACGCATCACATTGGGCATCTCAGACGCCATTTTCGGGGCTTAGGTGTCCGCGTAGCACCTACACAACGAGCTCTACGCCACTCGATTTCACCCCCAAAGAGTACAAAAGCAAGGACGTTATACTAAACCTTTATAAAACACTGGTTAGGCCTCAGCTGGAGTATTGTGTTCAATTCTGGTCACCGCACTTTAGGAAGGATGTCGAGGCCTTAGAGAGTGCGTGGAAGAGATTTACTGGAATGTTGCCTGGGATGAGGGACTTCAGTTAATGTGGAGAGACTGGAGAAGTTGGGGTCATTCTTAGAACAGAAGAGGTTAAAGGGAGATTTGATAGAGGTGTTCAAAATCATGATCGGTTTTGACAGAGTAAATAAGGAGAAACCGTTTCCAGTGGCAGAAGGGTCGGTAACCAGAGGACACAGATTTAAGGTGATCGGCAAAAGAGCCAAAGGCGAGATGAGGAAACACTTTTTTACGCAGCGAGTTGTTATGATCTGGAATGCACTGCCTGAAAGGGTGGTGGAAGCAGATTCAATAGTAACTTTCAAAAGGGAATTGGATAAATACTTGAAGGGAAAAAATTCACAGGGATATGGGGAAAGAGCAGGGAAATGGGACTAATTGGATAGCTCTTCCAAAGAGCCGGCACAGGCACGATGGGCTGAATGGCCTCCTCCTGTGCTGTATCTACTATGATATACTAACTTTATATAATTGCCAACTAAAGCATCAGGAGAAGGTGACGTAGATGTTAAATGGCCACTAATGAAGCTAGGCTTAACTGCAGTCAAGTAATAAGTTTTATTAAGATGATACGACTGATGGAATGTTGCAAGTTGTAGCTCCAAAGTGATGTCATGAAACAAGGATCCTCAGCATGGTATTAAATTTCTTAACGTGGAAGATTTTCTGCATATTAAGATTGTGCTTGATAAAAGATCTTACCTGACAGGCTTCCATTTACGACTGGTGACCTGCCTCTTTTGGAGGGGTCATTCACAAGGTAGCTTTTGGATTTTGCTGGTGTTTCTTGAAGCATTCTAGCGTTTTCTCTATCCTTGCTCCTCCCTTGAGGAATTTTCTTTCTCTCTCTCTCTCTCTCTCTCTCTCATGGGTTCTAAAGACTAGAGGTACGTAATTAGGGTACCAACAGAACAAGATGCCCTGTGCAGCTCTGCACCTTCTGATTTCAGGACTGCCTCAGAAGGGCATATCTGCAGTAGTGTTTCAGCTAGTTCCCTGCACGGAAGGAGATCCTGTACCACATCTGTACTTAGAATATCACCATAAAAAAATCCACAATGGGGTTAGGGATAATAGCCAAGTTCACAGCCAAAACTGATGCCATTTGAACATGAGATTGGCCTAGAAGGTTTTGAGGTAGACATTGTCCACTTGCAGTTTCCTCCTACTTCCCAATTGCAAGATCTTAACAGATTATCTGTTTCATCAAGATCATCAAAACTTTAAAGTACGTTGTCCACAGCAGACTGAACTATCTTTGGTGGAAACTGCTGGCAGCATATCTAAAGACAATCAGGAGAAGTGTGAATGTGTGAAGCTGAGCTGCTGACATTCTGCTGGTAGTAAGGCCAAAGTCTTACTAATTCCATCACTTGCTGCTAAGCTGTATATGTCTTCCAGGTATTCCATTACCTCAACAGTGTGATGATGTGTGGTCATTGACCGGTAATTTACAGGAAATACTGAAAGATCAAGAAATGTGTGTTTGTGAGTGTATATTAAGCAGATCTATATTTGTACTTTGTGTGTACATAACTAAAATATATTTTGATGTTTGGTAATACTGTGGCGTCTTGCCTCAGATAAATTACAATGGATTTGGAATTCAAAGGCGTTCTTCCAAATAAATGGATTTTGGGAGTGACACTAAATGCAAACTTATACAAATAAGAGGACACTGGTGCAGATTGCATTGGAACACCATTAGTACTTGGAAACTATAAGCTTCAAGAGTCACAGTGACATATTCCTTACAAACTGCAGCCAAGCCGTGTGTTCTCTTTATCCCAACCAGTCAGTGTATGCCTGATATTTTAAATATGCTGTTCAGCAGAAAGAAAGGTTTGGAGAGGAATGGTTGCCGGAGCATTTTGCTGGTAGTTACTGGGGGCAGGGGGTTGATACTTATTATAGTTGAGAAAGGCATGGATGTTAGGGAACTTGGGGAAATAAATAGTGAAGTCTTGAGGAGTGTACATATTACAGAGAGGGAGGTGCTGGAAGTCTTAACGCGCATCAAGGTAGATAAATCTCCGGGACCTGATGAAATGTATCCCAGGACGTTATGGGAGGTTAGGGAGGAAATTGCGGGTCCCCTAGCAGAGATATTTGAATCATCCACCGCTACAGGTGAGGTGCCTGAAGATTGGAGGGTAGCAAATGTTGTGCCTTTGTTTAAGAAGGGCGGCAGGGAAAAGCCTGGGAACTACAGACCAGTGAGCCTGACATCTGTAGTGGGTAAGTTGTTAGAGGGTATTCTGAGGGACAGAATCTACAGGCATTTGGAGAGGCAGGGACTAATTAGGAACAGTCAGCATGGTTTTGTGAGAGGAAAATCATGTCTCACGAATTTGATTGAGTTTTTTGAAGGGGTAACCAAGAAGATAGATGAGGGCTGTGCAGTAGACGTGGTCTACATGGACTTCAGCAAAGCATTTGACAAGGTACCGCATGGTAGGTTGTTACATAAGGTTAAATCTCATGGGATCCAAGGTGAGGTAGCCAATTGGATACAAAATTGGCTTGACGACATAAGACAGAGGGTGGTTGTCGAGGGTTGTTTTTCAAACTGGATGCCTGTGTCCAGCGGTGTGCCTCAGGGATCGGTGCTGGGTCCGCTGTTATTTGTTATTTATATTAATGATTTGGATGAGAATTTAGGAGGCATGGTTAGTAAGTTTGCAGATGACACCAAGATTGGTGGCATTGTGGACAGTGAAGAAGGTTATCTAGGATTGCAACGGGATCTTGATAAATTGGGCCAGTGGGCCGATGAATGGCAGATGGAGTTTAATTTAGATAAATGTGAGGTGATGCATTTTGGTAGATCGAATCGGGCCAGGACCTACTCCGTTAATGGTAGGGCGTTGGGGAGAGTTATAGAACAAAGAGATCTAGGAGTACAGATTCATAGCTCCTTGAAAGTGGAGTCACAGGTGGATAGGGTGGTGAAGAAGGCATTCAGCATGCTTGGTTTCATTGGTCAGAACATTGAATGCAGGAGTTGGGATGTCTTGTTGAAGTTGTACAGGGCATTGGTGAGGCCACACTTGGAGTACTGTGTACAGTTCTGGTCACCCTATTATAGAAAGGATGTTATTAAACTAGAAAGAGTGTAGAAAAGATTTACTAGGATGCTACCGGGACTTGATGGTTTGACTTACAGGGAGAGGTTAGACAGACTGGGACTTTATTCCCTGGAGAGTAGGAGGTTAAGGGGTGATCTTATAGAAGTCTATAAAATAATGAGGGGCATAGATAAGGTCGATAGTCAAAATCTTTTCCCAAAGGTAGGGGAGTCTATAACGAGGGGGCACAGATTTAAGGTGAGAGGGGAGAGATACAAAAGGATCCAGAGGGGCAATTTTTTCACTCAAAGGGTGGTGAGTGTCTGGAACGAGCTGCCAGAGGCAGTAGTAGAGGCGGGTACAATTTTGTCTTTTAAAAAGCATTTGGACAGTTACATGGGGAAGATGGGTATCGAGGGATATGGGCCAAGTGCAGGCAATTGGGACTAGCTTAGTGGTATAAACTGGGCGACATGGACATGTTGGGCCGAAGGGCCTGTTTCCATGTTGTAACTTCTATGATTCTATGATTCTATGATTCTATAGGAGGGTTACCTTCTCCCTCCCAACCCCAAACAGCAAAATACTTATAACTACTATGAAATTGTGCTTTAATCTGGATGGATGTCCTCACCAGGTGGCTGTTTCACACCTTGTAATGCTGACTCTGGACTGGTATTGGTGACCATCTGGGAGCAGGTGAGACTTTGATCCACAGGAGGTACATAGCTGGGGGGAAATGGATTAGAGGGTAAAAAAAATACCATCATCCCCAAACTTAGAATTACAGTCACATCAACCACCAGAGTTTTTATGAAGGAGATTCAATTAAAATTCTAAAATATGTTGCTTCACAATCCTTATCGATCTGTTCTTGCCCAAATTGGTGCAGCTATTGGGGTTAAAAATTGCCTATTTTTGTGTGGTTTCCTGCGGTATAGGCCACACATTTATTCGTGCAAATGTATATGCACGAAAAACAAATGAATACAAATTTCAAAGATTTAAAATATACAAATGACTTGTGTTAATGTCGCACCTTATCGTGTCGTAAGGACATCCCAAAGCACTTCACGTCAAATGTATTTTTTTTAAAAATGTAGTCAAATGCAGCAGCCAATTTGTGCACAGTGAGTTGCCACGAGCAGCAAATAAGACGAATTACGAATTAATCTGTTTTCAGTAGTGTGGGATAAGAGAGGAATGTTGGCCATGACAGCAGGAAAAACTTCCCCTGTCCTTAGAATAGTGATGATGTGGAGATGCCGGTGATGGACTGGGGTTGACAAATGTAAACAATCTTACAACACCAGGTTATAGTCCAACAATTTTATTTGAAAATCACAAGCTTTCGGAGGCTTCCTCCTTCGTCAGGTGAATGTCAGGAAATCCTTGAACGTTTCGCATTTCTATTCAGAGAACAATACCTGGTGATTACAGATAATCTTTCCAACTGCCCGTTGTCAAGGCAATCAAGGTGTTCAGACAGAGAGGTGTTACCTACAGGACCACCGAATATACAAACGGCCAGAACACAAAACAGAGAGAGAGAGGGAGAAACATCCGAAAGGAAGAGAAAGACAGAAAATGACCCGTTGAATTAAAAACAGATAACTTTTATTCGCTGGTGGGGTTACGTGTAGCGTGACATGAACCCAAGATCCCGATTGAGGCCGTCCTCATGGGTGCGGAACTTGGCTATCAATTTCTGCTCGACGATTTTGCGTTGTCGTGTGTCTCGAAGGCCGCCTTGGAGTACGCTTACCCGAAGATCGGTGGCTGAATGTCCTTGACTGCTGAAGTGTTCCCCGACTGGGAGGGAACCCTCCTGTCTGGCGATTGTTGCGCGGTGTCCGTTCATCCGTTGTCAGTACTTTGTCAGCACTTTGTCAGTACTGCACTGGAGTATCGGACTGGATTTGGTGCTCAAGTCCTGGCTTGGAGTAGAAACACTTTCTGACTCTCAGGTGCGAGAGCTACGAACTGAGCCAAGCGTTTGTATTTATTTTAAGAAATGTGTTCCAAATTTAAATGAAAGATAAGTGTTAATCTTGCATTTTTGAATTGGCAGTGGTGGAGTTGGAACATGAGAAGAAATTGGGCCTAAGTAACGAGAGTGACCTGCAGATACGGTCATTTCAACCTTTGTTGGCTATTTAGAGGTACCACACTTGTGGAAATCACACATATACTGGGAACATTCTGCAACAGAGATTAGATTGCTGGCACAATGCATGTGGTCTTGTACCTAAGACTTTGTTGTCTTGATCTTTGAATTTGGCCTGGATTCAAGGCAGGCCTCAGAGGTGAAACAGCACCGAGCTGCCATTTGAAAAAGAGTTTGGGGTAGATATTCAACTTGCCCCCACCCCAGGTGTAAAACTGGCATTGCGTATTGCCTGATTTTCATCAAACAGTTCCTGTAACGGACAGTCGATCTGCATTGCAACGCCAGTTTTACACCTGAGCGGCAAGTTAAAAATCTACCCCATGTGTATTTATTTTTACAAGTTTTTTGGCTTGGTCACTGAGGAATGATGCATTACTTATCTTAATTTATTCTGTGTTTTTCCTTCACCTTCAGGTACTGGAAGAATCGAAATGCCTGGTGCGTAGCTTCCTCAAAACTGCCCTAGAACAGGTGAATGAAAGGGAATGCCAGATGTTGAAACAGTTGTGGAGCTCCTCTAAAGGACTGGATTCTTTGTTTAGCTATTTGCAGGAAAAAATCTATGAGGTCTGAAGCCACTGTAAGACTTGAAAATACTGTCCATTATTCCAGTGTCTGTGAAAGGGGTTGATGGACTTATGACCGATTTAAGAAGTCTAATGCTTCAGCAGTTGGGCTTAACTGCTGCTAGTGTTACAAATTGGCCAGCAAATGTCTTTGATAACATGATAAACACTGAACCGATCCATCACATATGCCTGAGTGGGTATATATTGGATGCAACATCTCTGCATGCATTTTCAACTATTTTGATGATCATAGTCAAATTATGCCATGTGATTTTTTTTTTACGCTGTCCTTAAAAATCCCAATACTGTCCCATCTCAAACTGACTATACCTGTTTACCCAATTTATGTAGAATATTGCGCTTGTGAATACACATAAAAGAATGAGTGATAGATGATCCTTTTGCTTCTGAACCCACATCACAAGTAAGGAAGAATTGTTATGTAAGATGTCAAGGTTGTATATTTGGACTCATTTTGTTATCAATTTAGTTAGTGGAGGGTGGGGGGGCGAGGGGAGATTGGCAATTCTTTTATTAGGCTTGTAAGTAGCTTCAAGAGATAAATGCATTTCATTGATGTCGATTTTCAATACAACAGTTACCTGATTACTGAGCTGATTATCAGGAGAAAATGCAGGAAAAAAAAACTTTAAAATTGTGAGATTTTATTTAGTAACTTTTTACATCATTATTTTCCAAAAATTTCAAACTCTAGATACACAACAGAAGATTTTATGTATTTATTACTTCTTTTTGACTTTTAGGATCCTGGGTGTAAATCTTATTGGGAACATTTATTTTTAAATTTTATTTCTGAATTGATCCCAACTACCTATGTCGACCGTGCAGGGGATCATTGTGACTGCAGTCTTGAGTACAGCTCCTTTTTGAACCATAAAATATACAAGCAGTGTTTGTATATCAAATATAATAAGTGTACAGAACAGAAGGAATATTTTGGTTGTGAAGCGCTCTTTTTCAATGCTAAATACCATGAATACCGACCTTTCTGGTATTGACTGCTGTCATATGACCAGTTCAAGGTCCAAAGCCAATCAGTCGTATTCCATGTTTTAAGTCCTAAAATAGTAGTGAGTTCTCATTTCTTATTTATTTAAAGAAAAATGCACTAATCAGACACAGTGTATGTGCTGTTGCTAAGTGACTCAGAGGAGTATGTTACAAAGAAGATATGGGTTTTATGTCACTAAATTGAAAAGGGTTCACTAAATAGTTGTTGGTTTAAATTTAGTTGTGCAAAAATACATGGGTTGTTTCTTGATTAGAAAAACCTATGTTTGGGTACTGGCACAAATACAGTATTTACTAATATAAAATGGGAAGCCATGTCAAAGGGGGTTGAACACTATGAAGCGTGTTCATTATAAACTGCTGTGTTTTTAAAAGTGTTTTTTTCTAAATATTCACTGGTATCTACACCCTTGCAGATATGGGTTAGACTGTATGCTGGTTCTTTGGAGACATACAGTTGATTTTCATTTTTGCTAAAGTTGCTTCTGTTATCATGTAGATGAGTTTGGCACACCATAATCACAGGAATATGGTAAATCTGCAAGACAATATATATTTTTTCAAATGATAAACTTTCTTTTGTACGTTATTATCTAAGACCTGACGCTATGCTTCTTTAGAGAGTCTTTTGTTCCGAAATAGATGTTCTTGGGTGTTTCATCGACTGCCTATGTAACCTCAATGCTTTGTGCCAATATATATCGTTTTTGATGTTTACGAAACACTGTTTGCCCCTTTCTCATTTAAAAAAAAAACCTGCGCTGTGTTTGAACCTTAACACACTATTTAAAAAGCTGTTCACATTGTGAATATTTTTTGCCAAGTTGTGTCCTGTTCAAGATACAAAGCATTTCATGTGAAAAATCATTGCGCAGCTGCCACTGGGAAAATTGAAGTTTAGCTTATGAATAATCGGTGTCACTTGTGAAGAAAACTGGACACTTCGGATGACAGTGTCCTTCATCAAGAGGACCAGTAATGCAATGGAAACCTGTTGGGATGAATTTTGTGTTTGTCGGAAACTTGTTAAATGTATTTATCTCACAGCAGAACACAAAGGGGTTTTAAAAAGATTTTTGTAAGTAAATGGGGGCTGTGTTTATTTAAAAATTGTTAGCAATCTGTTTTTGGTGTGGGCACCCTTTTTCTTACTGGAGATATATTATCTATATGTTCTATAAACTACCAGGTAATTCTGATCTATGTGATGACTAACTTGTGTAAAACAAAAACCTACACAAACTGTGTACTGCTTTTGTAATTAGTGTATGAACACTTTTCTGGGTGCCTTAGAAGTTGTATTTTTCATGTGTGTTAATATATTTATATATTGTGGAAAAGCTGCTCCCAATAAAATAATATGAAATTCATTGGTTGAATGGGTTGCCTGCTGTTAACCCTCATGTTGGGGCTGTTATCCAAGGTCATGTGGTTGGATCTTACAGTGCCCAAACGTCAAGTTGCCCAATGATCAGTTAACATCTCAAATGGGACTTGCTGAAATGGATCAGAGATTTCCAAATATCAATATAATAAACTTAAACTTTGGTACAGTATTGTTCTGCCACTAGACAGTCATTGGCAAGCTCAGTAAATATTATACATTACAAAAATATGCAGATGCATAGCTTTGTTCTGGTGTTATGACCTTCGTTGAGAAAAATAGATTACATGCAGACCTAGATGTGTTTATGGGGATGGGCCATTATCTGGCAGATGTCATTTAATGCCGATCAATGTAAGGTTATGCATGTGGGTAGGGCCAGCACCAAGCATGTGTACACCATGCAAGGGTTGCATGCCCAGGCCTGTTGAGTGTTACAGTACATGAATCTCTGAAGGTGCCACAAAAGTAAATAATGTTAGGATGTGTTGCCAGGAAGATCAAATGCAAAACAAAAAAATACTATACTGTCTTTGTGTAATACTTTGGTTAGGCTTCATTTAGAATACTCTGTCCAGTTTTGGTTGCCTTCCATGGAGGGTGATATTAAAGTCCTGGAAAAGGACCACTAGATTGATACTTTGTTTAAAGGCCCTTAGTTAGAGCCGAGGAATTTTACTCAAAAGAGCAGACTTCAAGAATATTTAATTGAGGTCTTTAAAATAATGAAAGGATTAGGTTCAGTCCATGTGGATGGACTATTTGAATGAGATAGGGAGGACCAGACAACATGACAGTAAGTTACATAAACATGGAACTGGGTTAGATGTCAGGAGGCACTTCTTTTCACAGAGGTTCGTTGACCTACTCGTAAGCCAAGTTGCTGGCTTATTCGGTGAGTGCGGATTCACTGGAAGCATTTAGGAGGGAGCTGGGCGAGTTCCTGAGTGTGGCCAACATAACCACTTATAGAAGGTAGGTGGGTGTTGGGGAATGTGCATCACCGGATACCGTGGTTTCTTGGAACCAGTTTGATCGCCTTCAGGGGTCAGAGAGGAGTTTTGTTTATCCTAAATTGGCCTACGGATTTTTTTCTTCCTCTCTGCCTCTCCCAGGAGATTCCATGCCTGTTTGATGGGGTCATGGTGTGTGTAAGTTGCACCATGACAGTATGGGACAAGCTAAATTGACCAGCTGGTGTTTTCTTGTCCTTCATCTTCGTACGTTTGTAAACACTGAAGATGTCTTGGCATGGAATGTTATTAATTCATAATGGGTCCGGAATTTCCTCAGACCTCTGCGGCTGGAAGAGATGCGGAAACCGCATTTAAGAAAGAAAGATGTTCCAAAGCACTTTACCGCCAATTAAGTACTTTTGAAGTGTAGTCACTGTTGTAATGTAAGAAACACGGCAGCCAATTCGCACACAGCAAGGTCCCACAGACAGCAATGAGATAATGACCAGATCATCTGTTTTAGTGATGTTGGTTGAGGGATAAATATTGGCCAGAACGCCAGGGAGAACTCCCTTACTCTTCTTCGAAATAGTGCTATTTACCTGAGAGGGCAGACATCTTGGTTTAACATCTCACCTGAAAGAGCAGCACCTCCAACTCAGTACTGTAATGGGAGTGTCAACCTAGATTTTTGTGCTCAAATCTCTGAAATGGGACTTGAACCCACAACCTTCAGACTCAGAGGTGAGAGTGCTACCACTGAGCCACAGCTGACACTATATTTACACCTGTAAACAGGGTAACAGTGCACTTCTGGCGCAGTTGTGATGCGAGCAGCTCCAAGGAAATTCTGGGCCAAGATTTCTTTTATTTTGACTTATTCGACTTATAGGAAATTTGATACGGGAGTCTATGTAGGACGCTGATTTTCAGAAACAGGTAGTTACAGATTAATTGGTATGTAAGTGCTTTCACTTTCAGGCAGAGCGTGCAACCAACCAAACAATTAGGAAGGCAAATGGTATGTTGGCCTTTATTGCAAGAGGGTTGGAGTACGGAAGGAAGGAAGTTGGAGTACAGAGTAAGGAAGTCTTGCTGCAATTGTGCAGGGATTTGGTGAGACCACACCTGGAGTACTGAGTACAGATTTAGTCTCCTTACCTAAGGAAGGATATACTTGCCTTAGAGGCAGTGCAACAAAGGTTCACTAGATTGATTCCTGGGATGAGAGGGTTTTTCCTATGAGGTAAGATTGAGTAAGAATGGGCCTATACTTGGTGGAGTTTAGAAGAATGAGAGGTGATCTAATTGAGACATATAAGATTCTAAGAGGGCTTGACAGGGTAGATGCTGAGAGGATGTTTCCCCTGGCTGGAGAGTCTAGAACTAAGGGTCATAGTCTTAGGATAAGGGGTCAGACATTTAGGGCTGAGATGAAGAGGAATTTCTTCACTCAGAGGGTCGTGAATATTTGGAATTCTCTACCCCAGAGTGCTGTGGATGCTCAGTCGTTGAGTATATTCAAGACTGAGATCGATAGATTTTTGGACACTAAGGGAATCAAGGGATATGGGGATCGGGCGGGAAAGAAGCTGAGGTCGAAGATCAGCCGTGATCTTATTGAATAGCGGAGCAGGCTCGAGGGGCCGAATGGCCTACTCCTGCTCCTATTTCTTATGTTCTTTTCATGTCCTGTTCAAAAAGGAGTCCATGCTGATGCATAACAAATGGAAAAGTTATAGATTTACCGCACTGATGACCGTATCCCTTTCCTGCTCAGTGTTTTCCGACTGCTATGATGGTTCATGAGTGCCATTATTCTTCTGTAAATTAGATTACATAACAACGGGGTGCAGAGTGTGGACATATGTCTTAAATTTAACTCCACTGGTTTCTAAGAGCACAAAAGGACTTGAGAAATTTGTACTAGAATACCTGTGAGCAAATGAAAGATTTCCTGTCGTCTAATGCTTGCTTCAGCTGCCCTGATTCAGCCAGTGATGGTTAATTTATGTTTAGTAACTACACTGTGGAATGTCATTATCACCCACACATAGCAATTTGAAAGATTATTTATTTCTCTTTGTCTAATTGCCAGTCTAATTACAAAGTCTTTGGTTAATCTCTTCAAAGGTATAAATGATTTTTGTTCCTTGTAGTGACAGCTGTTACGATTAACTGAATAGTACTCTATTTATTGGGATAGGTTTTTGAATTTAACTTAGGAACCAGATGCATTATTTCCAATATCATTTTTTCATTACTTAAGGAATATGCAGTTATGTTTACTTCACTTTTTCTTTTCCAGCTACGGTTGCTAAAAAGAAGAAAACTTGCATTTATATAGCGCCTTTCACGACCTTGGGACGTCCCAAAGCGTTTTGCAGCCAATGAAGTAATTTCGAAGTGTAGTCGCTGCTGTAATATAGTGAAACGCGGCAACCACTTTGTGCACAGCAAGATCCCACTAACAGCAATGTGATAATGACCAGATAATCTGTTTTAGTGATGTTGAGGGATAAATATTGACCAGGACACCGGGGAGAACTCCCCTGCTCTTCTTTAAATAGTGCCATGGGATCTTTTATGTCCACCTTTTTTTTCATAAAATAAACTTTATTCATAAAATTTATAGCAAAACATACAAAACAGTTGTCATATTACATTCCAAACGTACACAATACAGATTATACAATTTGCAGGTTACATCAAGTACAGTTCAACGAAAACATTGTACATAATTACAGTTCATGACACTCTAGGGTGTCTCTTTGCATTACACTCAATACAGATTTTGGATTACAGATTCATTACAGGTACATTACAGATTCATTACAGGTACATTACATCAATTCGAATTTTACATTCTGCCCGGGGTGGGGTTTTCCCTGATTGCAGCCCCTCGGTATACAATGGCGGGAAGGCTCTAAATGGTTGCCTTTCCCCACAGAGCCTTTGCGGCAGCCGCACCTAGCTTCAGTGCGTTTCTGAGCACGTAGTCCTGGAACTTGGAATGTGCCAGTCTGCAACACTCGGTCGAGGACAGTTCCTTGCACTGGGAGACCAGCAAGTTTCAGGCAGACCAAAGGGCGTCTTTCACCAAGTTGATGGTCTTCCAGCAGCAGTTGATGTCTGTCTCGATGTGCGTCCCCGGGAGCAGCCCGTAGAGCACAGAGTCCTGTGTTACGGAACTGCTTGGGACGAACCTGGACAGATACCACTGCATCTCTCTCCAGACCTTCCTTGCAAAGGCACATTCCAGAAGGAGATGGGTGACGGTCTCATCTCCACCGCAGCCTCCTCGGGCACAGCGCGTAGTGGGGCTGAGAGTCCGGGAGTGCATGAAAGATCTGATGGGAAGGGCCCTTCTCACCACCAGCCAAGCTATGTCTTGGTGCTTGTTTGAAAGCTCTGGCGATGAGGCGTTCTGCCAAATGACATTGACAGTCTGCTCGGGGAACCAACCGACAGGATCCATCGTCTCCTTTTCCCGCAGGGTCTCGAGGACGTTACGTGCGGACCACTTACTGATCGCCTTGTGGTCGAAAGTGTTTTTTTGCATAAACTTTTCGACGAAGGACAGGTGGGGTGGAACGGTCCAACTGGACGGAGCGTTCCGTGGCAGCGTGGCCAGGCCCATCCTTCGCAACACCGGGAGCAGGTAGAACCTCAGCACGTAGTGACACTTTGTGTTTGCGTACCAAGGGTCCACGCACAGCTAGATGCAGCCGCACACGAAAGTGGCCATCGGGATGAGGGCCACGTTGGGCACGCCTTTCTCCAGAGATACGTACATCGTATCCCTGCGGACACGATCCATTTTTGATCTCCAGATAAAGTGGAAGATGGCTCGGGTGACTGTCACGGCGTAGGAGCGAAGTATGGGCCAGACCTGTGCCAAGTACAGCAACACCGAGAGCACCTGAGAGAGCTAAAGGGGCCTCGGTTTAACGTCTCAGCTAAAAGACGGCACTTCCGACAAGTTCAGCACTCCCTCAGTGCTGCACTAGAGTGTCAGCCTGGATTACGTGCTCGTATCTCTGGAGTGGGACTTGAACCCACAACCTTCTGACTTAGAGGCAAGAAAAAGTTGAAGTTGAGACCTTGACACCTGCCCAGTTGTTTATGGGTCACGTGTAAACAATTCTCTGGTGCTTTATTAACATTATACCAGTGGTCTCTTAACCAACCGGCAACAAAATCATGAGTTAGTTACGTCACATGGGTCTGTGAATGATAAAGATGGAAAGTTGGCAAGAGTTACATATGCTGATTGTACTGCAGCCTTTTGTTAATTCACAGTTGGTTAATTTGCATAATTTGTACTTTTTCTTTACATTGCCATTTTAGTGTTGTCAGTTAATTTGAATTATTGAATAATTCAAATTGTTTTCTGCAAAACATGACTTTGAATTATCAGGAGTAGATTCTATTTGACTATTTCTTGTGTTTAAATGATATTCATTGCAGTTTCAACAGTAGAGTACATAAAATGAGGTGATTGATTGTTTCACATAAAACTCATACAATGTTGTCTGGACTGTAGAATGACACCATTTTGTTGCCATGGAGTGAAACACCTATGGGAGTTGCAGTGAAAACAACAACTTCTATTTATAAAACACTCCTCACTTATGATAACGTCTCAGAGTGCTTTACAAAAGAGGAGAAATGGACACCCAAGTAGCAAGTGAGGGATTTTAGGTGGGTAGGGGAACGACCAAAGGCACAGTCAAAGAGATAGATTGTTAGAAGGCTTGTAAAGACAGAGAGGTAGCAAGGAGGAGTGATTTATGAAGAGAATTCTAGAGGGTAGGCTCCTCATGCTTGAAAGATTGGTCTCCAGTAGTGAATGCAGGGAACTGGCAGTAATTCGAAGTCAAAGGAATAGAGGGTGCAGGCTGGGTCATATGGTTGGTGGAAGTTCCTCAAATAGGGAGGGGCATTGCCATGGAGAGGGTTGAAGAAGATGATCTTGAAATCGATTTTTTTTTTGAGGCACAGGGAGGCTGTGGAGCTCAACAAGGAAAAGATTCATCGTTCATAGGACTTTTTACAGGAGAGGACTCGGGCTGCAGAGTTAATTGTGGCACATGCTGGACAGGCTGACGAGGAAAGCATTAGTCAAATTGATCCATGAGCTGATTTAGGTGGTAGTGGGATAGATGGGCAGTGTTCAGGAGATGGAAGAAGGGAATCAGTGACAGACTGGATGTGGGGTTGAAAGCTCAGCACAGGATCAAACAAAGAACAGTAAGCTTTCACATCAGTGGTTGATGAAGTCAGAGCCAGAGGCACTTGGGTGTAAGTTTCAGTCTTCCCAGTATTGAGCTACAGGAAATTTCAACTCATCGGGGACTCGATGTCAGAGGGGAAAATACCGTATTGTTAAAGAAATCTAATTGGTTATTTGTGGTGTTATGTGCTTTTGTGTTGGAACAGTGAATGTCTTGTCGATGGCAGCTGTGAGCTGCACTGGAATCAGCTGTTAATTTTTTTTTTGTGGAGGGGGAATTTTTTGTTTATCCCGATTTTCTTTTGTTGCTATTTCACCCTATGACATGCTCCTCTTGCGGCTGAGGGGATCCCGAGCAAGCAGCTTGCTCCCCAGGCTGCTGCCAATATCGGATCCTTCCTCCCCTTCCTTGCTGACATTACTTTGTACCACTACCACATAGGCAGATGGGAATTTGGTATACACTTGAAAAGGAAAAATTTCCAGGGCTACGGGGGAAAGAGCAGGGGAGTGGGATTAATTGGATAGCTCTTTCAAAGAGCAGGGGAGTGGGATTAATTGGATAGCTCTTTCAAAGAGCCGGCATGATGGGCCGACTGGCCTCCTTCTGTGCTGTACTGATTCTACAGCCTCCATTCAGTGCTTCCCCACGGATGGGCAGGTGCAAGGATCTGAACAGAGTTGGAGAATGTAAACTGGGTCCTGTGCCACTGTGCAATTGTAATTAAAAATTGGATTGGCACTCCTAGTGTTCTATCATTGCTACTGACATCTGAAACTAATAAATGTTTAATACCATTAGTGCGTATAATTAACTTAAGCACAAAGTCTAGGCTGACACTCCAGTGCACTACTAAGGGAGCGTTGCAATGTAAGAGGTGCCGTCTTTCGGATGAGACGTTAATCCGAGGCCCCATTTGCCCGTTCAGGTGGACATAAAAGATCCCACGACACTACTTCTAAGTAAAGCAGGGGAGTTTTTCCCGGTGTCCTGGCCAACATTCATCCCTCAACCAACACACAGATTATCTGGTCATTATCACATTGCTGTTTGTGGGACCTTGCTGTGCGCAAATTGGCTTCCTTGTTTCCCTACATTACAACAATGACTACCCTTCAAAAGTAATTCATTGGCTGTAAAGTGCTTTGGGACATCCTGAAGCCATGAAAGGCGCTATATAAATGCAAGTTCTTTCTTTATAATTACACACATGGTGAAGCATACTATTAACAAATACAAACACTTTAGCTAAAGGGCCATTAAATATTAAAACTGTACAAAACTAATTGGTCGCCATGATTCAATGACCCTATTTAGTAGGAATTATTGTGTGGTGAAAATGTCTAGTTTTCTTCTAATGACAATTACCTTCATTTCCGTGATTGCAGAGAGCGGTGACAGTTAGCAGATTGAGAACGTTGTTGATATTTTCTAGATTCTACCTGTTAAAATATATAGTAAAAATAGCAAGTGGCATTTACATGCGAAAGTTACGGAAAGTTGATCACCCAGCTAACCAACAGATTCTGTTTGTGACGGACACATTATCAACAAAGAAGTTGATGGTTTATGGGACTTTGTACAGGAGAGGATTCGGGAGTTGGGCGGGGGGCGGCGGAGTTCTGAATTCGCTGCTTTTGTAAGGGGCAGAGGCTGATGAGAGCATAAGTCACATCAACCCTGCAGTGATTCAGCTGTGGATGAGGATTCAGGTTGTGATTGTGGGATTAACCGTCAATCATCTGGGAAGACAACGACATTCCAGAATTCATGAATCCAAAATTCAGTCACAAAACTAATACTAACTGGGATAGAAATTCATCCACATTCCTTCACACCATATACATTATTTGTTTTTGAAAAACATGTTTAATGTACAACAAGTGACAAGTTTCATGCTTGGACACCTGACGGTATCGTAACTATTGTGAGAGTCAATACATGAAGTATTTAAGGGGACATTGCTGCAATGTTGGTATTTTCAGTTTCTGGAAGAGGCTGCTCTCAAAGTTCCACTTTACAGCTGCTGAGGAGGCCTGTGCTGCGGGAAACAGTAAATGAAAATTGTTTTGTCATCGTGCCTCTTTTAAACTGCTATGTTGTTTCTGTGGTCACATTATCAGTCACGTCATGCTACACTTTGTGGATTATAAACTTGGTAGAATGACTTGAGTTGCATTGACAGAACAATGCATCTTTGAAATAAAGAGAAGTGCAGGTTGAATGTTGTTCCTGTATTTCTGCCACAAGCTAAAACTAAAAACAATCCTTGAATGCTTTCCAAGAGGCTGTCACTAGGGAAGGACTATTGGCAGAGTCCTTACATTCAGGGGGATGTTCCCTAAAGCAAACTCATGTTGCCACGATGCAAATCATTTTTGTTCTGCTCCTTCATTTCGCACCTCATTTCCATTTTTCTGTGCACTATGGAGGAGGGGACATAAGTTGGTTTAATGTGGTGCTGCCAAAGACATATTATTCCTTCCAAGAAGGGGGTCTGTCTGCTGCAGCAGCCAAGTACCATAGTGCTCAACTCATCCATGGACTGTTGGCTATGTATGTAATAAACACCACTAATAAGCAGGCTAGGAAGCCAAATTACTAATTCATTTATTTTTGTCCCAATTTTTCCAAATGTAAAAGAAACCATTCTTGTCAACACTGAAGAAATAATCTCTGACTTTTTTTTATGCAAGTCTAACGTTCCTGCAATTTGAACACACTTACAAACGGAATAACTAAAATATTGCCTTCAAACACTGATGGGTTGACACACTTGCTAACATACCCTAGAGTAATGGAACTCAGCCCTAAATGTTTAATCAAAACCTTGACTTCAACCCTATAACTTGCTGAGTTAGCAGCATCCACCTCAGGCAATGCCTGGACATAGACTTCAACAATCTTAGCCCTCTCTACGACAGCCTTAATGCTTTTAATGGAGATCTCCGCGCACCTCCAATCCTGGCCTCTTTCACATCCCCAGTTTTCATCACTCCACCATTGGTGGCCGTGCCTTCAGCTGCCTAGGCCCTAAGCTCTGGAAGTCCCTCCCTAAACCTCTCCACCTCTCTACCTCACCTCCTTTAAGATGCTCCTTAAAACCTACCTCTTTGACCAAGCTTTTGGTCACCTGGCCTAATCTCTCCTGATGTGGCTCAGTGTCAAATTTTGTTTGGTAGCGCTCCTGTGAAGCGTCTTGGGGCGTTTTACTACGTTGATGGCGCTATATAAATGCAAGTTGTTGTTGTAACGGTTTGCATGCAGATACCATAAAACCCGTCGAAATTTAGATGATGGTTTTGAGTCTGATTCAGAAACGAGAAAAGGAAGACTGTCACTTGGACTTTCACTTCCACATCAGAGCAAATCTCATTGGATCAATGCAGTGCCCAAGTGGCAAGGGTGATTCTTAATTATTCCTGTTGAATATTATACACAGAATTGAATTGGATTGGATTTTTTTTTTGTTCTAGATTTGGTGTTGGTGTTAATATTCGTAGTGAGGTGAGGGCAAGACCCATAAGGCTGGACTGAAGAAAAGCAATCAGACGGTGGTAGTAAGGATGATGGTGATGAGGTTTGCGGGACTGTTGGTGTATTGAGGATGGGGAGGATAGTTCACGTGAAGCACTCTTCGATGAACTGTTCTCTAAGAGCTCTGGAAGCTAGGGGTACTGGTGGTCAATGTTGCTCCTCCTCTTCATGCTCTTCCTCCTCCTCCTCCTGCTCTTCATGCTGCCCAGGTGGTGGTATGAGCTGGTCACAGTATCGCAAAGTTATGCAGCATGCAACAGACGACCACAAATCTGGATGCACGGTCTGGGCTGTACCGCAAAGCTCCTCCCGAAGAGTACAGGCAGCGGAAGCATTGCTTAAGCATGCCAACGGTCTGCTCAATGACGTTTCTGGTGGCAGCATGGCTCTCGTAGGCGAGCTCTACAGCTGTTCCCAGGTTCCTGACAGGAGTCATGAGCTACGTATGTATGCCCTGGTTCGACGCTCAAGTTGTGGCTGGAGCTCAGCGACAGCGTCCTTGGTGAAACGAAGGCGCCTGAGACATTACTCCTCAGAGAAGTTAAGATCGGAGAAGTGCTCACTGAAGACCTGCTGTGGGTATGATCTCCTGTGCAGTGCTCTCCTCCTCCCTCTTCACCCAGCTGCACCTGCTCTCTCCTGTCTTCTCGGCTGCCCCCCCCCTCGTCCTCCAGCCGCAAAGGCAGACCTACCAGACCACCCACGTCTACAGTAAAACTGTTGTGAAGCCAGACAAAAGCAGTCCAGCCATCAGCCCAGAAGTTAATCAGCAGCCTAAAAGAACAAACCAGCCACTAACCCATATATACTGGATGAACCCTTTAAATAGCGCTCTTGAAGGGCCCTTCCTGCCTGTTAGCTCCATAAGTTGCTAAGCAAGTTTATCACGTGGCAATTCGGGTGCTGGGGCAGACCATTTTTACAAAAGGATCGTACAACAAGTGTGGGATCCTTATTTAAATATGATGAGAGAGACATCACAGTGACGTCACAGTGAACAGTGAGGAGGAGCTCTGAGAGACCCGGAATAAAAGGGTAGGTTAATCGGGATAAGTTAAACAGTAAGTAAATTGATAATCGAGTATATAAAGGGAGTTCAGAAAAAAAAGGTTTCTAAATATAAAGGACGGGCGGCTGAGACCCATTGCCTGCAATTCCTGCGCCACGTGGGAACTTCAGGACACTTTGTGCAGAGCATAAGGGAGGTTGAAGGCTTCCTGGATCATACGTTCCAGGAGGTGGTCACCCCGCAACCACAGAGAATTCAGGATAACAAGTGGGTGGCCATCTGAAAGGGTAGGAAGAGTCAGGCAGTGCAGGAATCTTCTGAGTGTGTGGCACTCTCAAACCGGTATTCAGCATTGAATGAGGGTGACAACAACTTGAAGGAGTGCAGTCCTGATCATGGCACCATGGGGCTAAGGACTGCACAGGGGTGGGGGGGGCACACTGAAGTGTAGAAATGCAGTAGCCATGGGGATTCGATAGTCGGGGGGACAGATAGGCATTTCTGTGACCACCGACGTGAGCCCCGCATGGTGTGTTGCCTCCCTGGTGCCAGGGTAAAGGACATCACGGAGAGGGTGCAGAACATTCTGCGGGGGGGGGGAAGGGGAACAGCCAGAAGTCGTGGTCCATGTGGGTACCAACGACATAGGAAAGAAAAGGGATGAGGTCCTGCGGTCAGAGTTTCAAGAGTTAGGGAGGAAGTTAAAAAGCAGGACCTCAAAGATAGTAATCTCTGGATTACTCCCAGTGCCACGCGCTAGTGAGTACAGAAATAGGAAGATAAGGCAGGTTAATGCGTGGCTAGAGACATTGTGCAAGAGGGAGGGCTTCAGATTCTTGGGGCATTGGGACCAGTTCTGGGACCTGTTCAAGACGGACGGGTTGCACATCAAAAGAGCTGGGGCCAATGTACTCGCGGGGAGGTTCACTAGTGCTGTGGGGGAGGGTTTAAACTAATTTGTCAGGGGGGTGGGCACCAGAATGTCGCATTAGAAAAGAGAAACAAGGTGCACAAAGGATTGGGAGAGACAGATAGCACTAGAGTAAGAAATAGAACAGAATTAGGTGGGATCAGACTAAGAGAGAATACGGAAAGTTCTAAGATAGGTTTAGAGTGCATGTGTGTAAACGCACGAAGCATGGTAAATAAGGTTGGTGAGCTGTAGGTGCAAATAGCCACATGGGAATCTGATGTTGTGGCGATAACGGAGACCTGGCTCAAAAAAGGGCAGGATTGGGTACTAAATATTCCTGGATACAAGGTTTTCAGGAATGATAGGGAAGGTAAAAAAGGAGGGGTGGGGTGATGGTGGCAGTATTGATTAAGGAGAATATTTCAGTGCTGGAGAAAGAGGATGTCCTTGAGGAGTCAAGGACAGAATCTATTTGGTTAGAGTTAAGAAACAATAGAGGTGCCATTACACTACTGGGTGTATTCTATAGGCCACCAACTAGTGGGAAGGATATAGAGGAGCAAATTTGCAGGGAAATTACAGAGAGGTGCAAGGACTATAGAGTAGTGATAATGGGAGACTTCAACTATCCTAATATAGACTGGATGATAATAGTGTAAAGGGCAAAGAGGGGGAGGAATTTCTGAAGTGTGTTCAGGAGAACTTTCTTGATCAGTATGTTTCCGGCCCAACAAGGAAGGAGGCATTGCTGGATCTGGTTCTGGGGAATGAAGTGGGTCAAGTGGAGCAAGTGATACTGGGGGAACATTTAGGGAACAGTGATCATAGTATCGTACGGTTTAGATTAGTTATGGAAAAGGACAAGGAGCAATCTAGAGTAAAAATACCTAATTGGAGGAGGGCCAATTTCAGTGGGCTGAGAACAGATCTGACCCTGGTATATTGGAATCAAAGATTGGCAGGCAAAACTGTAATCGAACAATGGGCGGCCTTTAAAGAGGAGATGGTTCGGGTACAGTCTGGGTACATTCCCACAGCGGGGAAAGGTAGGGCAACCAAAGCCAGAGCTCCCTGGATGATGAAAGAGATAGAGAGTAAAATGAAGCAGAAAAAGGGGGCCTATGACAGATGTCAGGTTGATAATACAATTGAGAACCAGGCTGAATATAGAAAGTTCAGAGGAGAAGTGAAAAAGGAAGTAAGAGGGGCAAAAAGAGAGTATAAGAATAGACTGGCAGCTAACATAAAAGGGAATCCAATAATCTTCTACAGGCATATAAATAGTAAACGCATAGTAAGAGGAGGGGTGGGGCTGATTAGGGACCAAAAAGGAGATCTATGCATGGAGGCAGAGGGCATGACTGAGATAGTAAATGAGTACTAGAAAGGCTGGCTGTACTTAAAGTAGATAAGTCACCCAGTCCGGATGTGATGCATCCTAGGTTGCTGGGGGAAGTAAGAGTGGAAATTACGGAGGTACTGGCCATAATCTTCCAATCCTCTTTAGAAATGGGGGTGGTGCCAGAGGACGAGAGAATTGCAAATGTTACACCCTTGTTGCAAAAAGTGTGTAAGGATAAACCCGGCAATTAAAGGCCAATCAGTTTAACCTTGGTGGTAGGGAAGCTTTTAGAAACGATGATCCGGGACATAATTAATAGTCACTTGGACAAGTGTGGATTAATAAAGGAAAGCCAGCACAGGTTTGTTAAAGGCAAATCATGTTTAACTAACTTGATAGAGTTTTTTTAATTAGGTAACAGAGAGGATTGATAAAGGCAATGGGGTTGATGTTGTGTTTATGGACTTTCAAAAGGCGTTTGAAAAAATGGCACATAATAGGCTTGTCAGAAAAAGTGAAGCCCATGGAATATAAGGGGCAGTAGCAGCATAGATACAAAATTGGCTAAGTGACAGGAAACAGAGAGTAGTGGTGAACGGTTGTTTTTCGGACTGGAGGAAGGTATACAGTGGTGTTCCCCAGAGGTCGGTACTAGGACCACTGCTTTTTTTGATAAATATTAATGACTTGGACTTGGGTGTACAGGGCACAATTTCAAAATTTGCAGATGACACAAAACTTGGAAGTGTAGTAAACAATGAGGAGGATAGTGATAGACTTCAAGAGGACATAGACAGGTTGGTGGAACGGGTGGACACACGGCAGATGAAATTTAATGCAGAGAAGTGCGAAGTGATACATTGTGGCAGGAAGAATGAGGAGAGGGTTAAGAGGAGATTTGATAGAAGTGTTCAAAATCATGAAGGGTTTAGATAAAGTAAATGAAGAGAAACTGTTCAAATGGCAGAAGAGTCGAGAACCAGAGGACACAGATTTAAGTTGATTGACAAAAGAACCAAAAGCGACAGAGAAAAAACTTTTTTACGCAGTGAGTAGTTATGATCTAGAATGCGCTGCCTGAAAGGGTGGTGGAAGCAGTTTCAATGTGGCTTTCAAAAAGGAATTGGATAAATACTTAAAGAGAAAAAATTTGCAGGGCTACAGGGAAAGAGTGGGGGAATGGGACTAACTGGATTGCTCTTACAAAGAGCTGGCACGGGCTCAATGGGCCAAATAGCCTCCTTCTGTGCTGTAACCATTCTTCGGTTCTGTATTGAGGCTTTTAATGATTCCGGCACGTGCCCTGGAAGCCTACGGAGGAGCCCAATCCAATACAGTGGGCGACGCACTTCCAGCACAGAAATGAGTGCACGCCATTTTGGTTCCTTAGGCACCCATTTTACACCTGTAAAACGGGCACGGTGCAATTGAATTTCTAGGCCAACACGTCCAGCCGATGCAGAGCAACAATCAACATAGTCAGTAAAGTGTTTAACTTCACAGCCACAACAATAGAATACAAGTCAGAAGGAGTCATGATCAAACCGAATAGTGCTCTGGTCAGATCACATCTTGAGGAAGTACTGTGTCCACTTCTGGTCATCGAGCCACAAAGGAGACATTCAAGCATTGGAGGAAGTCCATATAGCTGGTCCCTCATGTCAGAGATCTGAGCTATGAGGAAATATTGAAAGTAGATGTCTAAGACGTGATCTTATAAGTACATACAGAAAATTACTTAAAAGTAAACTGCACAAATAGGACAAGGGCACATAGGTTCGGACTAGTAGGGGAAATTTAGGAATGATATCAGGAGGTTCTTCGCACAAAGAGTGATCAATGTATGGTATGGACTTCTAGACAGACTTGTATAATGTTGGGGTCACAAGGCTACAATGAGTATATGATAGATTGTCATACCAGAATGCATGTGGAAGCTAAATTTCAAAGAAAGTCTGAGGAGGAATATCACATGAATGTTGATAATTAATTTGTTTGTATTATTGAATTTTCCTGTTTGAATCTTGCTGTTGGGAGTTACTATCTTGCCCAAGTGTCTTGTGGAGACAAAAACTTTAGACTCATCCAAGAGACAGTCAGACAAAGTGTTGGACGGGATGGTGAATTACAATGGGCCGATTGGCCTCCTTCGTTAGTATATATCTTGTGATTTTTGCATTGCAGTTGCCAACTCTCCCTCTCACTGCTTTCGGCAATTCCAATTTCCAGAGCTCAAATATCAAAGCATAACATTGAAGAAAACACAATATTCCAGCACAAAATTGTAAGACTTGCATCCAACAAAGGAACAGTATCTGGTGCAAGAAGAACCCTCATCCACCCCCTCATCTGGGAAAAGAGTGAATCAGCAGGGTGTGAGTCAAAAAGGACAAAGAAAAATGTGATGGATCAGATGATTTATGCACACCCAGCCTTGTAATCTTACCTTTAATGTGGGACTGGGAGTCATGCATTTTAATAACTTGGTGTTCTAGTTGACTATTGTCGATAGATGTTTTTTTATTTGACCTGACATTGTCGGTAAGATGTTAGTTCTGGTGTATGAGCTTTTTCATAATAGAATCTTTGCTCAAAGATGTAATAGAAAAACATCTAGAGAACGAAAATGCAATAAAGAATAGTCAGCACGATTTCAGAAGAGAAAGTCATGCTTGACCAACTTTATTGAATTCTTTGAAGAAGTAACAAAGAGTAGACAAGAGTAATACTGTAGACGTAATGTACTTAGATTTTCAAAAGGCCTTGGATAAGATACCGCATTGTAGATTCATGACTAAGGTCAGAGCATGTGGAGTCAGGGGACAAGTAGTAGAGTGGATAGCAAGCTGGCTACAAAACAGAAAACAGAGAGTAAGGGTTAAGAGTAGCTACGCAAACTGGCAAAAAGTGGGAAGTGGTATTCCACAGGGATCAGTGATGGGACCACTGTTTTTCACAATTTACATTAACGATTTGGATTTGGGAATCGGAAGTACAATTTCAAAATTTGCGGATGACACCAAATCGGGGGGTGTAGTTAATACAAAGGAAGAATGCGTCAAAATGCAAGAGGAAATTAATAAACTTACAGAATGGCGTGTAATTGGCAAATGAATTTCAATATAGATAAGTGTGAGGTGATGCATTTTAGTAGGAAGAATAAGGAGACCACGTACTGCTTGGATAATAAGAGGCTAAATGGGATAGAGGAGCAGAGGGATCTGGGGGTACAGATACACAAATCACTAAAAGTAGCGACGTAGATTAATAAGGCCATAAAAAGGGAAAATCAAACTCTGGGGTTCATTTCTAGAGGAATAGAATTGAAAAGCAGGGAAGTTATGTTAAATTTGTATAGAACCTTGGTTAGACCATACTTGGAGTACTGTGCACAGTTCTGGTTTCCATATTATAGAACGGATATAGAGGCATTGGAAAGGCTGCAAAAGATTCGCAAGGATGATACCAGAACTGAGAGGATATATTTATCAGGAAAGGCTGAACAGGCTGGGGCTATTTTCTCTAGAAAAGAGAAGGCTGAGGGGTGAGCTGATAGAGGTCTTTAAGATAATGAAAGGGTTTGATAGGGTAGACATAGAGAAAATGTTTCCACTTGTGGAAAACTCCAAACTAGAGGTCATAAATATAAAATAGTCGCTAATAAATCCAATAGGGAATTCAGCAGAAACTTCTTTACCCAAAGATTGGTTAGAATGTGGAACACGTTACCACAAGCAGTAGTTGAGGCGAATAGCATAGATGCATTTAAGGGGAAGCGAGATAAGCACATGAGGGAGAAAGGAATAGAAGGATATGCTGATATGGTTAGATGAAGTAGGGAGGGAGGAGGCTCATGTGGAGCATAAACACCGGCATAAACCAGTTGGGCCGAATGGCCTGTTTCTGTGCTGTAGTTTCGATGTAACTCAATAGCACTTTTACTGAATTTTAGATTTTGTATCTGATTAAATCTGCCAGAACAGATGTGCTAGTGTAACATAGCATCTGCACTGCAATGATACTGGGATTTATTTCACAGCATGTTATGTGGGATGTCATAGCTCATGCATATTATATAATAATAGTTTTGTGCTGACCATTATTCTGTGTTAACACAGTTCCTCCAGTTCTCAGGTGATCAATGAGATGACTGAGCAAGTCAAAGGAATGCCCAGTTACTCTATTATAGTTATTTAAATGCAGCCTTATTACATCTATAATTATCATACTGATTTAAAATGAGAAAAAAAATCCATTTAATTGGCTTGAAATGAGATCTCATTTTGTAAGCTTTCCCTGCGACTGGATAGACCTCAATTTGTGTGCAATTACTAACTATATCTCCATTAACCTACATCAGTCATCGCACCTCTCCACACAGCTGGAAAAAATAATTTGCTGCAGTATATTAAATGCAGGATATTATTTTTCTTCACTCAGACTCTATCTTAAATAAATAACATTAAATCTAAAATTATTTAAAAGTGCTATAGTCAACCTTACAGTTCATACATATGAAAATATGAATATTTTACTGACATTGTCAGGCCAAATTTTAAAACAAATTCTGTCCACAGAGCCAGGTTTAAGAATTGAAACACTGAGTGAACACTCAAGGGAATGATTATGAAAATCCTTCTTGTGAATTCAATCCTACTCATTAAAAGTTTCTTATGTAAATGAGTAAGTTTATACTTAGCAGATAATGCTAGACAAGCACAATAGGACAATCAGAATCAGAAAGAGAAAGATCGACAACATTTCAGGTGTAAGATTTCTGAAGGGTCCTTGCCTGAAACATGAGCCTCTCTCTCCCTTTCAGGTGCTGATTGACCTGCTGAGCATTTCCAGGCATTTGCTGTTTTTATTTCAGATTCCCAGAATTCACGATTGGAAAATTTCATCAACTTTGCTTCCAATTTCCACCCTTCCCTCGCCTTCACATGGTCCATCTCCGACTCCTCCCTTCCCTTCCTTTACTTAGCAGATATTGTCCACCAATATCTATTATAAGCCCACTGACTCCCACAGCTACCTTGATTACACTTCCTCCCACCCCGCTTCCTGTAAGGACTCTATTCCCTTCTCCCAGTTTCTCCGCCTCCATCACATCTGTTTTGACGATGCCACCTTCCAAACCAGTGCTTCCGCTATGTCTTCCTTTTTCCTCAACCGAGGATTCCCCTCCACCGTAGTTGACAGGGCCCTCGACCATGTCCATCCTATTTCCTGCACTTCTGCCCTCATCCCTTCCCCTCCCTCCCAGAACCATAATAGGGTCCGCCTTGTCCTCATCTTCCACCCCACCAGCCTCCACATTCAACGGATCATCCTCTGCCACTTCCGCCAACTCCAGCGCAATCCCACCACCAAACATATCTTCCCCTCCCCTCCCCTTTCTGCATTCTGAAGGGACCGCTCCCTCCGCAACACCCTGGTCCACTCTTCCAACACCTGGGACAACGACTGGGAATTAAATATGCCAGGGTATTTAACAATCAGGAAGGACAGGCAGGAAGGAAGGGGAGGTGGGGTGGCTATGTTAATAAGGGAAGGAATCACTGTAATACAGAGAAAAGATATTGGGACAAAGGATCAGGATAATGAAACAGTTTGGGTAGAGATAAGGAATAATAAGGGGAAAAAACACTCGTGGGCGTAGTATATAGGCCTCCTAATAGTTGCAACTGCTGGAAGAAGTATTAATCAGGAAATAGTCGGGGCATGTAATAAAGGAACAGCTATAATTATGGGGGATTTTAACTATCATATTAACTGGACAAATCAAATTGGGCAGGGCAGCCTTGAGGAAGAGTTTATTGAGTGTATTAGGGATGGATTTCTTGAGCAGTATGTAACTGATCCTATAAGGGGGCAAGCAACCTTGGACCTGGTCCTGAGTAATGAGCCAGGATTAATTAATAATGTCCTAGTTAAGGATCTCCTTGGAATGAGTGACCATAACATGGTTACATTCCATATCCAATTAGAGGGTTGAAGGTTGGTTCTCAAACAAGCGTACTGAGCTTGAATAAAGGAGACTATGATGGTATGAGAGTGGAATTGATTAAAGTGGACTGGGAAAATAGTTTAAATGGTAAGACAGTACATGAGCAATGGTGTTCATTTAAGGAGTTATTTTACAACTTTCAAAAAATATATATTCCACTGAGGAAAAAAGGGTGTAAAAGAAATGACAGCCATCCGTGGCTAAGTAAAGAAATTAAGGATAGTATCCGACTAAAAACAAGGACATATAAGGTAGCCAAACTTAGTGGGAGGATAGAAGATTGGAAAGTCTTCAAAAGACAGCAAAAAGTAACTAAAGGATTGATTAAGAAAGGGAAGATAGATTATGAAAATAAATTAGCAAAAAATATAAAAACAGATAGCAAGAGTTTCTAGTTATATAAAAAGAAAAAGGGTGGCTAAGGCAAACATAGGTCCCTTAGAGGATGAGACCGGGATATTAATGGTGGGAAACATGGAGATGGCAAAAATGCTGAACAAATATTTTGTTTCAGTCTTTACAGTAGAGGATACTAAGAATATCCCAACACTGGACAAACAGGGGGCTCTGGGGGGGGAGGAGCTAAATACGATTAAAATCACCAAGGAATTGGTACTCAGTAAAATAATGGGACTCAAGGCGGATAAATCCCCTGGACCTGATGGCTTCCATCCTAGGGTCTTGAGGGAAGTGGCAGGAGGGATTTTGGATGCTTTGGTAATAATTTTCCAAAATTCTCTGGACTCAGCAAAGGTCCCGGCAGATTGGAAAACTGCTAATGTAACACCCTTATTTAAAAAGGGTAGTAGGCAAAAGGCTAGAAATTACAGACCAGTTAGCCTAACATCTGTGGTGGGTAAAATTTTGGAGTCTATTATTAAGGAGACAGTAGCGGAACATTTAGATAAACATCATTTAATAGGACAAAGTCAGCATAGCTTTATGAAGGGGAAGTCATGTCTGACAAATTTGCTTGAGTTCTTTGAGGACATAACGTACAGGGTGGATAAAGGGGAACCAGTGGACGTAGTGTATTTAGACTTCCAGAAGGCATTCGACAAGGTGCCACATAAAAGATTATCGTTCAAGATAAAGAATCACTGGATTGGAGGTAATATTCTGGCACGGGTGGAGGATTGGTTATCTAACAGGAAGCAGAGAGTTGGGATAAATGGTTCATTCTCGGACTGGCAACCAGTAGCCAGTGGTGTTCCGCAGGGGTCGGTGCTGGGTCCCCAACTCTTTACAATCTATATTAACAATTTGGAGGAGGGGACCGAGTGTAACATATCAAAGTTTGCAGATGATACAAAGATGGGAGGGAAAGTAGAGAGTGAGGAGGACATAAAAAACCTACAAGGGGATATAGACAGGCTGGGTGAGTGGGCGGAGATTTGGCAGATGCAATACAATATTGGAAAATGTGAGGTTATGCACTTTGGCAGGAAAAATCAGAGAGCAAGTTATTATCTTAATGGCGAGAAACTGGAAAGTACTGCAGTACAAAGGGATCTGGGGGTCCGAGTGCAAGAAAATCAAAAAGTTAGTATGCAGGCACAGCAGGTGATCAAGAAGGCCAACGGAATATTGGCTTTTATTGCTAGGGGGATAGAATATAAAAACAGGGAGGTATTGCTGCAGTTATATAAGGTATTGGTGAGACCGCACCTGGAATGCTGCATACAGTTTTGGTGTCCATACTTAAGAAAAGACATACTTGCTCTCGAGGCAGTACAAAGAAGGTTCACTCGGCTAATCCCGGGGATGAGGCAGTGGACATATGAGGAGAGGTTGAGTAGATTGGGACTCTACTCATTGGAATTCAGAAGAATGAGAGGCGATCTTATTGAAACATATAAGATTGTGAAGGGGCTTGATCGGGTGGATGCGGTAAGGATGTTCCCAAGGATGGGTGAAACTAGAACTAGGGGGCATAATCTTAGAATAAGGGGCTGCTCTTTCAAAACTGAGATGAGGAGAAACTTCTTCACTCAGAGGGTAGTAGGTCTGTGGAATTTGCTGCCCCAGGAAGCTGTGGAAGCTACATCATTAAATAAATTTAAAACAGAAATAGACAGTTTCCTAGAAGTAAAGGGAATTAGGGGTTACGGGGAGCGGGCAGGAAATTGGACATGAAGCTGAGTTCGGTTCGGTCAAGGCCCTGTGGGTGGCAGAGTGGGCCCAGGGGCTGAGTGGCCGTGTCCTGCTCCTACTTCTTGTGTCCTTTAGATTTGAGGTTAGGATCAGATCAGCCATGATCTTATTGAATGGCGGAGCAGGCTCGAGGGGCCGATTGGCCTACTCCTGCTCCTATTTCTTATGTTCTTATGTTCTTTTGAAGGCCATGATTGGATCTGCCTCCACCACCCCCTCAGATAGTGCATTCCAGATCCTAACCACTTGCTGTGTCAAAAAGTTTTTCCTCATGTCACCTTTGGTTCTTTTGCCAATCACCTTAAATCTATGTCCTCTGTTCTTGACCCTTCTGCCAATGGGAACAGTTTCTCTCTATCTACTCTGTCTAGACCCTTCATGATTTTGAATACCTCTATCAAATCTCCCAGCAACCATCTCTGTTCCAAGGAGAATAACCCCAGCTTCTCCAGTCTATCCACATAACTAAAGTCCCTCATTCCTGGAATCATTCTGGTAAATCTCTTCTGCACCCTCTCTAATGCCTTCACGTCTTTCCTGAAGTGCGATGCCCAGAACTGGACACAATACTCCAGTTGTGGCCAAACCAGTGTTTTATAAAGGTTCATCATGACTTCCATTTTGTACTCTATGCCTCTATTTATAAAGCCCAGGATCCCGTATGCTTTTTTTTAAACCGCTTTCTCAACCTGCCCTGCCACCTTCAACAATTTGTGCACATTTACCCCCAGATCTCTCTGTTCCTGTATCCCTTTTAGAGTTGTGCCCTCTAGTTTACTGAATGTAAAAATAAGAACTCTCCGGCCAGCACAAGAAGTTCTCCCCTTATAAACACACAATAATAATAAGCATAAAAGCAGAGCTCAGTGTGTCTGTGGAGATGGTTTCTCATTCTCAAAGTGAAAGTGCTACTGTGGCACAAGGATATTGTTCTGCTGCAACAGGAAGAAGTGCCAAACATGAAAGTAAAATCACCTCTTAATTCTTGCAGGCTACTCCAATCAACAGTTGCACTCTTTTTCAAAAAAAAAGTATATTTTTAACTTTCCCAAGTAACCTGGTTTGTTATATTCCACCTTTTGGGTTTACGAATAGATTCAGTGTTAAGAGACATGAACATATATCCACAAGACTAATCTGGGGAAACAATATTTCAGTGAGTGAATGATCAATCTGTGGAACAGAATCCCTCAGGAGACAGTGGAAGCATTTAGTTTTGATTCATTCAAATGCAAATTAGATTTCTTTCAGAAAATAACATTTCGGGATACAATATATGAGTAATTTGAGACATGACATGTGGTAAGTGGAGCATGCTTGAGATGAAAAAGGTGACTTTCGACCTATGGTTCCCAAAGCTCTCCACCACTGAGGTTTTCCCAGTCTCATTTCTGGGTCTGTTGTAGACTAATTGATAAGAGATTGATTGCTGTGATTAGTCAACAAATCCATTATCATTGTTTCATACAACTACTGGGCTGTGTCTAGCATTTTTTAATATATTATTCGTTCATGGGATGTGGGCATCGCTGGCAAGGCCGGCATTTATTGCCCATCCCTAATTGCCCTTGAGAAGGTGGTGGTGAGCCACCTTCTTGAACCGCTGCAGTCCGTGTGGTGAAGGTTCTCCCACAGTGCTGTTAGGAAGGGAGTTTCAGGATTTTGACCCAGCGACGATGAACGAACGGCGATATATTTCCTAGATTCCCAAGAAGTCCTTGCTTTCCAAATTCTATTAGGCTTGCCTGTAAAGGGTATATGCAAGCCAGTGAGCCCTCAGACCAACTAATCATATATAGCGGAAGAAATGCAGACAGCTATGAGGAAGTGTCAGGTTAAAAAAAATTAGGAATGGAGAAAAATAAATGTCAATTCAGCAGGAATGTTTTGCTGCACCCGTTGTACTTCTTTGAATCCACAGTTCAAACCTACTCCACAATGGAAGTGGAACCTGCCGATATATTTCCAAAAAAAAACAGAACAGAAGGCTGTGTTTTTTTTAAATTACTTTTTGTAAGATCTGGGTGCAAATCGAAGTAAAAGGAAAAGCACCAAATGTTGGGATCTGAATTCAAAATAAATATTTCTGCACAGCAGGTCGATCCGTACAGAAAGAGAAAGAGAGCTCGGTGTTTCAGCTTATCCCTTTGTCACAACAGATCTGGCAAAGGGTCATGGCTGAAATGTTGTCATCTATCTTTCTGTTTTGGATGCTTCTTGACCTATTCTATGCTTTCAGCATTTTCTGATTTTGTTTTCAGTGAATAGCCAGTTGACTGTTAAGAGAAGCACAGTGTGCTAACTTAAGTGGTAAAATAAATTTTATGGTCATCGTATCCGTATTGTAATTTTTTCATGAGGGATAGGGTTGAATTTTGTGCAATGTCCATGTTGAACAATGGGATATTTGTCTATGTTTTACACCCAGTGTCAGTACTGAATGGGTTCAGTTAAGGTTACCATTTGGGTTGGGTAGTCCAATTTTTTCACTCGGCTGTGCAGAAATTTCTAAAATGTAAAGTGGGCACCAAAACGCAGTTTAAAGCAGAGGTAATTTTCCTTTACTTATGTCTGTACCTCAAAATGGGGGACGGCGTTAGTTCTTAGGGTGTTCAATGAATTTTTATAAATAACAAAGCAAACTTTCGGAACTCTGGCCATGATCCCATCTTTCCTCTACCCCCTCTTTCCCCTTTCTGGTTTTGGACTATGCAAGAGCTGGCAATCCTTACCTTCCCAATAAGGTCATCAACAAGTGCTGCTGTGTTACTTAGGAGGCTCATTCATAAGATTACTGGGATGTGTGTGTGTGTGTGTGTGTGTAGACCAATTCTTACTAATGTGATAATGTAAGAAATTAGCAAATCAGAAGAATGAAAATGTGAAGATAGATACTGGAATACATATGGTGTGATTACATCTTGCTCTGATTGGGTTGAGCATTTCTAAAGATTGCACAGTTGTAATATTTTTCAGACAGTCTATAATTTTGTCCTAAGAAAAGTCTAGCAGGATAAGCTGAATTGATCAGCGTCCCAGTGTGAGTTTTAAAGAGTCCATTAGTTGTCATATTCATAGGAGCAGTGTGCGTCCTTTTAACATTCTCTCAGAGGCAACAGGGGAGGAGGAAGGAGAAAGTTAGTGAGCACTCGAATCTTATCCTTGGCAAAATATACAAGAGCCTAGTAGATGGCAAAATTCACATGAATCATAGAATTTTTATATTTTACTATTGTGAAAAATATTGCTGGTTCCCATGCAAAAGAATTTAGAATATATTTATATATTCTAACAGCCTCATTTGATTTTTCAGTGGAAGACACTGCGATGCACAGAAGACATCCATTCTGTACTTACTTTTCCCAATTTTTCTCTCATTGTCCTGTTCTGAAGGCGTTGTTTCCAGCTGGGGTCCAGTTTCATGGGCCAGCTGCCCATGGTACTCTTCCCAGTTTAATGTGAGCCTTGACTGTGAGCGGCAATGGGGTATACACAACTCAGCATTCAATATTCACAGACGTGTACTTTGCAGCAAGAGTCAGTGGACAGTTATAAGGAGCAGGAATGTTGGCTAATTCTGCTCCCCCCAGTCCAAGGGTGCAGAGTTCAATTGTAGAAGGACTCTTACCACTACCCCAGCTGAGATCAACTAACTCAGCACAGACAGGAAGTCAAACTCGGAATCTCGCTGGTCTCCAAATCCACACTGTCAGCACATTTATCAACGGGACCATTGCAGAAGCTCTCAGACTGCCCGTTAGTGAAACAAACAAAACCGAGAGCTGGAACATACAAATGAGTCGAACACTTCATTGCAACGGCTGAGATTTGCTTCTCTAGGTGAAGGCAAAATCCAATAAAACGCAAACAAAACTGGGCAGAGGAGAGGGAGGGAAATTGATGGAGTGACTAGTGTGAGTAAACTCGGAGGGATAGATTGTGAGGCCTCCCTCCTGGTGGAAACGGGACGGTGGAGCCCCCAAAATGTTGGGGAATGACTTACCGCCCCGTTCCCGCCGTCACTGTGGCCGTCGCAATAATCATCCCGGGCCTAACGCTGGGCGGGCCGGAGAGCCTGCCTGAGTCTGGTGGTAGGCCCATTTAAAATGCAAATTGGCATCCTATGACCTACGCGTGTCCATTCCAGATGTCAATTATAGAAACATAGCAGTCGGTCATTCAGCCCCTCGAGCCTGTTCCGCCATTCAATTAGATCATGGCTGATCTGTACCACAACTCCATTTACCCGCCTTTATTCCATGTCCCTGGATACCTTCACCTAACAAAAAATCTATCGATCTCAGTCTTAAAAATATCAATTACCCATAGCCTCAACAGCTTTTTGGGAGAGCGAGTTCTAGATTTCCACTGCTCTTTGTGTAAAAAAGTGCTTCCTGATTTCACTCCTAAATGGCCTAGCTCTGATATCAAGATTATGACCCCATTGTTCTTGATTCCCCCATCAGAGGCAATATTTTCTCAGTATCTAACCTATCGAATTCCTTAAGCATCAGATCACCCCTCAACCTTCTAAACTCAAGGGAATACAAGACAAGTTTATGCAACCTCATAATTTAACCCTTTAAGCCCTGGTATCATTCTGGTCAACCTGTGCTGTACCCTCCCATGGCCAATATATCTTTCCCGAGATTCAGTGCCCAAAACTGAACGCAGTACTCCAGATGGGTTCTGACCATGGCTCTGTACAACTGTAGCATCACTTCCTCACTTTTGAATCCAATCCCCTTGAGATAAAGGCCAGCATTCCATTAGCCTTTTTGATTCCTTTGCATCAAGTAGGAAAATGTTTACTTCAAACTCATCTGTGCCATTCATAATCTTTTGAAGACCTGCAACATGTCTACCCTTTCTGTTCCAGCAAGCGTCGCTATACAGTGGACAGGAGCGCAAAGGTGGGCTGATTATCTCTTTTGAAGTAGCCCAGGACCACTGGAGCTCCAAGTGAGACGAGCTAACTCAACACAAAGCAAGGATGAAACCTGGGAGCTTTCTGGTTTGCGTGGCAACTGTGTCCATGTATTTCATTTGGCTTGGAAGCAGTTGGTGTCTGTTATATTTGTTACCCAGAGAGTGGTTACCACATGGGGAGTAGTTGAGGCGAATAGTGTAGATGCATTTATGGGGAAGTCTAGGATAAGTACATGAGGGAGATAGTGTTAGAAGGATATGCTAATAGGGTGAGTGGGGGTACATGCAGTACTGTACTGGAATGTCAGCCTAGATTAGGTGCTCAAGTCTCTGGACTGGGGCTTGAACTCGCAACCTTCTTAACTCAGAGGTGACTGTGCTACCCACTGAGCCACGGCTGGCATACCCAGAAGTGCAGTCAACAGTGGGAGAAGTGGTTGTCTGCAGTCAGCTCACCTTCCTCAAATAGAAATGTTCCATTGTGTTGCAGCGCTGTCTCTACAAGCAGCTCTGCCCTCAGAGAGGCAGCAGTGCGCTATAAATGAGGGCGTATACATGCCTCTGGAAGCAAGAAGCTGCACCTCACACGGTGCTTTCACATCCTGCCCCTGAGGAAGGAGCACCAGCGGTGGCAAAGTTAAGTGGTCCCCACCGATGACGCTTGCTGCAGGGCTCTGGCTGGGGCTGGGCTCTCAGTTATAGGCCGGCAAATCTGATCTTGCTGGTGGGCTGCACAGCACGGGAATGATCGTGAGGGCGACTTTAGGGGTGTGTGGTCCTGCTGGATTTCTGAATCCACTGAAAACGAGATATGAGAGAGAGAGAGAGAGGGAAAAAATAAAAACACAGAGGTAGAAATTATGAAACAAATAGGCTTTTGTTAGTCAGCGTTTTAAGCCCTGGTGAAATTCTGAGAGTGCAGCACTGACAGGCTGCCTGCAGCAGCACTGATTATAGGAGCTGGAAATGTCCAGAGGGAGCGTAGTTGGACTCATTAACTGGCTTTACACAGCTTCTTGTACCTTTCAGTCAGTGATTTTATACACCAGATTTAAATCTGCGGGCTTTTATTTTACTGCAGCCTTGCAAATATATTAACACCCCATTAATATGAATGGTTTCAATGCACCTAATAAAAAAAAACAAGTAAGGATGTAATTTATTTTAAAAATATTAACTTGTTTTCATATAAATTGTTCAAAAGGCTTTGAGGGAACTGCAAGTGTTTTGCTTCTTAAACAATCTTCTGCAGTGTTGCTTTAATCGTAGAAATAATTAGTTTCCATCTATTTTATTTAAAGCCTTGGGAAGAAATTTGCTAATGATTTTTTAAGAGGTCATATTCTGATTAGAGCCTCCCCTGCCAGCAGCATAGCAAAGATTTGGGCGCTCACTCTGCATAATTTTTGACCACCAAACTGGGCAGCACAGACCTGAATTTCCGATATGTACTAATAATGGGCCTGGCTCCCCACCGGTAACATCATGGAGCCAGAAAACTTATGATTCATCTTATGTTTACGAATTTAAGTCGCAGTTTAAGCTTCAGTCTTGGGTAGGGGATAAGTCGAAGGAAATTTAAACTTGCTGCTTTCTATATTCACGTTGGAGGAATTTTTTTTTTCCAAATTCTCACTTCTCAACTCGACGTTTACAACCTTTCCCCGGGGTTTCTGCGGAAAGTACAATGGACAATCGGGAGAGCCGCTGTGGACCGTATGTGTAAGGCTTGTATTCCCTGGAATATAGACGGTTAAGGGGTGATTTGATTGAGGTTTTTAAGATTTTGAAAGGAATTGATAGGGTAGGTAGAGAGAAACTTTTTCCGCTGGTGGGGGAGTCTAGGACAAGGGGACGTAACTTTAAAATCAGAGCAAGGCCATTCAGGAGAGAAGTTAGGGAACACTTCTTCAACTGACTGTAGAAGTGTGGAGCTCACTCGCACAAAAAGCAATAGATGCTAGCTTAATTAATCATTTTAAATCTGAGATCGATAAATTTTTGGTAGCTGAGGGTATTAAGGGATTATGGAGCCAAGGTGGGTAAATGGAGTTAGGATACAGATCAGCCGTGGTCTCATTGAATGGCAGAACAGGCTCGAGGGGCTGAATGGCTGACTCCTGTTCCTTCATAAGTTGTTGGACGCAAACGGTATTCCAGTCCCCAGCATCCCTTAACTTAATCAGCACAAAAATTCACAAAAAGCACAAAGCCCCTGAAGCATTGCTGGCTCCTATACTCCTCTCCCACAGTTTACACATCGCTGAAAGAGCCACAGTCCTAACGAGCAAAAAAAAAAAATAATCTATGCTCCTTTGTGTCATTTCTGGCATTTTCTGTAGTTTTATTTTAAGGATTATGAAAAAAAAACGTGCCTTTTCGACGTGCTTGTAAAGCCATTAGGTAAGTCCGACTGCTTGATGATTGAGCAGTCTTAACATTGTCTGCTCCGACACAAATTCAGTAATCAATATGCTGAACAATATTCAATTAAAAAATATACCAACTGCGTCAAGCTGACACTTAAGGCAGAAGGGTAGGTGGGCAGCCTTTGTTAGTGTCAAGTCAGAAGCCAGCTGCTAAGGGGATTGGGATGGTCAAGTGACCTCAGGTGCTTTTACATTATACAAAGTGCAGCTGAGGGAGGAACTATGCGCTCCATAGTATAATCTAGCCCAGCTCCTTGATTCCAACAGCGTCCTGCCATCAGAACAAGGTGAGAAGCACCTACCCTTCTCTCGCTCACTATCCCTGATGGTATGGTTGAGGTCAGGATAGGGTACAGCAAAACCATGCTTGCAGTGGGACACAATGTACTGAAGTAGTTACCCGCTGTCCCAATGCAATTCCCAAACTTTTCTCCACCCTCCGTCTGTTTTTAAACCGAGTTCTCAATCAAGATTCACATTTCAAACCATGGCAGTAAGCCAAATTTTTTTTCAGTAGAAAACATTTCCAATTTGGTTTAACTTTTTTTAGAATAATCTTTTTAAAAAACATCACTCTGTCCTTTTTTTAACATGCATCTTGGGAGTGAGCCAAACTATAGTGTAATGAGGGAGTTTTACAGGAGTCCCATGATTCTGTGACGATTGTGATTGAACTATGCTGCGTGACCCAACATATAATCGCCTGTTCCTTAAATGGTTTCTAATTACCTGGACAGAAGAAAGATTTATTTTCTAAATCTATGCACCACAAAATGTTTTATGACTCAAAGTTGCCAGGGAGGACAGAATTGTCATAGGCACTGACTTTGAGATGCCAGGGAGAATAGAACTGGCAGGGACTGACTGAAAAGATATCTGGAATGACAAATCTGCCTGGAACTGACAGAAATACCAGGAGAATAGAATTGCCAGGGGAATAAGTGAGAGATAACGGGGAGGACAGAACTGCCTGGAAATGACTAAAAAGATACCAAATAGGACAGAATGGTCACATCTACTGACTTAGAGATGCCAGAAAGAACTGACAGGGGCTGACAGAGATACTAGAGGATTGACTTAGAGATATCAAGGAGGGCAGGACTTTCAATAACTAACTGAGATACAAGAGGATAGAACAGCCAGGGGACTGATTGAGAGATGCCACGGAGGACAGAACTGCCAATGGAATCATTTAGAGGCATGAGAAACCTGACTTCGATAGCGAGACGACAGCGAAGGTATCTATGATGCTATACTAGTAGCCTTTCCTCTGATATCCCTTCCATTGGAATTAGGTCCAAAATTGAGTTGGTCTCCATTTACACTGAGGGTGTATTCAGCAACAATGGGCAACTGCCAAAAATTACTAGGATCATTCCTGGCCAAAGACAAGGTGGCAGGCTTGACAGCAAATGTGCTGGTGGGAACCACTTAGCTTTTCTGCCACCAGCACATTTCATCAGCAGCACCGGTGAAACTGCTGAAGGCAGGTTTCAATGCCACCAGTGACACAGGCAGTTGTTTACATTACAAGGTCATCACGAATGGCCTTCAGAGGCAATCTTATAGTATGGGGGAGCGGGGGAATGATTGCTGGAGAACAACTGAAATAGTTTTAACACCTGAAATATCACAGCCCAAGACCCACATCTTTTTGGGATTGAATCTGCGCAGTTCAATATTAAGAACAAACATGTCAACTTGCTTGTTTGAAATTCCTTTGTCCATTAACAAAGGTACTGTACATTTATATAACAGATTCGTGCCTTTATTGAAATAAAAGCTGCAGGAATTGAACGTGTTCATTACAATCTCACAGTGCTAAATCAGCTCTTTTGTGCCTCTGATGAATTTGAGCCAATTTATGCCTGCTAGTTACCAACTCACTGACCAGCAGAAATAGTTTTTCCAGATTAACATTATCCAAGTTCCTCATAATTTTGAACATCTCTGTCAGATCTCCTCTAAACCTTCTTTGTTACCATGAAAAGAGCCTCAGTGACTCTCGTCTGTCTTCCAAACTAAGGCCACATATCCCTGGTATCATCTCAGAGGATCTTTTCTGCACTCTCTCCATGGCCTTGACATCTTTCCTAAAGTAAGGTGCCCTAAACTGATCACAATATTCTAATTGTGGGTTAACCAGTGATTTGTACAGGTATAGCAATAGCTCTTTGCTTTTGTATTCTGCACCCTTATTCATAAAACTAAAGACTCCATACCCTTTTGTTTTTTACAGCTTTATCAACTGCTCATGTCAGCAGCTACATTTTTACTCCATCAACCTCCACAGCTGCCACCTCAGGTTATGTAAGGAGTGCAGAAAGTTGCATACTGCTTAACCCCACGCTGAGCTGCCTCCCACACATCTGTTCTGTTGCCAAGGCTGCTTATTCCCCTACCTCTTTTCCATTTCTGCCAAAATCTTTGTCCATGCCTTTATCACCTCAACTTCTCGAATCCTCTCCCAGTTGATCACACCACCTCCACAAATTATAACTCATTCAAAATGTCACTGCCTGCATCCTCACCCACACTGGTTTCCCATGCCCCAGAAAATTGACTTCAAGACTCTCATCCTTGTTTTCAAATTCCTCCGTGGCATCAGTCCACCTACCTTAGTGATCTCCTCCAGCTACACATTCCTCTGCTCCTCTGACTGGTTCCCTGTTCCACCTCTTGCATCATTTGTGGTCGCTCTTTCAATCACTATGTTCCTGCCCTCTGTATCTCCTTCCCTGGACGCTTCCACCTTGTTATCTTCTTCCCTACTTCCAAAAACTTCCTCAAAACCCTTCTCTACAACCCTGCCTACACTCTCCTCCAATCTTTTCCATTTTTTCCCTGTGCTTGGTGTTCACGATCTGTCCTCCTCAGTGCGCATCACTTTAAGACACCTTCCTGTACGTGAGCAGCATTACAGATCAGCAGGTGGCAGTTGTCTGTGTTTTTGTGTTGGTTCTGTTTATTAAAAGGGTTGGATCTTAGTATATATTATTGAGAGAAAAGAGTTCTTCAAAAGAAAAATGTTAGTGTATATTTATTTTAGTTCATACAGTTTGGCGGAGCTAACAATTTCTGAATTGATGTGTATGTGTAAAGTGGGGGAGGGGAGGACAGCTCAAAGAGGAGAAAGGCTCGATGATAAGGGACTTGATGTTCAAGACAACTCGTGACAGAAAATGCAGCAGCCCTGTGACTGACGTTCACTGTGTGGTGAAATTCAACTGAGGGTGGACAGTCACACTGCAACACAGTTTAACCAACCACCCCCTTTAGTGGTTGAGCTGAGCAGCATTTTTGCATTTACCTTTACTTGTATACTGATGGTGTTATTGTATAATACAGTGATATACTGACGGTTATTACATTCTGCACTATCATACCGACTGTCATAAAATATTAGTTGATCTGAGGTGCTGCTCACTAGTTTTAGCCGATGCTCCCCTTATGTAATGTCCTCGTTGATCTTGGTCATAAGCACTGTGTTTCCATTCGAGTGACTTATTCCAGTCATATAGTCTTCAAGACATTTATTTCAGTGGCACATTTTTCAATTAGTGGAAATTGGGTCAACATTTAATGTTAGTCTTTTGAGAGCTGTTGCATCATTTACTGATGTCCTTTAGCACTGCAGAGCCAGCACTGCACTGGGCTGACTGAGTCTAAGACTGGGGGCAAGGGTCTGTTGGGCTGAGCTCAGTCGCCACTGTGCATAAAAAAAAGCTGCATAGAGCCATACCAAGTCCCGGCCAGAATGGAGATGATTGGGTAATTCCCCCGTCAATCATGCCTGGAGATCGCACAGCTGTAAGTGACTGGGATTGATTTTACCACATAATTTGTCTGTAACTATCCTCCACTCGCTGCATTTTGCTGGAGAAATAATCCTGCTTTTATCGGGAGACTTTGCTGTAGTTTTGCTATAGTTCATAGAGACTCTGTTTGCTGAGTAAAAAGACTTTGTTTGCTGTCAGTGACCCCCCTCCCCCTCCCCCACCTTCGCAGAAAAAATGTGAGGAGTGGTCAGGTTTGCCTGGAACTCCAGCAGTGGAGCCAGAATGATGTTAGGTGAGTGAGGAAGATTATTGGCTCGGAAAATCACGATGTGGAATCTGTATGGTTGGAGCTAAGAAAAACCATGGTGCACAAAACATTGGTGGGGTTGTCTATAGGCCCCCGAACAGGAGTGGAGATATAGGGGAGGGCATCAAACAGGAAATTAGAGATGCATGCAAGAAGGGTACAGCTATAATCATGGGTGGCTTTAATATACATATAGATTGGTCAAACCAAATTAGCAATAATACTGTGGGGGAGGAATTTCTGCAGTATGTACGTGATGGTTTTCTAGACAAATACGTTGAGGAACCAACTAGAGAACAGGGGATCCTAAACTGGTTTTTGTGCAATAAGAAAGGATTAATTAACAATCTTGTTGTGCAGGGTCCTTTAGGGAAGAGCGACCATAACATGATAGAATTCCTCATTAAGATGGAGAGTGAAGTAGTTGAATCCAAAACTAGGGTCCTGAATCTAAATAAAGGAAATTACGAAAGTATGAGGTGCGAGTTGTCTATGATAGATTGGGGAACTTTACTAAAAGGGATGACGGTGGATAGGCAATGGTTAATATTTAAAGAACATGTGCAGGAATTACAACAATTATTCATTCCTGTCTGGTGCAAAAATAAAACAGGAAAGGTGGCTCAACCGTGGCTTACAAAAGAAATTAGGGATAGTATTAGATCCAAAGAGGAGGCATATAAAATTGCCAGAAAAAGCGGCAAGCCTGAGGATTGGGAGCATATCAGAATTCAGCAAAGGAGGACAGAGAGATTGATTAAGAGGGGAAAAATAGAGTATGAGAGTAAACTAGCAGGGAACATAAAAACTGACTGTAAAAGCTTCTATAAATATGTCAAAAGAAAATGATTAGTGAAGACAAATGTAAGTCCCTTACAGTCAAAAATGGGGGAAATTATAATTATAATGGGGAACAAAGAAATGGCAGAACAATTAAACACATACTTTGGTTCTGTCTTCACAAAGGAGGACACAAATAACCTGCCAGAAATGTTAGGGAACCAAGGGTCTAGTGAGAGGGAGGAACTGAAGGAAACCAGTATTAGTAAAAAAATAATGCTAGGGAAATTAATGGGGCTAAAGGCTGACAAATCCCCAGGGCCTGATAATCTACATCCCAGAGTAATAAAGGAAGTGACCTTGGAAATAGTGGATGCATTGGTGATCATCTTCCAAAACTCTATAGACTCTGGAACAGTTCCTACAGATTGGAGGGTGGCAAATGTAACCCCACTATTTAAAGAAGGAGGGAGAGAAAAAACAGGGAATTACAGTCCAGTTGGTCTAACATCAGTAGTGGGCAAAATGCTAGAGTCTATTATAAAAGATGTGATAACAAAACACTTGGAGGGCATTAACGGGATTGGACAAAGTCAGCATGGGTTTATGAAAGGGAAATCATGCTTAACAAATCTACTGGAGTTTTTTGAGGATGTAACTAGTAGAATAGATAGGGGAGAACCATTAGATGTGGTGTATTTGGATTTTCAGAAGGCTTTTGATAAGGTCCCACACAAGAGGTTAGTGTGCAAAATTAAAGCACATGGGATTGGGGGGAATATACTGGCATGGATTGAGAATTGGTTGACAGACAGGAAACAGAGAGTAGGAATAAACGGATCTTTTTCTGGGTGGCAGGCAGTGACTAGCGGGGTACCGCAGGGATCAGTGCTTGGGCCCCAGCTATTCACAATATATATCAATGATTTGGATGAGGGAACTAAATGTAACATTTCCAAGTTTGCAGATGACACAAAGCTGGGGTGGAATGTGAGCTGTGAGGACGATGCAAAGAAGCTCCAATGTGATTTAGACAAGTTGGGTGAGTGGGCAAGAACATGGCAGATGCAGTATAACGTGGATAAATGTGAGGTTATCCACTTTGGTTGTAAAAACAGAAAGGCAGATTATTATCTGAATGGTGATAGATTTGGAAAAGGGGAGGTGCAACGAGACCTGGGTGTCCTTGTACACCAGTCACTGAAAGCGAGCATTCAGGTGCAGCAATCAGTTAGGAAGGCGAATGGTATGTTGGCCTTCATTGCAAGAGGATTTGAATACAGGAGCAGGGATGTCTTACTGCAGTTATACAGGACCTTGGTGAGACCACATCCGGAGTATTGTGTGCAGGTTTGGTCTCCTTATCTGAGGAAGAATGTCCTTGCCATGGAGGGAGTGCAACCAAGGTTTACCAGACTGATTCCTGGGATGGCAGGACTGACGTATGAGGAGAGATTGGGTTGACCAGGCCTATATTCACTAGAGTTTAGAAGAATGAGAGGTGATCGCATTGAAACATATAAAATTCTAACAGAACTAGACAGACTAGATGCAGGGAGGATGTTCTCGATGGCTGGGGAGTCCATAACCAGGGGTCACAGTCTCAGGATATGGGGTATGCCATTTAGAACCGAGATGAGGAGAAATTTCTTCACTCAGAGGGTGGTGAACCTGTGGAATTCTCTACCACAGAAGGCAGTGGAGACCAAGTCATTAGATGTATTCAAGAAGGAGATAGATATATTTCTTAATGCTAAAGGGATCAAGGTATATGGGGAAAAAGCGGGAACAGAGTACTGAGTTAGACGATCAGCCATGATAATTTTGAATGGCGGAGCAGGCCCAAAGGGCCGAATGGCCTACTCTTGCTCGTATTTTCCATGTTTCTATGAGAAATGGAGGCGCTGCTGGGTCCTGCAATGAGGGACCATAGACAGTTAGTTGGATCAATTGATAAGGCTGCAAGAGTACCAGGGACTGGACACTAAATGGGCAGCCACTCGGAAAGGAATAAGTGGAGTATGGAGAAAGCAGAAAAATGTGGTGTGGCCGTATCTGACATTAGAATGCAGGGAGAGATGGAGTCCTAAGTTTGTGCATGGCTTTGCGCAGCCGTGCATGCGTTCTTCATGTCAGTCCTTAGGACATGAAGTTGGGCTGCGGGCTGTAATACAGGGATGTGAGAAAATGTGGTGCTGTGTGGTAGCTGTGGAAGGTGTACTTGGAGTTTTGGGGAAGGAGATGTGTGCGTAATTGAAAAGAAAGACAAAAAGAAAGACTTGCATTTATACAGCGCCTTTCATGACATCAGCACGGCCCAAAGCACTTTACAGATAATGAAGTACTTTTCTGAAGTGTAGTCACTTTTGTAATGTAGGATTTGAAAGCTGGGATGGGGAATTTTGCAGTTTTTCTTTATCAATTATTGCACGTGCTTATTCTGTTGTAAATTTTAACCTAGATTTTCCATTATATTTGTGCCAGTCAATTAACACGGCAGGGGTAGGAAATGAGTTTCACTAGGGCCCCACTCATTTCTTTCATTGGTGCAATTTGCCAATCGATGTCATGGGCATCATACAATGTTCTTGCCCGCGGCCTGCAAATGACAGTAGTAGGTCGTCTGATGTGTCATTTGCACCATGACAACACTGGGCATAAGGGATGCCCATTTGTCCCTGGCGCCCTGTGTTTCCTTTGCATGGCGCGAGGGAGCTATTTAAATTTTAACGGGCCAAAGGTGCGCTTTTTGAAAATGTTTACATTTTTTTAAAATCAGCTTTTACAGGCCAACCATGCAATGCTGCTGTGTTTCTCCAAAGCCTGTCACGGCCATTCTTCGCTCCTCCCCCAACCACACTGGAGCCGCCAAAATTATCCCAAACGGAAAGTTGCTGGCGTCAAGGGCGTTTCCTTGCAGCAAGAGGAACTTTGCATCCCATAGCATTCCTGCCAAGTGGAAAATCCAGGCCTACAAATTTGGGGGGGGGTGTATAGTGGGAAGGCCTTGATTCCATCCACCTCCTCAATTGTCCTCTCATTCTATCTATATTTCTATATATGTATATATATATATCTATATAGAGTGGTGCGCAAGCTTGGCATCCTGTTCGACCCTGAGCTGAGCTTTCAACCCTACATTTGGCCCATTGACAAGTCCACACTCTTCCACTTCCAAAACACTGCCCCCAGCTGCTAATATGTTCATCCATTCCTTCGTCGCCTTGAAAATTAATTTCTCCTCACTGTCCCTCTGTTTCCACTCTTCAACTTATCCATCTGTGGAAAGCATATGACCAGGCTTCAGTAATGGAGGTGAATGTGACTCCGTGATTTTGCTTGCCTATCTTTGGCGGGGTGGGGGGGCGGTCAGGAAAGCATGTTGCAAAACTTTCCTTCAGGAAATTGATAGCCAAGTTCCGCACCCATGAGGACGGCCTCAACCGGGATCTTGGGTTCATGTCACGCTACACGTAACCCCACCAGCGAAAAAAGAGTTATCTGTTTTTAATACAACTGGTCATTCTCTCTCTTTCTCTTCCTTTCGGATGTTTCTCTCTCTCTCTCTGTCTTTGGGTTCGGACCGTTTGTATATTCAGTAGTCCTGTATGTAATGTCTCTCTGTCTGATTGCCTTGACAACGGGCAGTTGGAAAGATTATCTGTAATCACCAGGCATTGTTCTCTGACTATATATGCGGTAACCTTCATGGAATCCCACACTCACCTGACGAAGGAGAAAGCCTCCGAAAGCTTGTGATTTTCAAATAAAACTGTTGGACTATAACCTGGTGTTGTAAGATTCCTTACATTTGTCCACCCCAATCCATCACCGGCATCTCCACATCTTAAATAAGTGAGGTAGAGATTGTACATGGTTTTTGGAAGGAGTAGGTTTGATGAGTTGAATGGCCCTCCCGTGCTTATGACTTCAGACTTTGAATGGATAGAAATTGTGTGCGAAATGAGTGACAGGCTTAATAGGAGTGTGTTGTATTTTTTTTCAAGGGAGCCAGAGGTCAAAGCCAGTGTCATGTAGCCTTTCAATGCCAAGTAACACTTCTATCATAATCGCCCCATAATACAAAGGAAGAAGGAGCTTGCATTTATATAGCATGTCCTCAGGACGAGCCAAAGTGCTTCACATCCAGTGAATTATTTTGGAAGTGCAGTCACTTGTTATGTAGACAAACACGGCAGACAATTTGCACAAAGCAAGAACAGCAAATCAAATAACTGGCCAGTTAATCAGTCATGTAAAGGGATATTTTCCTCCGCACTCTAATTTTAGTCAAAAAGTGAACGTGAGATAATGCGTGAGACACTATTTTATACTCACCTCTACGTTTCTGCTAAAATTAATGAATGGGGGAAAATATACATGTGTTACGGCATTTCAAATATTTGTTTGGTCCCAGAAAGAATTTGTTTATCTTTCCGAAAGTTCAATGTTATAATCAAGTACTATTTTTAATGTGTTTCTACCCTAAAAATTAACTTTAGAGAACAATGTTCGACAAAAAGGGTGCCTTTCCCAATAAGAGAGGAAAGAAAAATCAAAGCACAAAGTGGTTACGATTTCTGAGTCAGAGCTAAGTGTTGTACTTGATAAAGACACAATATAAACACAAGTTGAAGGCAAAAGACCAAGAATATAATGCAATGCATTTAACTCAGAACAGACATTCAGCAGTCACTTACTATTATATCATCATTCAATGAGACATATTACAACCATTAACAAACAGCTGGTGTTAATATATAGCGGCCAGCAGAATTAACCATGGTTTGAAACTGAGCAGACAGCAATCGTTTATTTGTATTGCTGCTAATCATATCTACCTGCTTATTATTGAACTGCCATTCCTCTCTCTTCATTCCACAACAGCCTTCTTATTCCTATCCAATATCTTTGGCAGCTCCAAGACGCATTCATGATTAGACTGTCAGGCTTGGTCTAATTTCATCGGAAAGACTGTTGAAGGGATGGGAGAGTTCACGTTTGACTGTTTTTCAAGTCGACGGCCCTGTCATAATATAAACCGAAGCAAGATATCCCTGTGCATTCTATTTAACAATTCAACCATTTTATTTAGTCCCTAATGTTATTATGACCGTGTTTGGATTGCTGTAATTTTGAACTTGATTTTTTTTTAACGCTTATAATAATAGTGCAACATTTAAAATTAACACATTTATTTTTAATTTAGCATTTAAATAATCAACACATGCATTCTTTAAGCCAAATAAACCCTACAATTAATTCCTTCCTATAGCAACAACAATGACTCGCATTCATAGAACACCTTTAGCAAAGGAAAACATCCCAAGGCGCTTTGCAGCAGCGATGTTGCGTTGGTGGAATTGGCGTTTTTGGGGATGGAGAAGGTCATGGGGTTGGAAGCTCATCTCGGGGTCAAATAGGACGCCGACATCGCCTGCAGTCTGTGTCAGCCTGAGACAGTGGCCGGGTATGGGGATGGAATCGGTGACTTTGGAATGGAGTTTGTGGTGGGGGGGGGCATCGGTCTCCCCAATGTTCAATTGGAGGAAATTGCAGCTGAGACAAGCAGTCTGACAACGCAGAGGCAGTGGAGGGGTTCAGAGAGAGGTCATGACGAGGCAGAGCTGGGTGCCATCAGCGTCGATGTGGTAACTGACATCATGGCCCCGATATTTGCGGGAAGGGGACGGCGGTGGGGGGGGGGGGGGGGAGGGGGGTGGGGAGGTGTAGCGGCCGGGGGAACCTGGAAATGCGGGTAACCCGGAGGTCCTGCCGAATTTAACGGCAGGACCTCATTTGAATTTTTTTGTCTCTTTTTCCCGACTGGCAGCCAGACAGATTGAGAGGCCGGCCGGCTGCGGTGCGGGAAGGCCTGCGCTGGTAGGCCACAGCAGGGGAGCGGAGAGGAGGGAGGGAGGGAGAGATCGTGGAGGCCGGGGTGGGAGGTGGTGGGGGGCAGAGATCGGAAAGGCTGTGGGGGGAGATCGGATCGCAGGGGAGGAAGGTGGGGGGGTGAGGTTGGCCGATCGCGGGGAGGGAAGCAGGTTTGCTTGGTGGGCCGTGGGGAAGCACTCTGGCTGAACCCGGCCATTCTCGCCTCCCTTCAGCTGCCGGGTTTCCTGAGCCCTGGGAAGCCCGGCCCGCAGGCATTAAATCAAAAAGCCTGTTAAAATTTGACGGACCTGCCTCCGGAGAGCAGGTTAGTCGCCCGCTTCCCAATCCGCCTCCGTTAAAACCGGAAGTGGAAGCTTTGGAAGCAGGGTTGGGGTCGGGTTTCCAATTTTTGAAATCTCAACCCCTCTCCCGCCCATCCTGGGGGATTAAAATTCCCCCCCCTCATGAGAGAGATGAGAAATAGAAGGGGGCAAGGATAGACCCTTGAGGGACTGCAGCATTAACGGTGCGGGGTCGGGAAGAGAAGCCATTGCAGGAGATTCTCTGGGTACAACTGGATAGGTAAGGCTGGCACGAAGCAAGGACAGTCCCACTCAGCTGGACAACCGAGGAAAGGTGTTGGAGGACGATGGTGCAGTCAACTCTGTCAAAGGCTGCAGAGAGGTCAAGGAGGATGAGAAGAGACAGTTTACCATGGTAACAGTCACAGAGGATGTCATTTGTGACTTTGATTAGGGCCGTTTCAGTGCTGTAGCTGAAGCGGAAACCTGATTGGAAAGATTCAAACATGGAGTTGAAGGAAAGATGGGCATGGATTTAGGAGATGATGATCTGGGAGATGGGTTTGCAAGGTCAGAGGCGTCAAGGGTGGGCTTTTTGAGGAGGGGGGTTGACGACGGCAGATTTAAAGCGGAGGGGGACAGTACCTGAGGAGAGGGAACTGTTTCCAATATCAGCTAGCATGAGGGCTAGGAATGGAAGTTGGGTGGTCAGTTTAGTAGGAATAGGGTCGAGAGAGTAGGAGCTGGGTCTCACGGACAAGATGAACTTGGAGAGGGCATTAGGGGAGTGAGGAGAGGAACTAGAGAAAGATGCGAGGGCAGGGGGAACCTTGGGGGAAGCTTGGCATGGTAGGGGCAGAGAAAGCTGAGTGGATGGTCTCAATCTTAGTGGCTTAAGAAATCCGTGCACCTCTAGCACTAGTTGTTGGAGGTGAGGGTAGACAGGGCAGGGGGGAGGGGTTTATGGAGACTGTTGGCAGCACCCTACAAGCAACAACATTGACAAGGGACTAAAACCCACTCATTTAATTCTATTACTTGCTCTCCTGTCCATTTAATTATTTCAGATGTTTCTCAACGATGTCTAATGCCTGTGATCAAACCGAACTCTGCCCACTTTTTTAGGTCACCTGGGTTGTGAAAAGAAAGAAGAACTTGCATTTATATAACGCCTCTCACAACCTCAGGAGGTCCCAAAGCATTTTACAAACAATGAAGTACTTTTGAGGTGTAGTCACTGTTGTAATGTGGGAAACGTGGCAGCCAATTTGTGCACAGCAAGATCCCACAGACTATGCTATGTGAAAATAACCAGATAATCTGTTTTTTTCAGTGATGTTGGTTGAGGGATAAATGTTGGCCAGGACACCAGGGAGAACTCCCCTGCTCTTCTTCGAATAGTGTCATGGGATCTTTTACGTCCACCTGAGAGGGCAGACGGGGTCTTGGTTTAACGTCTCATTCAAAAGACGGCACCTCCAACAGTGCAGCGCTCCCTCAGTACTGCACTGGAGTGTCAGCCGAGATTATGTGCTCAAATGGGACTTAAACCCACAACCTTCCAACACAGAGGCGAGAGTGCTACCAACTGAGCCACAGCTGGCACAATCCAATCGCGCTACCCAAGCGGCAGGGGTATGGGGGGCTGGGGGTTGTGGGCACTTGTCTGCTGGTTGTACATACGAACCTCTTGGGAGCAAGGGGACCTTCTCCTCCCCGGCAGCTTAGTCCTGAGATGGAACTGCTGCAGGGTGTGCCGCTTTCATTACTGTGTGGGCAGTCTTGGCCTCTGTGTTTCCTGTCACATGCGCAGGTATCAAAGGCATTGGTGGGAGTCCTGAGAGACAACATCACCTGTCCCATTCCAACCATACCCCTGCGGCTGAGCTCCGTCTTGCCAATGGCTATTGAATGGTGTGAGACCAGTGCTAATGGAACAACAACAACTTGCATTTATACAGCACCTTTAATATGGTAAAACATCCCAAGGCACTTCACAGGAACGTGATCAAACAAAATTTGACACCGAGCCACATAAGGAGGTGTTGGGACAGGTGACCAAAAGCTTGGTCAAAGAGGTAGGTTTTAAGGAGGGTCTTAAAAGGAGGAGGGAGAGAGAGAGAGAGAGATGGTGAGGATTAGGGAAGGAATTCCAGAGCTTAGGGTTTAGGCAGCTGAAGGCACGGCCGCCAATGGTGGAGCAATGAAAATTGGGGATGCGCAAGAGGCCAGAATTGGAGGAACGCAGAGATCTCGGAGGGTTGTAGGGCAGGAGGAGGTTACAGAGATAGGGAGGGGTTTGAAAGAAGCCCTGCCTATGGCTCTCACTAACCAATCCCCAAGCCTGTCTAAGACAGAAGAGACAACCTCAGGCCTAGCAAGCAGCTCTCTCAGCATCCACAGGAGAAACACCAACTGCGTGTAGGGCCTCTGGCATGGGGATTCCACGGCAGATGTCACTAGAGCTGTCCCAGGCTCCGTAAGAAACTGTGGTGTTTGCAAAACCATTGGGCAAGGCTGCACACATGCAGCTAGCGGACCCTTTCACCCAAGCCACTACCCTGACGCATGGTTATCAGCACTTGATGCTCGTAAAGCATTCTTCATGGGTCCCGTGAGCAGTTTCTGGTTTTATTTCATGGAGGATACAAAAATGTGCCAGAGCACACTGGAAATGGAAAGCCAGTCTTCGGGGTTCTCCTCGCCTTTGTATACCCTGGAAGCTCTTAGTGTGCGTGGGTTGATGGGAGAACTCCTGACTGTTGAGGCTGATTTGTTTCTTTGTGTATTTCAGATGGCGCTACAGATAACTGACCCCCGACCTTTTGTGTTTCGGTGCTGTGAAGCATCTGGAACAAAGGTTACATCCACTCTGCAATCCCCTCCTATTGTGTTTTGCCCGTCATATGTTAACCATCCAGTTCTGGCAGATTCCACCCACTCGTCATCCTCTAAATTGGCTGAGTCACCCTCCTTCTCAGAGACAACAAAGAGTTGGAGGTCATCAGGGTCTTACGTCGTGGTTGTGATGTAGAATTCTGTGAGTACTGTATATGATTGTAGAATTGATGGATTTATTACTTTGTACTGCTTTTCATCTGAGGAGGATAATTTCTTAAATGGTTTGGGCTGGACTTTGAACTCTATTTGCTTTTATGAAATGCAAACACAAGAGAACAATAATCATTCCAAATGTGCTACATCAAGCGACTTTGGAATTCAGAGCAGGTTTGCTTACATCACATGCGTCTGATATCTGTACATGGTGAATGAGATAAAATATTAATGATTTTAACCCTTAAACTATTGATGTCTCCACAATATTTCATTCCCCCCCCCACCCCCCCCCCCAAACCAGCTGCTTTTTCCAATTACGTGAGACAAGACAAAACCGGGGATCATCAAAGTAAAATCAGGCTGTTCAATTGCTGAAACAGTTTTTGGAAGACAGTTTCTTTTCTTACCCAATGCAAAATAAGTTACACCTCATCACCAGGGAGAGGTCAAGAAGCATACGTGCAGTTTCAATAACCAAAGGAAGAGGAACCCATAAAACAAACCAACTACTTCTAGCAAAAAGAGACAGCACACACATGATGGGCCAAATGGCCTCCTTCTGTGCTGTGAACTTCCATGGTTCCATGGAGCAAGATATCAAAACGATGTATCTCACAGGAAATGAAGATACGGGACATTAGAATCATAGAATCTTACAGCACAGAAGGAGGCCATTAGGCCTGTCGTGCCTGTGGCGTCTCCTTGAAAGAGCTGACCAATTTAGTTCCACACCCCAGCTTTTTCCCTATAACCCTGCAAATTGGTCCTCTTCAAGTACATGTCCAATTGCCTTTTGAAAGTTTCTATGGAATCTGCTTCCACCACCCTTTCAGGTGGTGCGTTCCAGATCTTAACAACCCTCTGTGTGAAAAAAATTCTCCTAATTTCCCCTCTAGTTCTTTTGCCAATTATGTTAAACCTATGACCTCTGGTTACCGACCCACTTGCCAGAGGAAATTTTCTCTATCAAAACCCTTCATAATTTTGAACACCTCTATTAGGTTTCCCCTTAACCTCACTGCTCTGAGGACAACAATTCCAGCTTTTTCAATCTCTTCACATAACTGAAAACCCCTATCCCTGATATCATCCTGGTAAACCGCCTCTGTACCCTCTCCAAGGCCCTGACATCCTTACTGAAGTGTGGTGCCTAAAATTGTACACAATACTCCAGCTGAGACCTAACCAGTGATTTGTAAAGGTTTAGCATGACTTCTTTGTTTTTGTATTCAATGCCCCTATTTACAAAGCCAAATATCCCACATGCTTTCTTAACCGCCTTATCAACTTGCCCTGCAACCTTCAAAGATTCGTTAATATGCACCACCAGGTCCCTCTGCTCTTGCACCCCCTCAATATAGTACCATTTAGATTATACTGCCCCTCCATATTGTTCCTCCCAAAGTGCATCACTTCACACTTATCCACATAAAATTGCATCTGCCATGTGTCTGCCCATTTCACCAACCTGTCTATGCCCTCCTGAAGTCTGCTACTATCCTCCTCACTATTTGCTACATTGCCAAATTTTGTATCATCCGCAAACTTTAAAACTGTGCTCCCTCTACCCAAGTCCAGGTCATTTATATATCACAAGAAAAGCAATGGTCCTAATACCGACCGCTGGAGGACCCCACTGCAAACTTCTCTCCAGTCAGAAAAACATCCTTTCACCACTGCTTTCTGCCTCCTATCCCTTAGCCAATAACGTACCAAAGATACAACCGTCCTTTTAATACCGTGTCCTTCTATTTTCCGAAAGGTCTGTTATGTGGTACTTTATCAAATGCCTTTTGAAAGTCCATATATACGTCTACTGCATTACCTTCATCAAAGAATTCAATCAGGTTAGTCAGACACGATTTGCCTTTGACAAATCCATGCTAGCTGTCCTTTATTAACCCATGCTTCTCCGAGTGAGAATTAATTTTGTCCTTGACAATGGTCTCTAGTAGTTTTCCCACCACTGACATTAGACTGATTGGCCTGTAGTTACCAAGTTTATCCCTCTCCCTTTTTTTGAACAGGGGTATAACATTTGCAATCCTCCAGTCCTCTGGCACCACTCCCATATCCAAGGAAGATTGAAAGATTGTGGTCACAGCTTCTGCTATCTCCACCCATGTTTCCCTCAGCAACCTAGGATGCATCCCATCTGGACCGGGTGACTTGTTAACTTTGAGTAATGCCAACCTAATTAGCACCTCCTTTCTATCTATTTTTATCCTATCCAATGTCTCTACTCCCTACTCCTCCACTGCAACATTAACTTCATCCTCTTCTTTTGTGAAGACAGATGCAAAGTATTCATTCAGTACCTCAGTCATGCCCTCTGCCTCCACAGGTGATTTCCTTCTTTGACCCTAATCAGCCTCACCATTCCTTTAACTATTCTTTTACTTTTTATATGTTCATAAAAGAATTTTGGGTTCCCTTTTATGTTACTTGCTAATCTTTTCTCAATCTCTCTTTGCCCTTCTTATATCCTTCTTCAATTTCCCCCTGCACTCTCTGTATTCTGCCTGGTTTGTGACTGTATTCTGTACCTGACATTTGTCATAAACCTCCTTTTTCTGTTTTATTTTAACCTCTTTTTCCTTTGTCATCCAGGGAGCTCTAGCTTTGGATGCCCCATCATTCCTCCTTATGGGAACATGCTTGGTTTGTACCCTAATTATCTCCGCCTTGAAGGCCTGTCGTTGATCATTTGCTGTTTTCCTGGCCAATCTTTGTTTCCAGTCCATCTGTGCTCGATCCCTTTTCAAATCACTGAAATTGGCTCTCTTCCAGTTGGGTATTTTTACTTTGTTGAAGCAAAGTGTTACATCATCAACAGCACTCAATGAGTTCAAATTATAATACTAGAATCTGGGGATTTTCTTCACTTGAGTTCCTTCTTCTTCAAGGACTCCTTAATTTTTCACTGCAATTCAATAGTTTTTAGGTGCCACAGTTCGACCCTTTCACTTTCTGTGATAGGTCACCTTCAATCATGTCGCCCTTTTCGGGGCATTTAGCCTTTTCTCGCATTGTTCTGCACCCTTTATTATGTCGGACAACTTATTGCCAATTTGGGCTAATTTAACCCAACAACAATGCCTGTGTATTGCATCTTTAACATAGAAAAATGTAAAAGGATGATCCCAGGCAGCCTAGGGGGAAGATGCCTTCTTGAACCACTGCAGTCCGTATGGTGAAGGTTCTCCCACAGTGCTGTTAGGAAGGGAGTTTCAGGATTTTGACCCAGCGACGATGAAGGAACGGCGATATATTTCCAAGTCGGGATGGTGTGTGACTTGGAGGGGAACGTGCAGATGGTGTTATTCCCATGTGCCTGCTGCTCTTGTCCTTTTAGGTGGTAGAGGTCGCGGGTTTTGGGAGGTGCTGTCGAAGAAGCCTTGGCGAGTTCTTTCTTTGGTTAGTAATAAGTTAGGTGATCTCGTACTGTGTGGCAATGGGGGGGGGGGGGGGGGGGCGGGGGTACTACAACTGAACCCAGTGCCCTTTGGTGATGGGGAAAGGGGAAAATCAGCCAGCGTTCCTGCTCCTAATTGGTATCAATTTACCCCTAATTGGAAAGAGTGTGTGTGAATCGGGCTTGGCCATGGTACCTTCTTACTGATGCTCACTGCTGCAATTCAGACATGAAGGACCACCATTTGGGTGAGGTACTGACCAGTACCCACACAAGTGTCCCCAGCCCTGAGTCACCACCTTCGGGAACAGAGCAAAGAACGTTAGATCAAAAAAAAAGGTACCTGGTAGAAAGTACTTGGGTACTTTGAAAAATATATAAAACTCAGCACAGAGAGGGTTAAAAGGCAAGAGGGATGAAGCGAAGCCCAAAAGTATGAGTGAGCAAAAAAAAAACTTTCCCAAAATACGAAAAGGAATCTTGAGATCATGACAACACACATTTTTGTGTCCTTGCAAAGACCACAGAAAAACAAGTTCAGTGAACGCACTGTAGAGTTTACTAATGGACATCTGGATCCGACAGCAATGGGGATATTGTCCTGAACCACTTTGTATGCAGAAACCAAGCCAAGTTTTGGGAAATGGGTGGAATGCAGAATGGAGCCATTTAAAAAGGACGAGAAAGTGACCATCTTTAGTACCATAGGATCTGAAGCTCAAAGGATTTTCTGTGGGATTACTGCATAGGTCAAGTCGGACAATACTGTAACCCCGCCTAATCTCTTCAGATATAATTAGTTACTAAAGTGCTTTATTGCCAAGTGGTCTGTGAATTAAATTCTTAAATTTTATACAAATTGTGTTTAAATTTAGGAAGGAAATTACCAAAATTTATAAAATAAAAGTTGCATTTCAAAACATTAAGAAAATGGGAACATTTTCAGAAATTAAAAAAAAAACCAAGGCCATTGAAAATTCACTGCCCCAGCCCCGGCCGGGCCTACTCCCTCCGTAACTTCGGTGGGAGTTCACCAGGAGGGCCGCAATTTAGGCCAGGATCTGGCCGCTCCGAGTCCCGGCCTTGTGCTGTACTCTCCAGGATGGCCTGGTAGGGTGGAGTCTCCGTCCAACCCAAACAAAACCATTGAAGCGAGGGGAGGGAAGGGGGAAGGACTGGGGCCTCTCTCCGTCAGGGGTTCCTGCATGCCTGGTCTTCTGAGGAACCAGGCGCATGATTGGCAGGGGAATGCCCGCTGAGATCAGGTATACCAGCTGACAAATAGCGAACGTGGGGCCAGTCAGAGGATCTAGGCCAGGAGTGACGGTCAGACCTCCCTCGAAGGAAGAGTTTTTAAAAAAATAAAAGGGGTCTGCAGAGAGCAATTTCCGAATGTTTCTGCCGGTGGGGGGGGCGGGGGGGGGAATACATTGCTCCTATCCTCGTGGCACTTGGCTCAATGGTCATGACTGCAGCGCGCAATCCCTGCTAGCACTTCAGCACAGTACTGAGGGTGCTGCGTCAGAGGTGCCACTTTTCAGATGAGACGTTAAACCAAAATCCCGTCTGTCTGTTCAGGTGGATGTAAAGGATCTCCTGCCGCAATTCGAAGAGGAGCGAGGAGTTCTCCTGCTGTGCTGACCCACATACATCCCACTACCAAAGCAGATTAACTTGTCATTTATCTCAGTGCTATTTGTGAGACTTTTGCTGTGCTCAAATACATTTGCCTAAATACAGTGACTACGCTTCAAAAGTAATTGATCAGCTGTGAAATGCTTTGGGACAGACACGGCAAGTGCTGTTAATTATTTCACTTTCTTTTTACAGTAAACTGCTCCATTGGATGCCACTCTTCAGCCGACCACAACAATTCATACAAGGCGCGATGTTATTAGCCTCATCTCACTCCTGCTACAGACAGCACACATCTTCCACCAGCTGGTGCAATCAAGATCAAGAACTCAGCCTGTGGGGTAAGTGCTTTCCACAAACTTAAGCCGCCATTTTAGCTTCCAGGGCTAAAAAGGGTTAAATTATGAGGCTGGGTTGCATAGACCAGGCTTGTACTTCCTTGAATTATAGAAGATTAAGGGGTGATCTAACTGAAGTGTTTAAGATGATTAAAGGATTTGATAGGATAGAGAGAGAGAAACTATTTCCTCTGGTGGGGGAGTCCAGGGCCAAGGGGCATAACTTTAAAATTAGAGCTAGGCCGTTCAGGAGTTATTCCAGGAAGCACTTCTCCAGACAAAAGGGTAGTGGAAATCTGGAACTCTCTCTCCCCCCAAAAAGCTGTTGAGGCTGGGAGTCAATTGAAAATTTCAAAACTGGGATGGATAGATTTTTATTAGGCAAGGGTATTAAGGGTTATGGAACCAAGGTGGATAGATGGAGTTAAGATCCAGATCAGCCATGGTCGAATTGAAAGGTGGAACAGGCTCCTATGTTCCATTCCCTGGCACAGATATTGTAATCATTTAGTTTGTTCTTAGGCAAAATGGATTTTAAGAGGTTGACAGTGAAGCGTGAATTTTTTTTTTTAGAAACCTCCCCCATGGGATTCAGTTTTTAAAACAGTCAAACCTTCAATAGGGATCCACTTCCATCTCATAAAAGAGTTGCTAAAATTTAAACAAATGCCACATCTCACGTCCACTGCACTGCAACACACTCGATGTCCAGCAGGTGTCAGCGTCAGAATGCACTACTTCATGGCAAAGCTCGACAATGGTAACTAAGCTGGGGATCAATATATTACCAGAACTTATTTCTGGTTCAAGAAAAACAACAGGAATGATCTTACATTTCACTGCAGCAGAACAAAATCTGCAGAGTTTAAACATCTGGAGTTTGCAGGTCTTGTAACAATCCACTTCTGAAAGATTTTAATGGATAACAAACCCAACAGTCAGGTGTGAATATCGAGGATTAGAATATTTGCACCAGCGGAGAAACAAAAAAAAGAGCAAGTGAACACAACTGGCATCAGGTTCTGTAAATCTCCAGACTGCAGCACACGCGTCTGTGAGCTCAGTTCACAGCCCAGCGGGTTTGGACGCACCACCCGAGAGGAAAGTTACTCGGAAGACTCTCTAAGTTTCTGTCGCATCCTTTCTGCGTGTTCTCTGCTTTTGGCTCTCTTGGTCTGTAACTGTTGGGGAAGGGGGGAAAAAAACAAAGCTTTAGAAACAATAATCAATTAAGTAGAACTAATTTGAAAGCAAACTCCGATGGGAAAGTTGGTTTATCTAGTCAGTCGCAGAGACATACAGAACGGGAAGGTTTTAGGTTCGCTCCCCAGTTTGTTAGCTAACTTCGAATGTCGGGGCGGGGGTAGGGTGGGGTGGTGGTAGGGGGTAGTCAGGGCACTGTGATCCGCTTTTGGATTCCTTTGGTTAGGGAGGTGACAAATGGCCATAATTCCAGATTGCAATCCTGCGCCCCCCCCCGCTGGAGGCGTGCCAGCCCGCGGCCCCCTCCCCCCCGCTGGAAGCGTGCCAGCCCGCGTCCTCCCCCACCCCCCGCTGGAAGCGTGCCAGCCCGCGGCCCCCTCCCCCCCCGCTGGAAGCGTGCCAGCCCGCGTCCTCCCCCACCCCCCGCTGGAAGCGTGCCAGCCCGCGGCCCCCTCCCCCCCGCTGGAAGCGTGCCAGCCCGCGTCCTCCCCCACCCCCCGCTGGAAGCGTGCCAGCCCGCGTCCTCCCCCACCCCCCGCTGGAAGCGTCAGATGTCAGGTGAGAGCTGTGATGCCAAAAGGCCTAGTGGACATCATTTATAAGGGTTACAAGTGAATAATGGGCATGTGGGCGAGTTACCCGAGGGTACCCGATGCCTTGTTGAACCACACACCAGCAAGGTGTCAATTGCTAAAAGGAGAGAAGGGAGGAGAGCAAATGAACAAGAAAATTAAAACCACAGTATATTAAAACAGAATCTTAAAAAGGGAAACTCTTGCATTAATTGGTTGATATTTTTTAAGTTCCCAATGCTCTCCACCACTGGGGTTTTCCTCCTGGGTCTGTTGTAGACTAATTGATAGAGATTGATTGCTATGATTAACCAACAATTCCATCATCATTGTATCATATGACTATCAGGAAGGTGAATTCGACGGACCCTGGTCTCTAGCAATTCCTATGTTCCTAAGTCTGCAGAACTCGATGAGATACCATCATTCCCTAAAATTTACAAATAATTAATCAATCTCATTCTTTTTCCATCTTCCTTCCTGTTAATTTGGAAAAAAAAAGGTAACAATTCTATTTAAATGGAAGGTGCTAATGGCCACTGGTACCTGACCTGGAGAAGTTATCGAGCACGAGTGTGCACAGTTAAGTTTTCATTCTGGAATCCTACTCGCACAGTACGGTGCTCGCTAGCTGCCAGTTCCACCCCATTACTGGCTCTGGCATCAGGGTAATATAGACAGACGGGCAACGTCACTCTGTGAGATGGTAGAGCAGACAGAACAACCAATGTGGCCGTCGTGACATATTAAATAAATGGCTTGGCAATTGTAGCTTACAGGTGCTGCCAGAGGGAGAAGTTTCCAATCTCAGACAGGGTAGTGGGCAAAGCACACGCAGGGACGAAATACTTCCCAGTGAAGGGGATGAAACAAGAAGCTACAGTCCTGGTTGGTTGTTGAATGACACGGGCAGAAATGTGTAAACAAGGAGAAATAGAAGAAAAAATTTATTTTTTTAAAAAAAAGATAATGGAATCTTCACTCAAAGATGTAATAGACAGTCATCTAGAGAACGAAAATATTTATTACATTTTCAGTTTCTAGATGTTTTTCTATTGGATCTTTGAGTCAGAATTCCATTATCTTTCCTACCACCGACATTACACGAATGGTCCATAGTTCCCTGGACTGGTTCTATCACATAAACACATGCAATAGTGCCTCTGCAATCTCTTCCCTAACTTATTTTAATCTGTGCGGATGCAATCCATCTGGACCAGGGGTTTTATCCTCTCTAAGTTTAATTAGTTTATCAATTATCTCCCCCCTTTCTATATCTTTTCTGATCTCTTCTTCTAAATGTTTTATCCACCTTGTTAGTCTCCCTGGTAAATAATGAGGCAAAGTAACTATTCAATATTTCTGCCATTTCACTGTCATTACCTGTGAGTTTATCTTGTGTACCCCTTTGTGGCCCTATCCCTATCCTGATTTTTCTTTCGTTATTGATGTGTCTGTAGAATACTTTACTGTTTCCTTTTATATTCCTTGACAATTTAATTTTGTAATTTCTCTTTGCTTTCCGAATTGTTTTTTTTAAAAACCTTTTTCTATTCCCTTTTGTCATCCTTTCTCTTGTTGTCTATGTACTTAGTGAATGCCTTTTGCTTTAGTTTCAATGTTGCCCTTATTTCTTTATTCATCCGTGGTGTATCATTACTGGCTAGTTTGTTCTTGCTTTTTAATGGGCTATATTTCTCCTGGACTCTATTGATCACGGTTTTAAATGTTTCTCACTGCTGTTCTATTTCTTTGTTTATCAGTAAATTTTTCCAGTTTATTTTCCCTCGTTCCATTCTCATCCCCTGAAAATCAGCTTTTTTCAAAATTATTTCTTTGGTCTTTGTCTTACTTATGTCCTTCTCAATCTTTATCTTAAACCTTATAATGTTGTGATCGCTATTGCCTAGATGTTCCCCTATGCTTACTTCCCTTATCTGTTCTGGTTCATTTCCCATTACTAGATCCAGCAGTGCTTCCTCTCAATGTGCTTTTTACATACTGGGTAAGAAAGGAGTCCTGCACACATTGTAAAAACTCCATTCCCTGTATCCCTTTATCTACTTATGCTTGCCTGTTTATTCAGAGATAATTAAAATCTCCCATGGTTATTATTCTATGTCCTTTACTCATTTGCTTACATATTTCTTCCTCCACCATTAGGTGGTCTGCAGTAAACCCCTATTAGTGTGATCAATCCCTTGTCTTTTATTTCAATCCATGTGGATTCTGTTTCTATCTGTTAGTGATGCCCCCTTTTTCTAATTAGTACAGCTACTCCACCCCCTTCTTCCCTCCCTTTCCTTTGATTGTTACAGCCTGCAATATTTAGTTGCCAGTCCTGATCTTTATGTAGCCATGTTTCAGTAATTCCTACTACATCTGGTTCCTCGCCATGGATTATTGCCTCCAGTTCCCCCGTTTTCTGTTGGACGCTGTGTACGTTGTTGTGCAGGCAGTTTAATTCATCTTTAATAGTTGATCCTTTTGTACTTCTGTTTTATAATTGTATTTCTTCCTTGACCATTTATGGCACTGTGGGAGAACCTTCACCACACGGACTGCAGTGGTTCAAGAAGACGGCTCACCACCACCTTCTCAAGGGCAACTAGGGATGGGCAATAAATGCCGGCCTCGCCAGCGACGCCCACATCCCATGAACGAATTTTTTAAAAATTATGTTATCTTTATTCCTAACTCTGGTCTGGCCTTTACACTCATCTCCTGGTTCTTTTATCTTTAAGCTTTTGTTATTGCGACCAGATCCCTCCCCCCATCTTGCTCGTTTAAAGCCTTATGCACTGTCCTATTTATCCTTTCCACTAGGACTCTGGTTCCATTCCGGTTCAGGTGGAGCCCGTCCCAGTGGTACAACTCCTTCCTGTCTCAGTACTGGTGGCAGTGTCCCATGAAATGGAACGTCTCCTTCTCACACCACTCTTTCAGCCTCACATTCACTTTTCTGATCTGCCTATCCCTATGCCAATTAGGACGTGGCTTGGATAGTAATCCTGAGGTTACCACCCATGAGGTCCTGCTTTTTAATTTATTTCCTAGCTTCTGATATTCCCTTAGCAGGACCTCTTCCTTGTTCTTCCTTAGTCACTGGTGTTGAAATGGACCACGACAACTGGATCCTCCCCCTCCCTTTCCAAGTTCTTCTCCAGTTGCTCAAATAGCATAGATGCATTTAAAGGAAGCTAGATAAGCACATGAGGGAGAAAGGAATAGAAGGGTATGCTGATAGGGTTAGATGAAGTAGGGAGGGAGGGAGGGAGGAGGCTCGTGTGGAGCATAAATTCTGGCATGGACCAGTTGGGCCGAACGGCTGTGCTGTAGTTTTGATGTAACTCGATGTAAAGTGGTACTGCACCAATAACAAGCAAACAGCAAAATCTACATCTTTTAAGACCATCTTACCTCCACTTTTAAGCACTGCCTCATCTCTCGGTCAATATCGTTACATTTTCCCAGAAACTTCATGAAGCTGTGCTGTTGAAGTAAAATGATACCCAGTAAGTGACAACATTGGTCACATTACGCCAGCACTGTGAGTAACCCCTCACTATGACAAGACTATTGTAATCATCTGACAACGTTGCATTACCTGCCACGGTGCATTAAGGTCCTCCTATATTGCATTTAATTGGAAGACTTTAAAGAAAAACCTAGCAATAAAATCAACGATAGTTTGTATGTTTGATATTTTGTGCCCACGTTCCAGTGCAGGTAATAAAAATTATACAGATTTAAGAGTTATTGAAGGAGGGAAAGAAGTGATCGTCTCGAAAGGGAAAACGGAGCTTCTTGGAAGAGATGTGCGGGGTCCCCTTCAGAATGAGATGTCTCTGCCGTGCCGTTATGAACAATTAACAAACTTTCACTTTCAGAACTGCTGCCTCACCAGATTTTACACTCTCCAGCCTAAAGCGCTGCAGGCCAGGTACTCTGGGCAAGCATTCATGTGCCGGTATGCTTATTCAAATTAGGGGGAGTGACTCCTGATATAGCAAAGGAGGAAGGAGAGCAGGGGAGAAGACTAGGCGAAGAGTTGAGGAGCCAAGGGACCGGGGACAGGGAGAAAAATGTGGTTACAAGAGTGAGACAGGAGATAGTAAAAAAATAACAAACCAGGGACTGTGTTAATGAAATGATTAAAATCAGGAATTATATGTTGGAGGATTGTTTGAGAATTAAATACAAGATGTTGCATTTTATTTTCAATCTACAATGTGAATTTTTTACAAATTCAGCCAAATGCAACTTAGAAAGAATTCAGATTGGAGCTTTTTCCTGCTACGGTCAGTGTCGAGGCAGAACTAGTCAAACGTCCCCCCCACTTCACGTACTTCTGTATTGGGACTAATTCCATTATTACTCACACTAGTCAGCTAGTTTGGTAATTACTGGAGTGACTCTCAGACATGAGGCTTTTGCTTAAATCAGTTACATTATTAACATTAATAAATATATTAAAACATGAAAGCTTGGTAGGGAATGTAGTGTGCTATTTTTGTGATGGTGATGGTTGCCCCTTGGATTCTGCCGATGCAGTCTGTCTCTTCCGTTCATACCTCCCTCATATCTCACAGGTTCTGCCCTATACCTTTGCAATGCAGAAAAAAATTCATTTGTTTTTGAAAATCAGACCAGTCCAAGGAATTGCACAGTCCTGCCCCAAGGACCAACTTCTTGTGAATAGTTACCTGTGCCACATTCGTTTGTTTGGCAAAGCAAAAGCTGTCTGTCTACTTTTCTCAGATTATCCCAGTGCTAGTCTGTGAATACAACAGTACAGCACATCTGTGTGATTGCTAGATAGGCTCAGTGGGCCAATAAGGAAAACAGACAACGGTATAATATTTGGAATTAACCTTCCCGAATAGGATCAGCAATGGTGCCCAGGAATTCATTAAAACATATCACACAACACTTCAGAAATGAAAGTGCACCATTTTAATTCACACTCACTTCTCTATGGCACTGTTTGAGACGATCGATGATAATGTTGCACTCTTCCGTATGCAGATGTGGAGATAGATCCGGGTGCATGTTCGATTAAGGTTTATCCTTTGCTAATCTGGAAGTGGATCCTTACTACTGACGTCAGGGGTAAAAACTCGCCTGTGAAAATTGGGTTTATATGTACAGATCAATACCTGCAACCAATAATCACTAAATTGTACATTATCAGCAAAATTGCTCATGCTTACACCACAACGAGCACATTTCACTCACAAGTGAGAAAGGACAGGCTGGTGACGGATGTCAGAATGATAAAAACACTTTTCTTCCGTGATAGCAACATCAGTTGCTCCTTTAAAAGAAAATAAATCATCCCACTCAGAGTGCTTTCTCTTTTCCTTACGTGGCGTTTCAATTTTGGGTATTTATTGTAATGCATAATAATATTAAAATTCTTGCATGTAGAGCACACTTTGTCAACATCACACTTCCTGTCATGCTTCAAGTGTCACACTTTAGTGTACCCTCCAGCTCACCATAAGCAACGCCATGGGAGATCTGCCAGTAATACGATAATTTATACAGCTCAAAATTTCACACAATTCATTACTTCTGAAAGAAAGACTTGCATTTATATAGAATCATAGAATGATACAGTGCAGAAGGAGGCCATTCATCCCAGCATTCCTGTGCCGGCTCTTTGAAAGAGCTATCCAATTAGTCCCACTCCCCTGCTCTTTCCCTATAGCCCTGCAAATTTTTCCATTTCAAGTATTTATCCAATTCCCTTTTGAAAGTTATTATTGAAGCTGCTTCCAACACCCTTTCAGGCAGTGCATTCCAGATCATAACAACTCACTGCATAAAAAAATTTCTCCTCATCGCGCCTCTGGTTCTTTTGCCAATTACCTTAAATCTGTGTCCTCTGGTCACCGACCCTTCTGCCACTGGAAACAGTTTCTCTTTATTCTATCAAAACCTCAGGAGGTCCCAAAATGCTTTACAGCCAACGAAGTACTTTTGAAGTGTGGGCACCGTTGTAATGTAGGAAACGCAGCAGCAAGGTCCCACAAACAGCAATATGATAATGACCAGATAATCTGTGTTTTTTTAAAGTGATGTTAGTTGAGGGATAAATATTGGCCGATGAGATCTTTTACGCTCACTTGAGAAGGCAGGCAGGCCCTCGGTTTAACATCTCATCCGAACCACCGGCAGTGCAGCACTCCCTCCGGTACTGCACCCGGAGTGTCAGCCTAGATTTTGTGCTCAAGTCCCTGGAGTGGGACTTGAACCCACGACCTTCTGACTCAAGAGGCGAGAGAGTGCTACCCACTGAGACAGGGCTAAGTGCAGTGACTGTCGTTACATAAGCGAATACGACAGCTATGGTGCACCTATAAGTAGCAATGAGATAAATAAGCAGTTAACTGTTGCATAAAGTCTCCTGGGGCACCGGACAGGAACTCAGGGTCACAGAGGGGAGACTGCAAGACATTAATTTCTATATTTACACCTATGATTCCTGATGTTTTATTGTATCAATACATGACTTTTATTTAGAGCTCCTGGCATTTTAAGATTGATTTATTTATTTATTTGTAACTCCCAGTGTTTAATACATTCCCTACAACACTCACCGTGTCCTCTCTGCCTCCAGCTGCCTTTGGAACCTTGTGTAACTATTCCCCGCATGCCAGGAAGTAACTCTTTTTGTGATTGACAGCGGAACGGACCATACAGATGATCGAATTCCAGCGTCTGTCAAATAAAAGCCACCAATAGCACCAATAGCCAGAAGGGGGCGGGTACATCTGAAAATAACCAATCAGCGAATAGGGGAGGCGGGAGCTGTCTGCGGCTGGGTTGGAAATGAGGTAATGCGTCCAGAGCATCAACTGACAGCAGGCATTAGGCAAAGAATGAGGATTTAAAGGGGCAGGGACATGAATACAAAAAGCTGAGTCCTGAGGGAGGCTCTGCAGCCGGAATCCTAACCTCCCCTTTAAGGGAATTAATTGTAAACAATTTTACAACACCAAGTTATAGTCCAGCAATTTTATTTTAAATTCACAAGCTTTCGGAGGCTTCCTCCTTCGTCAGGTGAACGATGTGAACAATTTCAAGAGTTCCCTTCTCAATGACTAGCTGCATCGTCCAGTCCTCCACCTTCTGTTTCCTCCTTTCCACCTTCAATGTAAGTGTGAGACACTCATGGATTTTGTTCATTTACAAGATGAGGTCTATCTGCTCAACTGTCTCAGCATTGCTTAAATATTGCATGAGCTGGGTGTTTTCTACATAAAAAGCATTAAATTGTTTACTGTTCTAGCTCTTATCCCTTCCTAGCAACGTAGACAGTGTTAATTAAAAAACCATACATTAGCAAGATAATGTAATGGTGAGATCAGGTTTGGTAGTTATTCCATATGTGAATGAATCATTGTGAGCTTATCCAAGAGCAGGTCTGTACTCAGCTATGCAGCAATGTGAGATTCTACTTTTTGTAATATGGATGTAGCATTGAGACCTGTTTCATAACAATTAATCTGACAGGCAATATTTACCTCACTTATAAGGAAATATAGGTTTAGAAGGTATTATGGGAAACCAGGCTCGATAGGGTTAAATAGTCAAGGCTTTAGCTGGACCCTGCTGTGCCACACAATAGACAGCTTTTAAATTAACTTACTGCAGCTGCAGGATCACTGACAGCCATAAGCATCTTGTTATTGCAAACTGGGAGGACCATAATGGTACCCCCACTCCTTCAGACATACTGGAATGTGCTGCCAGCATTTTCTGTTTTATTTTAGATTTTCTGCATTGCAAATTCTTTTCTCAGATACATTTAAATGTTAGTATTCTCAAAGAATGTATGCAGAACAATGAAATAAAGTAAAACTTACAATAGTATAGGCTTATCAGCAATGCTTTCTTCTTCACTCTCCCATCTCAAGAAGGACCAAGTGACAGGTGTAAAAGCATAGAACATGAACCGTTGATATGGAGAGCTGGGATGGCAACTGTTACTGAAGCTGCTATTCTGGAAAGTCTAGATTTGTTTCCTGAAAATGCTTTACCTGCAACTAAATCCTGCAGCTAGAAATTTAAGATATCTTATGTAAACATAACTTTTGGCCACCACAATTAAAGTAGGGGTCTTTTCACCAAAGATAAAAAGAACAAATGCTGGAACTGTTCCCAAAAAAAAGCAAATGGTGGAAATACACCAGAGGTCAATCAGCACCTGAGAAACAATTTGAGTGCGATGCTATCTTGGAAACTTTAATCGACCTTCCCTAGTAGCTGTCAGATACTGACTCACCAGTCGTACATTTCCACCTTTATACAATGCCTTTAACATAGTAAAATGTCCCAAGGCGCTTCACAGGGGCGTTATCAAGCAAAATTTGACACTGGGCCACATAAAGAGATATTAGGACAGGTGAGGGGTGTCAAATTTTGTTGTTAAGGCTCCTGTGAAGCACCTTGGGATGTTTTATTACATTAAAGGTGCTATATAAATGCAATTTTTACATTTATTTATATATAGGATTAAATTTGCTCTTTGAGAAATAATCAAGGGGGTCTTTACTTCAATCTTACTGGCATGAGGTAAACAGTCTCAGTTATTTGCTGGACATGCTTTATCTTCTCAAAAGCAAAATACTGTGGACGCTGGAAATCTGAAATAAAAGCAGAAAATGCTGGAAATACTCCGCAAATCAGGCAGCATGTGTGGAGGAAGAAACAGAGTCCTTTAATTTTTTTTTGTTGGTTAAAACCCTTTCACACTTGAGCTGCGTCCATTCATGCTCACCCACCGCTCAGAGCTGCGCTGCCCGACAAGGCAGGATAAACCTTTTGGGGGGGAACGGGACCAGGCAGCGCAGCCGCTTTACCTCCTCGGCCAAGGACGGTGGCGCTGTGCTGGGATGAGCGGGGCGGGGCGAGGCGACGCGACCTTCTTGCCCTAACGGACGCGCTAGTGATTGGCCGTTTTAAAAAAAGACATTTGGCGGGGTTTGGGGGCGTGCGTCTGTCGGCGGTGAATGGAAGCTCGGTTTTGAGGTAAGGTTCGGGGGACGAAGAAAAACCCCATCGCTATTACAGCGGGGCTGAGAACTCCGCTCGCTAAACCCGGTGAACAAGTCGGCGTCCGAGAGACAGTAAATCCAGGCCGGAGGCGGCGGCGGCGGCGGCGGTCCGTTGGTCGGCCCAATTACTTCCCGAGCATTCATCTCGAGTTACACCGTTTTTTCCTCGGAGACACTTAAAACATTCCACCCGCGATAAGTTTATCAGGTGAGCGCTGTGCTCGATCCTTAGGACAACTGCATCTCTTGGCCGCCGGTCAATAGAAACCATTGTGACATCTGTGAAGGCCTAGTTCACAACACGAAGCTGTCACGTAATGTTTAGTTGCCTGTGTACGTGGTGCATCACTGTATATTTTATAAGGTGTCGGCAGTGGGGTTGGCAGCTCTCACCTCTGAGCCAGAAGGTTGTAAGTTCATGTCCCACTCCAGACATTTGAGCACAAAATCTAGGCTGACACTCCCAGCACAGTACTTGAGTGCTGCACTGTTGGGAGGCGGGGGTCTTTCGGATGACATGTTGAAAGGAGACTCTCTGCCCTCTTGAGTGCAGGCGAAAGATCTCACGTCATTTTGAAGAATTGTAAACAATTTTACAACACCAAGTTATAGTCCAGCAATTTTATTTTAAATTCACAAGCTTTCGGAGGCTTCCTCCTTCGTCAGGTGAACGATGTGAAAATGAAATCCTCGAAATGAAATCGCATTTATAATTCACAGAACAATGCTTGGTGATTACAGACAGTTTTTTCAACTGCCCGTTGCCAAGGCAATCAGTGTGCAGACAGACAGGTGTTACCTGCCAGGTCTCAGAATATACAAATCACCAAAAAAAACAACAAACAAAAAAAAAGAGATAGAGAGGTAGAAACATAGAAAAGACAGCAACTGACCCGTTATATTAAAAACAGATAACATTTGTTCGCTGGTGGGGTAACGTGTAGCGTGACATGAACCCAAGATCCCGGTTGAGGCCGTCCTCATGGGTGCGGAACTTGGCTATCGATTTCTGCTCGACGATTTTGCGTTGTCGTGTGTCTCGAAGGCCGCCTTGGAGTACGCTTACCCGAAGGTCGGTGGATGAATGTCCATGACTGCTGAAGTGTTCCCCGACTGGGAGGGAACCCTCCTGTTTGGCGATTGTTGCGCGGTGTCCGTTCATCCGTTGTCGCAGTGTCTGCATGGTCTCGCCAATGCACCATGCTCTGGGGCATCCTTTCCTCCAACGTATGAGGTAGACAACGTTGGCCGAGTCACAGTCAACTCCTGTGACTCGGCCAACGTTGTCTACCTCATACGTTGCAGGAAAGGATGCCCCAGAGCATGGTGCATTGGCGAGACCATGCAGACACTGCGACAACGGATGAACGGACACCGCGCAACAATCGCCAAACAGGAGGGTTCCCTCCCAGTCGGGGAACACTTCAGCAGTCATGGACATTCATCCACCGACCTTCGGGTAAGCGTACTCCAAGGCGGCCTTCGAGACACACGACAACGCAAAATCGTCGAGCAGAAATTGATAGCCAAGTTCCGCACCCATGAGGACGGCCTCAACCGGGATCTTGGGTTCATGTCACGCTACACGTTACCCCACCAGCGAACAAATGTTATCTGTTTTTAATATAACGGGTCAGTTGCTGTCTTTTCTATGTTTCTACCTCTCTATCTCTTTTTTTTTGTTTGTTGTTTTTTTTGGTGATTTGTATATTCTGAGACCTGGCAGGTAACACCTGTCTGTCTGCACACTGATTGCCTTGGCAACGGGCAGTTGAAAAACTGTCTGTAATCACCAAGCATTGTTCTGTGAATTATAAATGCGATTTCATTTCGAGGATTTCATTTTCACATCGTTCACCTGAGGAAGGAGGAAGCCTCCGAAAGCTTGTGAATTTAAAATAAAATTGCTGGACTATAACTTGGTGTTGTAAAATTGTTTATAATTGTCAACCCCAGTCCATCACCGGCATCTCCACATTTTGAAGAAGAGCAGGGGACTTCTCCCAATCCCTTGGGCAATATTTATCCATCAACTAACATCACTAAAAACCGTTTACCTGGTCGTTATCTCATTGCTCTTTGTGGGACTTTGCTGTGCATAAATTAGCTGTCACATTTCCTACATTACAACAGTGATTACACCAAAGGTACTTAATTGGCTGTGAAACGCTTTGGGGCGTCTTCAGGTCATGAAAGGTGCTATATAAATGTTTTTTTCTTTTTTAAAAAAAAAAGCAAATCCAATGGCATTTTCTGTTTTATAAATTTGTGCATTGAATGCAGGAGTAATAAATTTGTGCAAAACATTGGTTTTGTAGGTCAAAATCAAAATACTGTGGATGCTGGAAATCTGAAAAAAAAACAGAAAATGCTGGGATTAAGGGCGGTTTGAAGCAAGTGGAACGTGCAACGGTTGAATTTAAATTTAATTTTTTTGGTGGTGGGTTTTAAAAGCTCCGGTTGGTTTATTTCTGTGCTTTTTTCCAGCATCTGTGGAGAGAAAAACAAAGTTAACGTTTCAGGTCGATGACCTTTTGTCCAAACTGGAAGAAGTCAAAGATTTAACAGTTTTAAAGCAAGTCTAGAGCCAGGCAAAGGGAGGAGGAGGAGGAGGAGGAAAGCAAAGCAATAGGGAAGGTCTGTGACAGTGTGGAGGGCAGGGGTGATTAAATGACAGAAGTGATGATGGTGCAAGGCAAAAGGAGATGGTAATGGGACAAGTAAAGAAACAAAGGATGTGTCTAGAAGAGCTGTAAATGGCAACAGCAGAACCATTACCAGCACTTGCTGTCAGGAAAAAATGGGAGCAGTGGTTATGATCTGAAGTTAATGAAATCAGTGCTTTTCTAGGTGTCCCATTATAGAAAAGGTGTTAAAGCCATAATATAGTTGAGGAGAAACTTAAGATAGTAACAGATTTCAGGAGGACATAGACAGACTGGTGACACATGGCAGATGAAATTTAATGCAGAGAAGTGTGAAGTGATGCATTTTGTTAAGAATGAGGAGAGGCAATATAAACTAAATGGTACAATTTTAAAGGGGGTGCAGGAACAGAGATCTGGGGGTGCACGTACACAAATCTTTGACAGTGGCTGTTAAAAAGATATGGGATCCTCGGCTTCATTAATAGAGGCATAGAGAACAAAAGCAAGGAAGTTATACTAAACCTTTATAAAACACTGGTTAGGCCTCAGCTGGGGTATTGTGTTTAATTCTGGACACCACACTTTAGGAAGGATGTCAAGGCCTTAGAGAGGGTACAGAGGAGATTTACTAGAATGGTATCAGGAATGAGGGACTTCAGTTATGTGGAGAGACTGGAGAAATTGGGGTTATTCTCCTTAGAGCAGAGAAGGTTAAGGAGAGATTTGATAGAGGTGTTCAAAATCATGAATGGTTTTGATAGAGTAAATAAGGAGAAACTATTTCCAGTGGCAGAAGGGCCGGTAACTAGTGGACACAGATTTAAGGTGATCGGCAAAAGAGCCAGAGGCGACATAAGGAAACATTTTTTTACGCAGCGAGTTGTAATGATCTGGAATGTACTGCTTGGAAGGGTGGTGGAGCAGATTCAATAGTAACTTTCAAAAGGTATTGGATAAATACTTGAAGGGAAAAAAAGATTATAGGGCTGTGGGGAAAGAACAGGGGAATGGGACTAATTGGATAACTCTTTCAAAGAGCAGGCACAGTGGGCTGAATGGCCTCCTCCTGTGAGACTATTTCCACTGGAGCAGAGAAGGCTAAGAGACGATTTAATGGAGTTTTTAAAGTTATGAAATGATTTGATAATTAATAGGAAAAGATTATTTCCTCTGGTTGGGTAGTCAGTGATGAGGGGTCATCAATTTAATATTACCATTAAGTGAGGAGAGGGGTTAGGTGAAATTTCTTTATGCAGAGGATTGGAGCATGGAATGCTTTGCCACAGGGAGTGTTTGAAGCCGAGAGCATTGCATCTTTTAAGGGAAAATTGAATAAATATTTGAAGGAGAGGAAAATACAGGGGCACACACACGATGGGCTGAATGGCCTTCTGTGCTGAAAACTTCTATGACTCTGCCTGCTGTTGGGAATAGGGTCCGTGACCTCTTAGGGAGCCCCTGCTCCGCTACTTCCCAGTTTCGAAAGATTCGAGTTGACACCAATTGGTTACAGTGGAAATTACTTTATTGCAAAAAACTGTTTAATACTCTTAGTATTTAAGCATTAGTTTACAGAATAGAAACTGGAGATATATTACCCACTTCTACGCTGGATAGAGCTTGTTCCTTGACCTCTTCCGGTCCGCTCGGGTCCCCGCCCCTTGGATCCCACAGATCCTGCTTTCTGCGGACTTCTTCAGACTACACCGGCGTGGGCGAGTGCCAGCCTTTATGCCTGCCCAGACAAATCTCGTCCGTACTGTTGGGGTTCCTCTTCTCTGAACCTTGGTTCGAGCTGTATATTTTTGCACTGTAGCTGAGGATCATGTCATAGAGTCATAGAGTTATACAGCACGGATAGAGGCCCTTCGGCCCATCGTGTCCGCGCCGGCCATCAGCCCTGTCTACTCTAATCCCATATTCCAGCATTTGGTCCGTAGCCTTGTATGCTATGGCATTTCAAGTGCTCATCCAAATGCTTCTTGAATGTTGTGAGGGTTCCTGCCTCCACAACCCTTTCAGGCAGTGAGTTCCAGACTCCAACCACCCTCTGGGTGAAAAACTTCTTTCTCAAATCCCTTCTAAACCTCCCGCCTTTTACCTTGAATCTATGTCCCCTTGTTATAGTACCCTCAACGAAGGGAAAAAGCTCCTTAGTATCCATCCTATTTGTGCCCCTCATAATTTTGTACACCTCAATCATGTCCCCCCTCAGCCTCCTCTGCTCCAAGGAAAACAAACCCAATCTTCCCAGTCTCTCTTCATAGCTGAAGCGCTCCAGCCCTGGTAACATCCTGGTGAATCTCCTCTGCACCCTCTCCAAAGCGATCACATCCTTCCTGTCGTGTGGCGACCAGAACTGCACACAGTACTCCAGCTGTGGCCTAACCAGTGTTTTATACAGCTCCATCATAACCTCCTTGCTCTTATATTCTATGCCTCGGCTAATAAAGGCAAGTATCCCATATGCCTTCTTTACCACCTTATCTACCTGTTCCGCCGCCTTCAGGGATCTGTGAACTTGCACACCAAGATCCCTCTGACCCTCTGTCTTGCCTAGGGTCCTCCCATTCATTGTGTATTCCCTTGCCTTGTTAGTCCCTCCAAAGTGCATCACCTCGCACTTTTCCGGGTTAAATTCCATTTGCCACTGTTCCGCCCATCTGACCAACCCATCTATATCGTCCTGCAGACTGAGGCTATCCTCCTCGCTATTTACCACCCTACCAATTTTTGTATCATCAGCGAACTTACTGATCATCATACTGATCATCTTACTGAAAATCACAAGCTTTCGGAGCTTACCTCCTTCGTCAGGTGAGTGACGAAGGAGGTAAGCTCCGAAAGCTTGTGATTTTCAAATAAAACTGTTGGACTATAACCTGGTGTTGTAAGATTCCTTACATTTGCCTTTTTCTAGACATTCTAGGTCCTTTTATATCTATGAAATTTAAACAAAGTGTTAACGGTGCGGTTTGAACACACTAACAAGCTAACTACTATACAATTGCCTTGGTTACATAAAATAAATGGGGTTAATAAAATACGTGTGGTTACATATTAAATGCATTTCATGATTATATACATTGCATTAAACAATTCTTTTATCTGTTACTGTTTTTTTAAAACACAACAGCATAGTCTGACACTACTCGCTTGAGACATTGAGTGTGGATGTTACAATGTTAAACATTTTTTGTATATAAGAGAAGAAAAATATGCTCCAGAATATAGTGGACAGTTAGGTCCATTGTATATGCTTTAGAAAATGTAGTTCTAATAAGGATACCTTCTTGGCTGTGCCTTTTGAGTATAGATGTGGCTCTGCGTAGTTAAAATCGGCTGGGGTTTTTGCTCTGATGGAATCCCACCACGATGATGATGAAATTGTTGACTAATCATAGCAATCAATATCTATCAATTAGACAACAGACCCAGATATGACGTGAAGAAAACTCCAGTGATGGAGCGCGTTGGGAACCACAGGTCCAAAGTCACCTGTTCCTCCCAAGCATGCTGCACTTCATGTCTCAAATTGCTTATGTACAGTATCCCAAAATATTTTCTGAAAGAAATCTATCTAGTTTGCAGTTAAATGAATCAAAACTATCTGCTTCCACCATTTCCTTAGGGGAGCCTTTTCCATGGATAGACCACCCGCTCATGGTTTAGCAAGTTGTCAATAGCTGCACAGTTAAGCAGGCATCCATGCCCCTCTTTCTGGTTAATATGATTTAAATGTTTGCTTTTAACTTTCAATAGCATTGACACAGCCCCAGAGATTTGGTAGTCTAAACTTTACCAGTTCGTGATAGTGGAGGTTGAAAGCAAAATGCTGCAGATGCTGGCAATCTGAAATAAAAATAGAAAATGCTGGAAATACTCAGCAAGCCAGGCAGCATCTGTGGAGAAAGAAACAGTTAACGTTTCAGGTCGATGACCCTTCGTCAGTGCTTGCATTCATATAGTGCCTTTCACAACCTCAAGACATCCCAAATTGCTTTACAGTCGATAAAGTACTTTTGAAGTGGAAACTTTGTTGTAATGTGGGCATTGTAGATTCATGACTAAGGTCAGAACATGTGGAGTCAGGGGACAGATAGTAGAATGGATAGCAAGCTGGCTACAAAACAGAAAACAGAGAGTAGGGGTTAAAGGTAGCTACTCAGACTGGCAAAAGCTGGGAAGTGGTGTTCCTCAGGGATGGGTGCTAGGACTACTGTTCACAATTTCCATTAACAATTTGGAATCGGAAGTACAATTTCAAAATTTGCGGACGACACCAAATTGGGGCGTGTAGTTAATACAAAGGAAGCATGCGTCAAAATGCAAGAAGACATTAATAAACTTGCAGAGTGGGCGTGTAATTGGCAAATGAATTTCAATATCAGTAAGTGTGAAGTGGTGTGTTATGGTAGGAAGAATAAGGGGGCCACATACTGCTTGGATAATAGGGTCTAAATGGGTTAGAGGAGCAAAGGGATCGTGAGATACAGATACACAAATCACTAAGTAGTGATGCAGGTCAATAAGGCTATAAAAAAAGTCAAATCAAACACGGGTTCATTCTAGAGGGATAGAATTGAAAAGCAGAGAAGTTATGTTAAACTTGTATAGAACCTTGGTTAGACCACACTTGGAGTACTGTGCACAGCTCTGGTTTTCATATTATAAAAAGGATATGGAAGCATTGGAGAAGGTGCAAAAAAGATTCACAAGGATGATACCAGAACTGAGAGGACATACTTATCAGGAAAGGCTCAACAGGCTGAGACTCTTTTCGCTAGAAAAGAGAAGGCTGAGGGATGATCTGATAGATGTCTTTAAGATAATAAAATGGTTTGATAGGGCAGATGTAGAGAAAATGTTTTCACTTGTGGGGTAGTCCAAAACTAAAGGTCATAAATATAAAATAGTCACTAATAAATCCAATAGGGAATTCAAGAGAAACTTCTTTACCCAAAGAGTAGTAAGAATATGGAACGTGCCACCACAAGGAGTAGTTGAGGCAAATAGTACAGATGCATTTATCTAGCTAAGCACATGAGGGAGAAAGGACTAGAAGGGTATGCTGATAGGGTTAGAAGTAGGGAGGGAGGAGGCTCTTGTGGACCCCATAAATGCCGGCATAGACCAGTTGGGCCGAATGGCCTGTTTTTGTGCTGTAGACTTGATGTAACTCGATCAAACAGCCTATTTGTGCACAGATAGCTCCCACAAACAGCAAAGAAAGAAATGATCAGATCATCTGCTTTAGGTGTTGGTTGAGGGATAAATGTTGGCCAGAACACTGGGAGAACTCCCCTGCTGTTCTTCGTGTAGTGCCATGGGATCTTTTATGTCCACCTGAGTGACCTCGGTTTAACGTCTCATCTGAAAGACGGCACCTTCGACAGTGCAACATTCCTTCAGTACTGCACTGAAGTGCCTGCCTAGATTCAGTGCTCAAGTCTCTGGTGTGGGGCTTGAACCCACAACCTTGTGACTCAGGTGGGAGTGCTACCACTGAGCCACAAATGACATCCTGCAGCCTATTGTGTTTTTGTTTATCCCCCCGATGCATTGTCAGTGATTTTTTTTAATGTACTGTAAAGGTGCCTGGAGATGGATGGGACGGAATACCTGATTAAGGTGCTGTCAAGGTTTCGAATGGCTGATTTCCCCAAGTTGCTGAAGTCCTGGGATTTTCTGTCCGAAAGGCAACTGCAGAGAGTCAACTTCAACGAAAAAACGCGAAAAGATCTGGTTTTGCAGTTAGCTACACTTTGTGAGGTATTGTAGAGTGTGTACAAAATGGCTCATGGGTGACTGATGAATTATCATCCGATTATAAAAGACAGATAAGCGGGGATTTCTCTAGTTGTCATTTAGCCTGGCCTAGACAGACATGGGGCGATTACAGTAGCGCTCTGCAGTTTGTTTTTTGACATCATTCTTCACATACTTCCCAAGAAATCTGACTCTGGGAGAGACATGAGAGTGACTTGTGCGCATGGCCTCTGCGCAGTATCTCTTAATGGAGTGGCTGAGCTTTGAAATATGCTGTGGATAATCATGATTCTACAAATCTGGAGCAATGCTGCATTATTAAACATTGAAAATTGTTTAGCAAGGGTTTGCATACTGGTTCTGTAGGCAAATTTGTTGTACACTGTGGTGTTGACCCATCTAGACAAGTAAAGTACCAATATAATCCCTCATCTATGTTGTTATTTGATGTCTCAAAGAGCAGTGGTAAGGACACACTGCAGTTGGACTTGCTGTCCCTGGACAAGGAACAGAAAAAATAATTACGGTTCTTATTCCTGATTGTATTGGGTGAGGACAGGATCATGTTTTATTATTGTAACCAGGGCTGGCCTGATAGAGGTTTTTAAGATAATGAAAGAGTTTGATATGGTAGACGTAGAGAAGATGTTACCACTTGCGGGGGAGACCAGAACTGGGGGCTGTAAATATAAGATAGTCACTAATAAATCCAATCAGGAATTCAGGAGAAACTTCTTTACCCAGAGAGCGATTAGAATGTGGAACTCACTACCACAAGGAGTAGTTGAGGCAGCATAGTTGCATTTAAGGGGAAGCTAGATAAACACACGAGGGAGAAAGGAGTGGAAGGATATGCTGATGGGATTAGATGACGTATGGTGGGAGGAGGCTCGTGTGGAGCATAAACACCGCCCTGGACCTGTTGGGCCGAATGGCCTATTTCTGTGCTGTACATTCTATGTAATGTATGTTTTATGGTGACACAATGTTGCATGCTAAGTCTGTTATTGAACTTGTTTGGTTTGCAGAACAGAAAAATTTGGAGCTATTTTACAATTGCATAGAAAATTATTTTTTGATGCATTTCTTAAAATCTATTCTAGGACAATGGAGTAACCCTAACACAAGTAGCAGATTTAGAGATTATTTGTAAGTATTTTTTTCTTTTTCATTGCACATTCGGAATCGCATTTTCTTGTAACCAATTTGCAGCAGAACTTTTACCATTAAAATTAACACTCTCAAACAGATGTTTTTACACTCAGTAAAACACAGGAATCCACTATCTGTTTTTAGTTCACACTCGTGTAAGATACTAGCATTCTGCTTTGCCTTCTGTTTGAATGTTATCAAAAGAAATGTTACAATTATCTTAGTGTTTATAAGATGGAGATAGAGGAATATGCACAGAATCTAATTGGCGAAGACTCCAATTGTGGTTTTCAAAAGAATATTGATTTTCAGCAGTCCCATTTCTAATTTCATATTGATGGTTTTGATGATGCTAGTGTAGTTTATGTAAATGTTCAAACCATTTGAAGTATTAAAATTCGAATAAGTCACCCAATGACTGTTTAAGACTTGAGTTGCTGAGCCATTCAGACCAGTAGGGTACAAATTCATTCCTACATCTGTTTTTGCTGATGGCTGATTTCACCTGTTGTGGTGATTGGGGTATTATTGTTGGGATGGGAAGGTGGCATTGCCAATTTCTGACCAGTAATCCCTGCTGGAAGTCAGTGTGTATTGGGGATGATGTAATTGAACCTGGCTGTAAAGCTCTGCAATGTTAAATAGTGTGTCAGCACTCACTATTTAGCCTCACCAATGAGCTCTTGTGAGTAGGTCCTTCTAGGGCAACTGGCATCCCCATGGATCCTTACCTCAGCAAGCTATGTCCACCTTTTTTTGGGTGTGTTGGGGTTTGTTACTGGCAGGGAAAAGGGAACATGAGTGGGGAGGTATCTAGGAAAGCTTTGCATTAATGAAAAATATATGGAAGCTGTTCCTTGTTCATGTTGAATGATTTGTGAAATGAAGGTTGCAGTTTTGAGGTTTTGTTTTTTGTTACTTTTTTTAATTGTAATTGAGTGGAAGTAGCAAAAAGAATGATTATTTTGTTTGCTCTGTATTATGGGGAAGGGGAGGTCAGTTGCAACAATCTAGTAGAAATTGGTGTCGAATTTAATGTTTAGTAATTTTCAGAATTGTCAGGCAAATCTGTAGTCAGGCAGAGGTGCCAGAGACCTTTTTAGATTTATTTTATTTACAGCTTCATTCGTTAAACTTGGTGATTGATTTTGTATGGCTTGCATGTTATGAGAAAAGGGAAGTGTCATAAGCCAATAAACCTTATATTTTTAGCAGCGTGATTGAATTTCATTCACAGTCACGATGGTACTTATGTTTGTGAAATTTGATGTTTTTTTGGTAGCTGGGAATATTCATCTTCATACGACTGGTGACTTTTTAATTAATATGGTCAGAGGATGCAAGGAAACTGGGGGTGCTGGAAATCTAAAATATAAACAGAAAATGCTGGGCATACACAGGTTATCTGAAAAGAGTTTAGGATTACACCCACAATTTCAACTTTCTCTGATTTTTGTTCATAAGATGTTTAATTTGTGTTTTATTTTCTGCTTGGTATATGTCTTCAGATAATTGTGCATACCCTCAGAAGAAAAGATGGAATGCCTATCAAATGTTTAGTTCAAAAGGTAGGTAAATCAGTTTTCACTTTGCAATGACCATTTCTTTTCACAGCATTTAGTAGCTGTTTCCTATCTGTTGCAATATGCTGATTCACAACTGCTTAATTCCTTTTCAGGTGGAGAGGAAATAAAGTTATTTGATTTTGGAGACTTCAGAAAGGCATTTGAAATAAATCTCAAAATGCTTATTAGAAATGTAAGTTGCAAGACTTAAGGAATGATAAAATAGCTCTCGCACAATAAGCCAGAATACATTTTTAAATATGTCTTACCAAGTGCAATGTTAAGAGACTATATAAATACAAGTATATTATTACATTGTCAAAATGTTTCAAAGCAGTTTGCATTTATTTTTGAGGCGTGGTGACTGTTATGCAGGCAAACTCAGCAACCATTATGCACAAGTAATGATCACAAACTGCAAAAAAGGTGAATGACTAATCAATATATTTGTGGTGTTGTTGGTTGAGAACAGACACTACTCCTTGCTCTTCAGATATTGGCATGGGATCTTAAAAGCATTGACCTGAACTCCAGGGATGAAGGGCAGACAGAACCTTGATAACAATTTGTCCAATGGAAGGCCCATTGGACAGAGTAGCACTCCTTCAGTGCTGCATGGAAGTTTCTAGATTTTGTGTTAAGTCCTGGACTGGGCTTCAACTATGACTTTCTGACCCATAGGTGAATGCTCCCAACTGAACCAAGCTGATGCACGTTAACCTGATCCTCTTTAAAACTAACATACAATGGTCAGGGAGAAGTAAATATCAGAAATCTTAAATATAAAGAGAGAAAATGCTGGAGATACACAGCAGTTCGATCAGTATCTAAAAGAAACAGTGGGGCTCATCAGAACCTAATTAAAATTCTCAAACCAAACTTCTGTCCAATGTTCTGGGTTGTTTGCAGATATATTGAGTAACCCAAGAAATCCTGGAACAAATGACCGACTGGGTGAAGCTATAACAGATATGTTAAACTGTTGCATTCCTTTTACAAAACAGAAGGAATTATAATATCCTATGAGTCTGCTTTGTTTATGTTTCACTCCTGCAAGCTATTGGCCCATATCTATTTAGGTTTATGTCGTGTTAATTGACTCTGCAGATTATATTGAGTAACCCAAGAGATCCTGGAACAAGTGACCGATTTGTGTTTTTTGTAACAGTTCTATTGATTTTAAATAGTGCTGTTAACTAATTAGTTTAATTTGAAACCCAATTTATTTTCCCTCCATAGGTCACAATCAACATTTTAGAAGATGGGGAAGCTGTTTGGATCAGAATTGCTTGGGGCAAACGCCATTCCCCACCTAACCAGCAAAGGGCTTCCTATGCAGTGTACTACCCGCAGACGCCTTATGTCTTCATGGCTAATCTTGCTGCGCAGTACAGAGTGTATGTTTCTCAGGTAAAAAGACACTGCTTTGGTTTTACCTGTAATCTGGGTTATAGTGGTCAGTAGTCAGTTTTTTCATTCTCCTCCCCCCTTTTTTTAATTCCTGCACTCTGCACCATTTCAGTCAATACTGCTGTACATCTCCACTACGAGCAGTTAAACCAAGTTCAACCTCCCAATAGTTTTCTGGAAGAGTTTCAGACCTTGCCATGTGGTAAATTGAAGTTGTAAGTGCATGTCATATAGTTGCATGATGCAGCACTTTGGTATATTCATGATGTATGCTATTGAGCCATCTGTATATTGTGAGGTATATTATCCCAGTGGCTCAGCAAGTTTATTCGGTGAGTATCTGAGCTGTACAGACTGGACAAGTCCCAGGTTCAACCCTGGTCTCTGCTGAGTTGGCTGCTCTCTGGGCAGGAGTGCTACATTTGGTGTTGGTGCTCCTGGGTAGAGAAGGGAAAATTGACCAATATTCTCACTTTTGACATCCAGTGAGTCCAGCAGGAAGTGTGGATGCTGCCGGGAGATTGGGCCCAGCTGCAGTGTCCCTACTTGAGGCTCACTTGTGAATTGTGACCTCTTGGTCAAGGTTCTGTGGTACCATACCTCAACAGTCTAAAACGTTGAAGGTGGGGGGCGGGGGGGGAGTTTTGTTTGGCAGGGATAAGAATTGCTATGTAGAGCGTTTTTGTTTTTGAAACGACACAAAGACTGTAAGCCAAGTAATCTGTCCATGCAGTTCTCTAAGGATTTTTTAAAGAATACTCCTCCCAAAGAATATAACTTGAGATAAATGAACCACTATTCTAGCTCTGCTTAAGTCATCATGGATCAATTTTTCATTCACTAAACTAGGCAGTTGCTTATTTCAAAAGGTAAAAAACACATATAATGTAGCTACACAAGTTGTGTTCTACCTCTGGGTGTTTGATCCCCTAGTTCATTGGTTTTGTGTGGGGGACCCACTACAAATAGTGGTACTCCCAGTGGACCATGATCAATATTCCAAAAGACAGTGTCAGGAATACACTGCTATAATGTTAATTGGCATGCTACAACAACAACTTGCGTTTATATAGTGTCTTTAACATAGTAAAATGTCCCAAGGCGCTTCACAGGCACGTTACCAAACAAAATTTGACACCAAGCCACATAAGGAGATATTAGGACAGGTGACCAAAAGCTTGGTTAAAGAGGTAGGTTTTAAGGAGTGGCTTAAAGGAGGAGATTCAATTGTGGCTTTCAAAAGGGAATTGGATAAATACTTGAAGGGAAAGAAATTTGCAGGGCCACGGGGGAATGAGTCTAACTGGATTGCTCTTACGAAGAGCTGGCGTGGCCTCGATGGGCCGAATGGCTCCTTCTGAGCTGTAACCATTCTATAATTCTATGAGAGAGGGGTTTAAGGAGGGAATTCTAGAGCTTAGAGCCTAGGCAGCTGAAGGCATGGCCGTCAATGCAAGAGGCAAAAATTGGAGGAACGCAGCGATCTCGAAGGGTTGTAGGGCTGGAGGAGGTTACAGAGCTAGGGAGGAGTAAAGCCATGGAGGGATTTGAAAACAAGGAGGAGAATTTTAAAATCGAGGCATTTAAAAGCCCCAAACACAGTGGTGATGGGTGAATGGGACTTGGTGCAAGTTAGGATACGGGCAGCAGATTTTTGGATGAGCTCAAATTTACGGAGGGTGGAAGATGGGAGGCTGGCCAAAGAAGTCTAGAGGTAACAAAGGCATGGATGAGGGTTTCAGCAGCAAGTGAGCTGAGGCAGGGGCAGAAATGGGCGATGCTATGGAAGTGGAAGTAGGTGGTCTTGGTGATGGGAGTGGATATGTGGTCAGAAGCTCAGCTCATGGTCAAATAGGACACCAAGGTTGTGAGCGGTCTGGTTCAGCCTCAGACAGAGGCCAGGGAGAGGGATGGAGTCGGTGGCTAGGGAACGGAGTTTGTGGCGGGAACCAAAGACAATGGCTTTGGTCTTCCCAATATTTAGTTGGAAGAAATTTGTGCTCATCCAGTACTGGATGTCGGACAAGCAATGTGACAAGTGAGAGATGGTGGAGGGTCGAGGGAGATGGTGGTGAGGTAGAGCTGGAGGTCATCAGCATACATGTGGAACCTGACAACATGTTTTCGGATGATGTCACTGAGGGGCAAAAATATCATGCAAATAAGTCAATAGATGGAAAAAAAAATTGAACTCACCAGGGCCCTGGAGAGAAAAACTCTGTCCTAGTTCTTCCTGCATTGCTTATATATGATCCAGAAATTGGATTTGAGTTGGTTACAAGTGGACTTGCTGTAAATGATCAACCGTTTACCATTTCCTTTCTATCGCTTGTTCTTATCCCATTTGTCGAACTGGTTTGTCTACAGCTCTCTTCATGGGTATGAATTTTTTTTTAAATGGCAAGTTCAAGCAGCTTCAGCTTAGTTTTTTTAAAAAAGGTTAATCTTTTCAAACAGCTGAACTCCAATCTCCTACTTGATATATAACTTTGGCATGCATTTGGCTTGACTGTTAAGCAGTTTGAGTTCGTGTCACTCCTTGCTTAGAATTTGGGTTGGTTCTTATTACGAGGAACCTGTGTTAAAAATGGAAATTTCAAATAGCGGCCCTTTCCTAACTTGGCTGAATTTGTTTTACAGGCACTGGTTGTTACTACTGAACATAACATGCTCAAGGAGATGGATCTCCGAGGCCATTGCTTGAACTCACTCCGAGACATCGCTCTTAAAAGATTTAATCCGGTAGTGTAAAGCATTCTTTTCCCTTCAGCAAAACAGTTTTATTGTAAACCAGACTCTATACCTTGACTTTGAGTTGGATTGGTTACATAGTTAATGTTGTACCCCTTTCTCTTTCCCCATGTTCAATTAACAGAAGAGAGTCAGTATTCAAAAATTGAATTTTAGTCTTCCTGGGTTGTACAGATTTCTGCTCTGGAGCAATAACAATAGTAGCCAAGACGAGGGAGGACGTCAGTTGTCACAACCACAGTTCGAGCCACTGTTTGCCATTGAACCTATCCCTCTCCTTGACTGCTCACCTGAACAAAACTGTCTGTTGAACACACAGTTGAGCTTCAAGCCCCACATCCAGTTCATCGCTAAGCCCACTTATTTCCAACATTTAAGCATTGTCCATCACCCCTGCCAGTACTGAAACCTATAAATAGAAGTTACAACACAGAAACAGGCCATTCGGCCCAATCAGTCTGTGTTGGTGTTTGCCCTCCATGCAAGCAAATAGTCCTAATCACATTTGTCCGCTCTGTTTCCATGTCCTGTCATTCAACAATTCACCCTCCCAAAACCCACCACTGGCAAACCCTCTGCTACTCGCTGTTATTCTCCAGAGCTCCCCCTCCCTCTTAAAAGCCAATGTATCGACCAAACTTTCGGCTATCTTTCCCACAGAGTTAGTATATGTACCTTTCTTCCTCTGTGAAGCACCGTGGGACGTTTTTTTCTGTTAAAGTTGCTAAATAAATAAAGGAAATGGTTGCAGTCAGGAGTTGGAGTTTTATTATCTTCAATTTATTTTAATTTCAGGCACTTTCTACACACCACAGGAAACCTTTACAACAGCTAAACGCCAGCCAGGAATCTGGTATTGTTTTATTTTATTATTTCAATGCAGTTAAAATCTCATATGTTGTGACAGCATTCAAGTGATTTACAGAACGAGAATGTTAACACCCCCCTGTGCTGGTTTGCTGTTTGAGAAGTGTCTTGCACTAGAAGTAGTGGTAAAATTTTACTATTGTTCATAAAATGTTGTACGTACTTTTGGGATGGAGTGTGTGGTGTTTCTGTCTTTGTCGGTGCCCTTACCCTCATTCTTCATTGCAATAACTGTGCTTGTGATTTTATTGTGGAAAACCTCTTTTTTGTGGGGGGGGGGGGGGGATTTTAGCCGTGTAAACAACATTTTTACTTAGAATCTTCCAGTTTCTTTGCAGTGGTGGGATGGAAGTTTTAATCTGGCAGTAAAATTATGAAATGCTCTTGCTAGTGAGCTTGGGCTTTGGGTTAGTTTTGTGTATTGCATATCTACGATTAAACAGATCAAAGATACACAACAGTGGAATGCTACACATCCATCCGCACCAGTTATCTGTTGCGACGGGGATTTTTTTTTGCAGTGGGCCCATATCTTGGAGTGTAGCTGTCCAACATAGTGGTCCCTCATTGACTTTAAAACAAATATCTCTCTAGCAAGGATTGACTTAAGCTCTCAACTAATCTGCTTGTTGGGGAAGGTTTAAACTAGAATGGCAGGGGGATGGGAACCTGAGAAGGGAGACAGAGGAGGGGGAAACAAGGATAGAAAGAAAAGAAAGGGAAGAAGCAATAGTGGAAGGCAGAGAAAACAAGGGTGAAAAACAAATAGGGCCATAGTGCAAAATAAAACTAAGATGACTAGAAATCTTAAAAAGACAAGTCTAAAGGCATTGTGCCTTAATGTGCAGAGTATTCGCAATAAAGTAGATGAATTAATAGCGCAAATAGATATGAACAGTTATGATATAGTTGCGAATACGGAGACATGGCTGCAGGGTGACCAAGGATGGGAACTGAACATCCAGGGGTATTCACTATTTAGGAAGGATAGGCAAAAAGGGAAAGGAGGTGGGGTAACATTGTTAGTAAAGGAGGAAATCAATGCAATAGTGAGGAAGGATATTGGCTCGGAAAATCACAATGTGGAATCTGTATGGGTGGAGCTAAGAAACACAATGGGGAAGAAAACATTGGTGGGGGGTTGTCTCTAGGCCCCCAAACAGTAGTGGAGATGTAGGGGAGGGCATTAAACAGGAAATTAGAGATGCATGCAAGAAGGGTACAACTATAATCACGGGTGACTTTAATATACACATAGATTGGTCAAACCAAATCAGCAATAATACTATGGGGGAGGAATTCCTGGAGTGTGTACATGATGGTTTTTTAGACCAATACATTGAGGAACCAACTAGAGAACAGGCGATCCTAGACTGGGTATTGTGCAATGAGAAAGGATTAATTAAGAATCTTGTTGTGCAGTGTCCCTTAGGGAAGAGCGACCATAACATGATAGAATTCCTCATTAAGATGGAGAGTGAAGTAGTTGAATCCGAAACTATGGTCCTGAATCTAAATAAAGGAAATTACGAAAGTATGAGGTGCGAGTTGGCTATGATAGATTGGGGAACTTTACTAAAATGAATGACGGTGGATAGGCAATGGATTATATTTAAAGAACGTGTGCAGGAATTACAACAATTATTCATTGCTGTCTGGTGCAAAAATAAAACGGGAAAGGTGGCTCAACCGTGGCTTACAAAAGAAATTAATGATAGTATTAGATCCAAAGAGGAGACATATAAAATTGCCAGAAAAAGCGGCAAGCCTGAGGATTGGGAGCATATCAGAATTCAGCAAAGGAGGACAGAGAGATTGATTAAGAGGGGAAAAATAGAGTATGAGAGTAAACTAGCAGGGAACATAAAAATTGACTGTAAAAGCTTCTATAAATATGTCAAGAGAAAAAGATTAGTGAAGACTGTAGGTCCCTTACAGTCAGTAATGGGGAACAAAGAAATGGCAGAACAATTAAACGCATACTTTGGTTCTGTCTTCACAAAGGAGGACACAAATAACCTGCCAGAAATGTTAGGGAACCAAGAGTCTAGTGAGAGGGAGGAACTGAAGCAAACCAGTATTAGTAAAAAAAAAATAGTGCTGGGGAAATTAATGGGGCTAAAGGCTGACAAATCCCCAGGGCCTGTGGATCTACATCCCAGAATACTAAAGGAAGTGGCCCTGGAAATAGTGGATGCATTGGTGATCATCTTCCAAAATCCTCTGGAACAGTTCCTATGGATTGGAGGGTGGCAAATGTAACCCCACTATTTAAAAAAGGAGGGAGAGGAAAAACCAGGAATTACAGACCAGTTAGCCTAACATCAGTAGTGGGGCAAAATGCTAGAGTCTATTATAAAAGATGTGATAACAGAACACTTGGAGGGCATTAACGGGATTGGACAAAGTCAGCATGGGTTTATGAAAGGGAAATAGTGCTTAAATCTACTGGAGTTTTTTGAGGATGTAACTAGTAGAATAGATAGGGGAGAACCATTAGATGTGGTGTATTTGGATTTTCAGAAGGCTTTTGATAAGGTCCCACACAAGAGGTTAGTGTGCAAAATTAAAGCACATGGGATTGGGGGGAATATACTGGCATGGATTGAGAATTGGTTGACAGACAGGAAACAGAGAGTAGGAATAAACGGGTCTTTTTCCGGGTGGCAGGCAGTGACTAGTGGGGTACCGCAGGGATCAGTGCTTGGATCCCAGCTATTCATAATATATATCAATGATTTGGATGAGGGAACTAAATGTAACATTTCCAAGTTTGCAGACAACACAAAGCTGGGGTGAAATGTGAGCTGTGAGGAGGATGCAAAGAGGCTCCAATGTGATTTAGACAAGTTGGGTGAGTGGGCAAGAACATGGCAGATGCAGTATAACGTGGATTAATGTGAGGTTATCCACTTTGGTTGTAAAAACAGAACATTCAGATAATAATCTGCCTGTGATAGATTGGGAAAAGGGGAGATGCAACGAGACCTGCGTGTCCTTGTACACCAGTCGCTGAAAGCGAGCATTCAGGTGCAGCAATCAGTTAGGAAGGCGAATGGTATGTTGGCCTTCATTGTAAGAGGATTTGAGTACAGGAGCAGGGATGTCTTACTGCATTTATACAGTAGTATTGTGTGCAGTTATGGTCTCCTTATCTGAGAAAGGATGTCCTTGCCATGGAGGGAGTTACAGCGAAGGTTTACTAGATTGATTCCTGGGATGGCAGGACTGACGTATGAGGAGAGATTGGGTCGACTTGGCCCATATACACTAGAGTTTAGAAGAATGAGAGGTGACCTCATCGAAACATATATAAAATTCTAACAGGACTAGACAGACTAGATGCAGGGAGGATGTTCCCGATGGCTGGGGAGTCCAGAACCAGGGGTCACAGTCTCAGGATATGGGGTATGCCATTTAGAACCGAGATGAGGAGAAATTTCTTCACTGAGGGTGGTGAACCTGTGGAATTCTCTACCACAGAAGGCAGTGGAGGCCAAGTTATTAGATGTATTCAAGAAGGAGATAGATATATTAATGCTAAAGGGATCAAGGGATATGGGGGAGAAAGCGGGAACAAGGTACTGAGTTAGACGATCAGCCGTGATCATTTTGAATGGCAGAGCAGGCTCGAAGGGCCGAATGGCCTACTCTTGCTCCTATTTTCCATGTTTCTATGTTTGTTTCTTTGATAAAGCTGGATATTTTCAGTGTTCTACTGGATATTGGGAATTATTCACTTAGTCTTTAGTCTAGTCAGAATGTTCACCGAAGTTACATATTCATCTAAGCATTTCCTTCTTTTTCTCCCCTCACCCCTCAAGTACAAGATCAGAGAATCACTATAGAACATCTCAAAGAGAAAGAAGATGCCAAAAGATTAACATCAGCAGTATTTGGAGAAGGGTCACTACCAAAACTGGAACAGGTTCACTACAGGGTGTGTACTGAATGATACTGGAGAGACATTCTATGATTTGATAAACTATGTTGTAGATCATGGCATATGTTGCCTGGCTGTGGGTCTTTCTCAATAAGAAAACCTTGTAACCTTCTGTATGATACACTTCGTGTGTAGAATGTAGCTTACAGATATTGTCAGCTTGGCTCAGTGATGGTGCTCTCATCTTTTAGTCATAAGGTCATGGGTTCTAGGCCCACTCTGGGAACTTGAGCAAATAATTTAGGCTAACATTTCAGTGCAGTGCAGTATTGAGAGAGTGCTGAATTGCCAGAGATGCTGTCTTTCAAATGAGACATTAAATCGAGGTCCCAGCTACCTGTTCAGATGGAAGTATAAGATCTCATGGCACAATTTAAAATTGGACCAGGGGAGTCTCCCAGTATCTTGGCCAACATTTATTCCTCAACCAACACCACCACTTTATTTTTTGCCTGTTTTCTGGTAGGGTGTTACGGTAATTGGCAAAAGTACCAGAGGCGAGTTAAGGAGAATTTTTTTTACGCAGTGAGTTGTTATGATCTGGAATGCACTGTCTGAAAGGGTGGTGGAAGCACATTCAATAATAACTTTCAAAAGGGAATTGGATAAAAACTTGAAGGGGAAAAATTTGCAGGGCTATGGGGAAAGGCCAGGGGAGTGGGACTAATTCGATAGCTCTTTCAAAGAGCAGGCATGATGGGCCGCCTTCTGTTCTATGATTCTCTTTCCCCTGCTCCATTATTGACAATTACTTCTTGCTGAGGTGTGGTTGAGCATTCGGGTGTAATCTTTGGCGCAAGCCATTCATGCACAGGAACCATTGCAACCAATTCTGCCCACGTGCATTTCCAGCAGGGGTTGTTGGATAGAGATTAGGAGCAGGAACCCTGACTGATTTCTTTGCTCCTCCATTGCTCAGTGCAGCCTGGAGAAAAGCGCTTTTTTTAAAAAAAAAAAGAAAAAGAAGTGCTCTCCCTGTTTCAATCTGAAAAGGATTTTTCTATTAAGATATTTTAGTGCTGCTGTTCAATTGCCAATTGTTATCACTAATTCTAATACTAATGTATTCGTCTGTCAGTTACAAACTGTCTTTAAGGATGAACATGACAGAGGAATTTTATCAGACAGAAGAAAACCATTCCGATGTGTAGCAAAATTTTCCAGTCCAAATATCCTTGAATCGTTGAGAGCTCTGCCAGCATTAGGTAGGTATATCCTGTGCTCATATTCATCACCTCATATCTACCTATTTCTTTTCTCTCTCTTCCACAGTAACCACCAACATAGTGTAGTTTTATAGTGAAAAATTTCAGTACCCCAATTCGAGATTTGGTCACAAGAAAATAGTGAGTGTGACTATTTGCTATGCATCAGGTGGTGCTTTATTTTGTTGAGCTGCTAATTGCTAGTAATGAGCTCCTCTAGCTTTTCAAATTTCTACAAAGCTCACTTGTAATTTACTTTGTGTTGCGGCTTATTCAGGTTGAATGTGATGGGGCAAAAGTTTGTAAAATATCTGAAATTAAAGTTTGATAATGGAAGATTTATAGCAGTAATTCTGCTGTTATAACTATGGTATTTTGTGTGGTTTTTTTTAGGGGTTGCTGACGTCCCCATTTCAACCATGTTCAGCAGTATACCAGAAAAGGGGAAGAATTATTTCAAAATAACAGACAAAAGAGCTGTCGAGCCTAATATGCCAGCCCTTTAAATCCATAGTCCAAGGACGTTCTGTAAATACTTGTATGTTTCCTGTGGAAAACTCTTGCCTCTTCTGTGCTGTAATGTAGCTTTGGATTTCTCCCATGTCTGTCGACCAAACTTTTGCACAATGTGAATGGTGTGGCATTGTTGACATTACTTCTAGAAATTAATCTTAGTTATTCGAGAAGCGGCACATAAATTCCTGGTATTGCAAACATTAAAAAAAAAATACCCTTTGGTATAATGTATTTTGTGGGGATAGGGGATTTTTGCATTTGAAAGGCATTTGAATTTTTCTACATTTTAGATTCTTCTTTCACCCCATGGCATCCCCTTGCAGATGCCAGTTTAAAAAAAAATATTCTTCACTGGTCTGTGGGACAGCCACATACCTTTAAAAATGAAATGCAAGTGATTTTAAACTCCTGATTATTCTAGATATTCAACAAATTGACCTTTAGAAACTGCTGGAAAATAAGTGGGGGAAGTCGAGTTGGGCTATGATGCTCTGCACTGTAATAGTCTGTTGACACTAGACTCACAGGTGCATAATGGCCATTGGTCTAGGTATCCGAGGGTGCCCCTGGCGTCCATGGAACCATAACCCACCAAGGAGTTAAAGATTTCCCGAATAACTTTGGTTAAATGTCCCTCAATATTTGCAAGCTCAATTCCCCCGTTGGACCCCCCTCCCCACCGTGCATGAAATCTCGGAATACTTGATCCTGCTCTGAAATGAATCTTTACTGTAGTGGTTTTCAAAATTTTTTTCTGTGTAGGAGGCCCCTTGCAAATGTCAATACTCTCCAGTAACCCCCCACCCCTGCAATCTTGGCTTCCAAAATACACTGCAATTACAGTTTTTTTTAATAGTATACAGAAAGCTGATGTCTGACCCCATGACACCCCTTCGCAGACCCTAGATTAAAAAAATTGTTCTTCACTAGTCTGGGACAGCCGTATATTTTAAAAACAAAATGCAAGCGATTTTAAACTCCTAATTATTCTAGATATTTAACAGATTGTCCTGTAGAAACTGCTGGTAGCACTTTTTCTCCTTTGCTTTTAAAATATTCTTATTCATTTCCCTTTCTTTCAACTCTTCCCCTCCTGCAATTGTCTCAGATTTTACTTTGCCCACTATTAGTCTTTAGCATTGCCAAAAGACTACTTTTCCCATCAATTTCCCATTACTATCTGATTTCTCCCCCAACACGCACAGTTTATATGCTACAATATTGTGAAATTCCAAGTTCTGACAATGTGCCAACTAGCTATTTAGTCCAGTTTTATATTTAAAAGTAATGGGGCAATGTCATGCATTGGATAATTTTGGGATATCCAACCAAAGCTTCATTCATTACAGGAACTTTACCTTTTTTAAAGTAAGCCCAAGTTAGTGGGTTAGAAGAAGAAATGGTTCGATGTGGATCTTCACATTTCCAGCCTGCACACTGTCAGCTTCCTTTATTTAACCTGTGGGATGTAATCTAATGTTTAATAAATAAATGTCTATATTTCAAATCTTCGATTGGGAAGTATGGTTTAAGAAAATAGCTACCTTTTTATACTTTAGGAAGATTGTATATTGTTTTCAGCCTATTGTGTTTTTGTTGGGGGGGGGGGGGAGAATTAAATCTTCATTCACTCCTGCAGTATTATGGTTGCAGATCTTTTGAAATATAGCCCACTTATTCATTAATTGCCAAGAATGCCAAGCGCTCAAATAACTTCATAACCATGCATCAACTTTAGGTAAGAATGCTAGAGAGACTTTTGGTTAAAATCCCTGCTTTGACTATCATTTGGACTTTATCTCACTTAGTAGACAAGTTTCACTTGCACTTGATGGGTTGTATTTTTTTGCCAGTGATGGCTCCCATTTTGGGCAGGGAAGCAATGAGAATTTAGCAAGCTCGCTCTACCAAACAAGACAGTACCTCCTATTAGTAGGTCATTGGGCATAATTAACAATATGCTGTAAGCAAGATCATCCAGCATGCCTGCCTAAGGGAAGCATGTAGATAAGTGGTTTCATTTTAGGGGGAGGTGAGATTGGGGTGCTAAACTTTTAATATAATATATAGTTATGTGGTCCAGTTCCACTGCAGTTTTTAACCTATAATCGCTGGCTCTGGTTACAAATTCTTGGCGAGAAAACTACATGTGAATATTCACTTGCCCTTAGCCCATATAGGTCACTGCTCCCCTTTAGTTATAAGAGATCTTGCATTTGACTTGATTTTTAGATCTCGTTTAAAATAACTGAGTTGCAGCACAAGGACTAATTCACTTGACAAGGTACTGGATCTCCATAACCATTGATCAGTACTTGAGTCACTGTTTCCAATCCTATTCCGTAAGGAGATGTGTTCTATCTGAAATGATTTGCTGCACTGTCTTGCATTTCTTGAGCTCCATTTTAAAAACTGAAACCATACAAATACCTGAGTTTGTGAACTTTTGTCCTTTTAACTTTGTTCTTGAAAAATATAGGTTCACGTTTCATTATAGTGGTTGATTTCAGTCGGAACATAGGAAGAACATAAGAACAGGAGTAGGCCATTCAGCCGCTCGAGCCTGTTCTGCCGTTCATTTCGATCATGGCTGAACTGAATCTTAACTCCATCTACCCGCCTTGGTTCCTTAATACTCTTGTCGAACAAAAATCTATCAATCTCAGTTTTGAAATTTTCAATTTACCCCCAGCCTCAACGGGGGGGTTTCAGATTTCCACTACCCTTTGTGTGAAATGCTTTCTGACATCACTCTTGAATGGCCTAGCTCTGATTTTCATTAAATGTTTTATCAATGAATTCCAGAACAGTTATTTTCACTGAAGTGAAATATTGTCACTTGATTGGAAGTATTGATTCATTTGTGAAGTAACTCTATTTAACTGCTGGTGTCAGACTTTTTAATTTCTTAAAGCCATGAAGATTTTCAGCTCAAGACCAACTGACTGCAAATTCCAAGTCTTTTCATTCCTCCCAAATATTTTCCTCCATTTGTGTGAATTTATGTAACGGGAATTATTTTGATGTGAAATGCTTGGGTCTCTGACAGACTTATAATCTTCCACTGTTGTACTTTGCAAAGCACTTTGACTCCTAGCTTGGGAGATGGTTCTGTGGGTGTCTCTGTGCCCTCTGGTACATCACCTAAGTGTCCATTCACGTGAGACTTGGCAGTGAATGTCGGGTTATTCAATTACCGCGAGCATAACAGCTGAGCCCAATACAGTTCACATATGTTCATTTCCAGCAGATAACGATCAGAAATGGAAATGCTATCCAATTTTCCTTTTGAATCCTTTGGCATGGAGGCCAATTGTATCACCTTGACTGAAATTACTAACAGCCCAGATTCTGGGGAATCGAACCTGGGCCTTGCTGGTCTGCATGGCTATACCTGTTAAGATATTGGGCAAACCTAGTCTCTAATGATGAAGATCTAACTGGATGAATAATGAAGCATCTCCTCGTTAAAGCTTTTCTATATGCAGTCCAAAGGAAATTTGTTGGAGCAGGACTGGCATTCCAGCTTCCTTCCAATTTTGAAAGGCTTGAATTGAAGTCCAGTCTTGCTTGTGAAATTGGGAATCTAGCCCTGACTGTTCTGTAAGGTATTGTAAAAACTATTGACATGTATTTGCACAGTGTAAAGTTGTTTAAAAGTTTTGTTTATTTGTGTAATAAATTTTTGTGGTTACTTCTAATCTCTACTTCATTTGTTTTGGTGTTTGAATGAAAGGATTGTGTTCATAAACTCCATATGATGTACAATCTTTCTAATAATTCAATGTCTGTATTCTTTCAACATAACCCGGGAAGATAATAAAGACTATGTTGCAGTGGATTAGATGGAAGACAACTGAGATATCCTAAACAAAATTGATGACTTAAATAAAAATGAGATTGAAATTGTAGATCAGCTAAAAGGGCTCAAAACAAACCAATCCCTGGGGACTGATAGTATTTATCTTTAGTATGAAGAGACCCCAGACAGGAGACTGAGGCATTGACACCCTTATGAGAGAGTCATTGGACATTGGAGGTACCAGTAAATTAGAAACAGGCTAATTTGGTCCTCATGTTCACAAAGGGTGACAAAACAGACCAGGGTAACTACTGATACAGTAGTCTTGCTTCAATTCAATTGGTAGGGTATGGGCGCTTAGTGGTTATGTCACAACTAGCAACCTAGAGGTTGAGTGCAAATCCAACAGCAAGTTGTGAAATTGAGCACCAGATATCTTGCCATGAAAAGATGCTGAATTATCATTAAAGACCCAACTGGTTCACTAATGTCCTTTTACCTGCTCTAGCCTACATGTGATTCCAGTCCCACAATGTGGTTGACTCTTAAGTGCCCCCACCACCACCTCAGGGCAGCTAAGGATGGGCAATAAATGTGGACTTGGTAGGGCTTCACACATCTGAAGTAAATATATTAACAATTCTATTTTTACACTTTTTATAACATGAGTATCTATAATAACAAGAAAAGTTGAATCTGGACGTGACTAAAGCAAGTGCTTCAGCAGCAGTGCAAGTGTAGATGTGGACAATGCCAATCATATGCCACATTACTGCAAGACGCTTTTTATTTTTCTAGCTATCAAAATGGTGCTGTAGTATTGGCTTGCAACAAAATCCTATTTTTGCAACAAAGAAAGAAATAACTTGCATTTATATAGCACTTTTCACAGCCTCAGCACATCCCAAAGCTCTTTACAGCCAATGAAGTACTTTTGAAGTGTAGTCACTTGTAATGTAGAAAACATGGCAATGTTGACCTGATAGAATTACATTTGCTGAAAGGAAAATGGGCTGAATGCTGAAAATGAGCTCTTTGCTAGAATGCAAATCTATTTTATGAATTGCCTAATGATCCTCTTTCAAACCACCATACCTGTCATGCAACTCAGTTGTATGCAGCTGATGAGATATTGAGATCCGAGCTTAAGGCATATGTGGATGACCATTATTTACCTTGGTTTCAAAGTAAATTATGGCCTACAGTAGCTTCCTGCTTTGCAAAAGAGAACATTTCCAGAAAAGGAACTTTTCTCCTGTGTGATGAAGAGCCCACCTGTCTTCCTGGGATTATAAAAATCATTTGGCCACATCTGTCAGCAATACATTTGTTGAGAAAGATCTTCAGTGTTATGATGGATCAATGAAAGAACCAAATGAGTAAAGGTTAAGGTTTGAGTCCAGACATAAGTTCTGATGCTCTTAAGTTTTATGAGTACATCTGCAAAAAAAAAATCAAAATATAAGTATGCATTTGATCACAAGTAGCTTAAAAATCTTGGGTGCATTTGTTGTTTAGGAACACTGTGGGGATAAATGACTTGTAAGTACTGAAACTATTTACAAGTTTTTTTTACAACTATTTAATAATTGTAAGAAAAAACCTTGTGAATAGTTTGTTAACGTAACTTCATGGTATGTTACGTCAGTTAATAAACATCTTTGTTTATTCAGAGTTCTACATTATTATGCACATCTGAAATAATTTTTGGTAACATAAAATATTAAATATAACATGCCAAACACTTGCATTCAATTGGGTTCTCTTGAAACCATGTTTTTCACCTGCTCAGTGAAGGTGCTCCTTGTCAAATTTTGCTTTGATAACGCTCCTGTGAAGCACCGTGGGATGTTTTTACTACATTATAGGTGCTATATAAATGCAAGTTGTTGGTGTTGCTCTTTATCCTGACCGATTTTGAATTTGGTGAAAGGTAGGAACACTACTGTCAAGTTTCACTCATTTTGAATTCACTCATTGGTTTAAAAGTTTGACCTATTTTGATGCAGCTTACTCTTTTAAAAAAATAGACACAGTTCCATGTGTTGATATGGATCTTCCATCAGTCTCATTGTTATTGATCCTAACAGTCCCCTTAATGTTGACAGCTCTGCTCTAATGTGCACCAATTTATTTTTATGTTTTCTTCATGCTTGCCAAAAATGATGGAATTTGGTTGTAGGTGCTTAATAGTCTAAAATAAAATAATCTAAATTAAGACTAAGTATATCTCTTCCAGCATTTTTGCCAATCCAGTTGTAAGTTTAATGTAACTGAATAAAAGGTTTTAAAGTCTGCCAGTTTGTGCAGACATGTCAACTCGCTCAGATTTGATGTCTATCTCACGATTTCACTTAAATGTGCTCTAAACTCACGGAAAATTAACATTTAATTGTCTTTTAAAATGCTTTAACGTGTTTATATTTTGGACATCTGCGTTGCAGAGTTGTGAGTGTCCACATAGGTTGAGAGCGGGAGGTTTGTCTGGGGTGGTTGTGCCTTGTGCTGTGCCCAGTGGACTATTTTGAGCGGAGCTGGAGCTGGAGTCAGGGTCAGGCAGTCTGGGTTCATTGACTTTTTAAAAAATAACTGGCTAAAAATCAAAAGGTCCATTGGTAAATGGACTGGAATGACATTTAAAAGTTGTCTACAGGTGAGTGCAACAGAACATGTTGTACAATTACAGTCAGGAACAAAGTTGCATAAACTCTACCAGGTGTCAGCTTTGGCTCAGTAGTAGCACTCTAGCGTTGGAGTCAGAAGATTGTGCTTTAAGTCCCATTCCAGAGATTTGAGCACAAAATCTAGGCTGACACTCCAGTACAGTACTAATGGAGCACTGCACTGTCGGAGGTGCCATCTTTCAGATGAGACATTAAACTGAGGCCCTGTCTGCCCTCTTGGGTGGATGTAAAATATCCCATGGCACCATTTCAAAGAAGAGCAGGAGAGTTCTCTCCGTGCCCTGGCCAATATTTATCCCTCACCCAACATCACGAAAACAGATTATTTCATTGCTGTTTGGGAACCTTGCTATGAGCAAATTGGCTGCTGCGTTTCCGACATTACAAAGTGACTACGCTCCAAAAGTACTTCATTGGATGCGCTTTGGGACGTCCTGAGGCCGAGAAAGGTGCTATATAAGTTCAAATTATTTCTCTTGTCTGTTTGTGGGCCTTTGTCCATGCCTGGGTGGTATATGGTCACTATCCTGGAGTGAGAACAGAAAATGCTGGAAAGGCTCAGCAGGCCAGGCAACATCTGTGGAGAGAGAGAGAAACAGAGTTAACGTTTCAGGTCGATGACCTTTCATCAGATTGCCTGCATTTTGGTCTTGTTACTATCCTAGTTTGGTTGGGTTGCTAGGGGCGGGGAAGAGATTTGCAGCGAGAACAATGAATTCAATATCAGGCTTTGTTAAAATCAAAAACTTTGGGCAAAAATTGGTTCTTCCAAATGTACATAATATATGGCTTAAATAGATTAAGGCAATAACACTAATTGATTAAAACAGATGCATCATTTAATAATTAAAGTAGGTTCAATCTAAAAATAATTTTAAAATCTGATATTATTACACAAGGTCAACCAAGCCTTAGGAACCCTCCAAACAGGAGGGTTCCCTCCCAGTCGGGGAACACTTCAGCAGTCATGGACATTCATCCACCGACCTTCGGGTAAGCGTACTCCAAGGCGGCCTTCGAGACACACGACAACGCAAAATCGTCGAGCAGAAATTGATAGCCAAGTTCCGCACCCATGAGGACGGCCTCAACCGGGATCTTGGGTTCATGTCACGCTACACGTTACCCCACCAGCGAACAAATGTTATCTGTTTTTAATATAATGGGTCATTTGCTGGCTCTCTCTGCCTTCCGGATGTTTCTGCCTCTCTCTGTGTTTTTTTTTCTCTGTTTTTTTTCCCTGTTTGTTTTTTTGTTGAATGTGTATTCGGAGGTTCTGCAGGTAACACCTCTCTGTCTGAACACGGTGATTGCCTTGGCAACGGGCAGTTGCAGGGGCAGTCTGTAAACACCATGTATTGTTCAATATGTATAAATGCGTAGGCTTCAAGGAGATCTTGAAACATTTGCCTGAGGAAGGAGAAAATCTCCGAAAGCTTGTGAATTTAAAATAAAATTGCTGGACTATAACTTGGTGTTGTAAAATTGTTTACAATAAGCCTTAGGTAGATGAGCGAGTAGTAACTGACGTGACAATCCGCCAATTAAAGAACGCGTTGTCGCAAGGGGGCGGGGCCGTTGGCGGAGTGCGACCAATGGGAGCGGCAGGGAGGCGGGTTAAGTCAGATTGACGGCCAGGTGGGCGGGGCGGGAGGCAGTGCGTGTGGGAGCGGCAAAATGGCGGCTTGTGCGGTGGGAGGCCGAGACGGGGCGAAGCCGCCTCAGCCTCACCCGGGCAACGGCCAAAGGCTGATGGTGGTGGAGCCGGTGCCTCTAACAACGACGACACCACCACCACCACCAACAGCCGCCGCCGCCGCCGCCGCTCCGGCCCGCCAGATAATTAGGCCGTCCGTCAGCGAGCTGAGCAGGGAGGCGAGGACCAACATCTTGTGCACGGTGACGGGCTGCGGCAAGATCCTGCCCAACACGCCGGCCCTCAGCATGCACCTGGTCAAATCGCACAGGGTGCAGGTAGGTGCTGATCCCGCCCGCGGCCGTCCTCCCAGCCCCTGGGCTTCCTCCAACCCTTTCAGAGCAAGCTAATGTCCTCCTTGTTGTCATTGTGCATCTGGTTTATTGGCTCATTTGTGTGCAGCAACCTGTGATTTTTTTTTTTCAAACGTTTTAAATTGTTAAAATTTCGGTTAGCAAGTTAGTAATTGGCTCTCACTTTTTGGCTCATTGCGCGTCTTTTTTTCTTGTGGCTTATTTACTCCATTGTTTGCTCTCTCGTCCAAAAGCTATTGATATTAGGAGGGGTTTTCATAAGATAAATGGAGAAAAGCTATTTCTGCTGGCTGCTGAGTTGGAATTCCCTCCCTAAACCTTTCTGCCTCTCTACCTTAAGGTGCCCCTTAAAACCTCATTGACACAAGTTTTCGGTCACTTGTCTTAATATCTCATATGTCTTGGTGTCAAAATTTTGTGTGATAATCGCTCCTGTAAAGCGCCTTGGGCTGTTTTACTACGTTAAAGGTGTTGTATAAATGCAAATGTAAGGAATCTTACAACACCAGGTTATAGTCCAACAGTTTTATTTGAAAATCACAGCTTTCGGAGCTTACCTCCTTCATCAGGTGAGTGAGTGAAGGGTTCTAAAATCGCATAGCATATATTAGGCTGGGAGATGATCACAGCAATCAAAGGTGTCGTTGGTGTTCAGACAGGTTAGCCACGGAAAACATTACATCCCAGTACACTGACCCATTGTGTATTCAGTATACTGGGACTATAACCTGGTGTTACAAGATTCCTTACATTTGTCCACCCCAGTCCATCATTGGCATCTCCACATCTTGTATAAATGCAAGCTGTTGTTTGCCAGAGGGCATAAATTTAGGATACCAGGAGAAGGTAGGAGTTCTTATTTATTTTGCAGAGGGTTGTTGGGACATCAAATGCCCTTCTAGAAGTGGAAATCATAATAGCTTTTTTTAAAAAGGGGTGAGGGTAAATATTTGAAAAGAACACATTTAAAAGAATAAGGGGAAGGGGCAAGGGAATGGAGCAATGGTTAAACATTGCTGGTGCAAATGAAATGAGCTAATTAGCATCCTTCTGTGCTGTAAAATGCCATCATTTATATAACACATACTGTATATTGTGGCATTACATCAAACAGATCAGGAAACGCCCAAATTCAGTCCCTAGTCTGTGCTGAGGTAGCTGTGCTGAGGTAGCTGGAGGACATTTTGTCAGTGCCCCTTGGCTGGGGAGGAGGAGGAGGAGGAGGAAATCACTCAAGATTACCAACCAGATATTCAGTGATCTCTGCTGAAGAGTGTGAATGTGTGGTGAGGACTGGATTAGGACTGGTTGTGATGACTTGCTTGAAGGAATGTGTTGCTGATGCGCACTGTTTATAGTTGCTGCTAAAGAATGGCCATTTAGGTGAGGTATTGGAGGAGTGTAGTTGGCAGCAGTGGAACTTGGTATCACAAAATTTTGTGTAAGGGGATGGAGGAGTCAAATAAATTTTTGATGAAATGGAGGGGGATTTCCTTCTGAATATAAAAGTTGATGGTTATATTTGCATTGTTATGAAAATGTGGGAAACCCTTTATGTTGGGTGAAATGTTTGTATGTGTGTACAAATTATTTAAATTACACTTGGGAATAAATATTTCAGATCAAAGTTTAAAAATCTGTTCTTGAATTTTGGCAAAATGGTCGGGGACATCTGGATACCTATGAAGGGATATAAATCATTTAGAGGGAAAATTAGATAAATTCTGACTAGAATTACCCAAAAGCAGGCCTGAGAAAACTTCATAGAGGTTTCATGGGACAAGATTCAGTGCACTGTTAGGATGTAGCTGGACTGTGTGCCATTTGGTCTATGCTGTCGGTGAATGGGATTTGTGTTTTATATTTAATATAAATATATATTTGAAGCCTAGACAGTGAGTGTTAGCAAGCTTTTCTGCCATAGGGGCCATTAGAGCCTAGCCTGATGCTATTCTAAGCTGACTCCAACAATGATACTTCCAGTAGAGATCGCTTGTTAGCGGGGGTTTGAGCCCTGGCTGATTTTCCCAACCCTAATCCAGAGAACTTTGAACCCAGTTGTAGCTTCCTTACTGCCACCTGGTTAATTCAACACAGACCGTGCACTGAAGTTGGAATCTACCTTGTCCTTATGGCTCAGCTACGTTCAGGCTAATTTTGAGCCATCAGAGACTCACATGGTATAGCTGAAGGAGTTGGAGGCAGTACTAAAAAAAAAAGTGGATACTGCTTTTTCATTTTCTGAAAGTTTCAAGGGAATGTTCAGCAATTCCAGCACTTCTAAAGTGTAGCTAACAGAAATTCAACAGTCTGGCATTTTTCACATTTTTAAGAGATTCAAGTATTCAGAGTTATTTCTGGCAGTTTCCTCGCGAAGGGTAATAAGCCTATTTTAGTTCCAAGAGCCAAGTGTCGGATTGTTGAATAGATTTCAAATGAGTGAAGTATAGTTTCTGGAAAGGATGGAAAATCTCGAGTTGAAAGCTGAAGTTAACGTGAGTTCAAATGTTTAATGGCGCGCTTTGTGTGCGTAAGTTGTATATGCTTCAATTTAGCAACCTTGAAGCAATTTTTAAAAATGTTTGGAATCTTAAATGTTTTTTTGATTCGTTCATGGATGTGGGCGTCGCTGGAGAAGCCAGCATTTATTGTCCATCCCTAATTGCCCTTGAGAAGGTGGTGGTGAGCCACCTTCTTGAACTGCTGCAGTCCGTATGGTGAAGGTTCTCCCACAGTGCTGTTAGGTAGGGAGTTCCAGTATTTTGACCCAGCGACGATGAAGGAACGGCGATATATTTCCAAGTCGGGATGGTGTGTGACTTGGAGGGGAACGTGCAGGTGGTGGTGTTCCCATGTGCCTGCTGCCCTTGTCCTTCTAGGTGGTAGAGGTCGCGGGTTTGGGAGGTGCTGTCGAAGAAGCCTTGGCGAGTTGCTGCAGTGCATCCTGTGGATGGTACACACTGTAGCCACTGTGCGCCAGTGGTGAAGAGAGTGAATGTTTAGGGTGGTGGATGTGATGTCAATCAAGTGGGCTGCTTTGTCCTGGATAGTGTCGAGCTTCTTGAGTGTTGTTGGAGCTGCACTCATCAAGGCAAGTGGAGAGTATTCCATCGCACTCCTGACTTGTGCCTTGTAGATGGTGAAAAGGCTTTGGGGAGTCAGGAGGTGAGTCACTCGCCGCAGAATTCCCAACCTCAGACCTGCTTTTGTAGCCACAGTATTTATGTGGCTGGTCCAGTTAAGTTTCTGGTCAATGGTGACCCCTAGGCTGTTTATTATGTATAGTTTTGGAAGACTTTTTAAATTGCTGCAAGCTGATTGTTTGTAATTGTAGTTCAAGCTTAGCAATTATGGCAGTTTTTTGTAAAGAAAAATCCCATCACATTTTTAAAAATTAAAGTTTAAGCTTATTTCATGAAACCATTATAAATTATTACAGGGAAGCAGTCAAACATTTTACTATTGACAGTCCAGCTATAAACATTTGAGGATTCTTAAGATGGATCATATGGTGGTTTTCACATCAGTGCAACATGGCATTTACAACAGGGTGCAGTGATGGGTTCAGGGAGCCATGGAATAAGATACTCAGGCACAGGTGCACACGGGACTATTCTATATTTTATGGAATCACTGTTAGATTGGATCATTGTTGCCATGCATGGGAGAGGGTGGTGATGTGCTTCCATTTTCCATCTAGGATCAACCTGCTCCTCCCTGTGTAGGGGTACATTGTGATGAAGGTGGTGGTGGTGGGGAGGAGGTTTATGTGGACCTCCTGGAAAGGGGTTCTGAGCCACCACCACAAATATTGGTAACGCTGTTGCCTTTGAATCAGAAGGTTTTTGGGTTCAAGCCCCAGTCCTAGACTTGAGCTCATGATGTAGGCTGAAACATCAATGCGGTACTGAGGAAGTGGTGCATTGTTAGAGGTGCCACGTTTCAGATGAGAATAAAACCGAAGCCCCATCTGTTTGCTGATGTGTAAATATCCCATGGGACTATTTGAAGAAGAGCAGGGAATTGCTTCCTGTGTATTCCCTCAATCAATCATCAACAAAAATAAATTGGATACTCATTCAGCTCATTTCTTGTTTTTGGGTCCTTTTAAAATGTGCACATTGGTTGCTGCTTTTACCCACATGACAATAACTGTATGTATTTGAAAAATAATTCATTGGTTTTGGAGTGCTTTGGGACATCAGAGAACCTGATGAGGTGCTATAATAAATGCAGGTTCTTAATTCACATTTGTGGTGGTGAGTTGCGTGTTATGGCTTTGTCATAATGAGGGAGTCATCTTGCTGCCAGCAGTGAGAGATGTGCCAGTCTGGATCGTGGATAACCCAAAACTAGTGGACATGGGAGTTGGTCTGAGGGGATCTCATTGGATTGCTATCCAGACTGGTTAGATCTGGAGCCAAAATGTGCAGCAGTGTGCAAGTTGGACCACATCTTAAAAAAACATTAGTGCTTCAAACCCTATATCCTATCCAATTCCAATACCTGCAACATTGCCTACCTCAGCCCCTAACTTATCCTTGCTGTCGCCGAAACCTTTATCCACACTTTTTTGTCACATCTAGACTCTCTCCAATGTCCTCCTTGCCTGCGTCCCTTTTTCCAACCCCCATAAACTGCAATTCCAAAACTCAGCTGCTTAAACCTTGTCCATTCCGCCCATCACTCCTGTTCTTGCTGACTTACATTGGCTCTCTATCGTCAATGCATTGGATTTAAAATTCTCATCTTCAAATCCCACCAAGGCCATGTCCCGCTCTTAAATTTGCAACTTCCTCCAACTTTGTCGCCACCCACGCTCTTTGGTCCTGCAACTGGTATGTTGTGCATCCCATTCTCCCTTTGCCCCATCTTTGGTAAAGCCTTCAGCTGCCTTGGTCCTAATCTTTGGGTCTCTTCCCTAAACCCCATCACTTTTTTTTTTAAAAACTCCTCAAAAACCTATCTTTTCGACCAAATGTTTAGTCAACTCTTCCAATGTAGCTTGGCTCCTAGTTTTCCCTTTAACTTCTTCCCGCAATAAAATGGCCGAGGTGGTTTCTACATTAAAGGTGCTAGATAAATGTTAATTGTTAAAGTAGTTGGGGCAAGAATCAGGAGGTTCAGTACAAGTAATTAAGCTAGCAAACTACCAATTATTGCAATAAATTTGCTGGTTTCCCATTGGAACGTGCCTGGTAGTCCATCTGGGAAGTGACATTAAACAGGGTGCTTGTATAGTTTAATCTGGAACATAAACTTGGACCAGCTTGGCTCCAAAAATCATCTTGTTTGCCCACCACTACACTGGTCTGACCTTTCATTTGAGATGATGTGGAGATGCCGGTGATGGACTGGGGTGGACAAATGTAAGGAGTCTTACAACACCAGGTTATAGTCCAACAGCTTTATTTGAAATCACAAGCTTTCGGAGGCTTCCTCACCTGACTAAGGAGGTAAACTCCGAAAGCTTGTGATTTCAAATAAAACTGTTGGACTATAACCTGGTGTTGTAAGATTCCTTACTTTCATATGAGGACAGAGAGCAACAATAAAGGGAGACTCCATGCGGCCTTACTGCCAATTGTACACACATGTTTTTGGCATTATGTGTAAAATTTAAAAATACTTTAGAAGCAAGGCTATTGCAACGGGGGGAAGACAGGGTCTGAATATGTTTTTGAAAAGTTTTTATTTAGTTAGGAGAGCAAGCTAGTGATCCTTCAGAGGTGAAACATCTGTTCGTTCAGTGCCATAACCACTAAACTGCTGTTCCCATTTTTATTCTGAACGATGGGAATGTATATGGAAGGAGAAAGCAAAGATAATAGGGGATTTATAATAAATACTATTTTTAACACATTATTAAGGTACTATTTTGTAATAATCGTTGAGTGTAAAACTAACAGCAGCCACAGTAGTCACATATTAATATTGAATAATATCTCCTTCCTGAGCCACATCTGAGTAAACAAAGCAATAAATCATTCTTTATATGTGTCTGCCTTTATTGTGAATTTCTGTATTGTAAAGTGGGTCTGAGACTTTATTATAATAGTGTGTAATGCCCTCTGTTGAAACATATGGTCCTCTGACTCTGGCCTTCTGTGCACTCCCCAGTCTCTCTCGGATGACTGAAGGATGTGAAAGGGGGCATAAAGCCAGAGGGGGTTGCAGATTTAGGGTGGGATGAGACTATGGAGGGATTTGTAGGTGAGAACAAGGATTTTAAATTCAAAGCATTGAGGAACAAGGAGCCAGTAAAGATCAGCAAAGAATTTTTAAAACTCATTCTCTGGATATGGGCATCGCTGCAAGGCCAACATTTATTGCCTAGCCCTATTTGCCGTTCAAAAGATGGTGGTGAGCTGCCTCCTTGGACTGCAGGTCCATGTGATGAAAGTGCTCCCACAGTGCTGTTAGGGCATTCCAGGATTTTGACCCAGTGTCGATGCAGGAACAATGGGGATGATTGGCCAGCTAGACTTCATGTGCGACAGGATATTGGCAGCTGAGATTTGAATCAATTGGAGTTTATGGAGTAAAGGAGGCTGGCAAGGAGAACATTTGAGAAATCAAGTTGATACAAAAGGGTTGTACGGAATCACCTTGCTCTTCTGAGGTTGGGTTGAGGCACGTTGATGCAGTGGAAGGCACTATCCTAGGCTGTTCCATCTTGCTGATGCTGGATATTAAAATTTTGGGGGAGGTTCAGGAAAGAGTTAAGAATGCAGAGACACAATTTTTACATTGTGGCATGAATAACATCATGGGAGATAATCTAGTTTTAACAAAAATACTGCAAACATATTTACCTAATCTTTCAGATTCTAAAATTCCCATGTTTATTTGATTTTATTTGTATGAGTGAAATATGTGTTTTAAATTGATTAAAATTAAAACTCTCTACATTCTGATCCAGGGACAGCGCTATCTCTCGGTAACTTCGTTATGCATGAATTTGCTCACCACTAGAGGACCCTTTTTATGTGTCTGATATTGTTCGAGATCTCGTTCCCTGTCACGTGGTATAATTACTGCAGGGCTGAAGAGGAAAATTGTAGCTTGTGTTATAGTGGCGTGTGACCCTGAAAACAGGTGCATTTAATTTATTGGTGTTTGGTTCTAATTTCAGGACTGCAATGTTAATCCAACTGTTAAGAAAGATTTGAAGTCTTCTGTACAGAAACTATATTGCTGCCCCATTGAAGGTTGTCCAAGAGGACCAAACAGACCGTTTTCCCAGTTTGCCCTTGTTAAGCAGGTAAGCACTACTAATCTGCAATCCCATTTTTAACTTGTTTATGTAGCATGTTGAGTCCTGCAGAAATTGTACATAGTGTCTGGGTTGAATTTGTAGACAGGCAATTGCTGTTCTTGCGATTCGGTCATTGATTAGGAGGTGAAAAGGGGAGTTCTCCCCATTGTGCTTCAATTTATCCCTCAACCAAAACCTATAACATATTATCTGGTCATTATCGCATTGCTGTTTGTGGTAGCTTGCTGTGTACAAATTGGCTGCCGCATTTCCTACATTACAACAGTAACAATCTTAAAAAGGAGGAAGAAAGACAGTCACTTAATTGTAGGTTTGTCTAACTGGGAGTCTGAATTTCACAAGCACTTTCTAATTTCTAAAATTCCCTCCACATAAAACAACTAAACTGTGATTGATCTGAAGTTGTGTTTACAGAACAACAAATAAACTTAAAAATTTTGTAATTGTACATGATGTGAGAAGAACCGCTGAAAGCTAGACTTCTAACATCAGTCAGCTATCTGCAGTCTTAGAACCAGCACTGAACATTAGCTTCTTGAGCGAACTGGATGTTTGCCAGTATGTTCTATTATGCAGTAAAGGCTATCTAACCACTTTGGGTATTGTAGCTTAAACTGCTGTTTGTTTTCCTTTTCTCCAGCACTTTATGAAAATTCATGCTGAGAAGAAACACAAGTGTGACAAATGTAATAACTCGTACGGTACAGAATGGGACTTGAAACGACATGCTGAGGATTGTGGGAGGATCTTCCAGTGCACTTGTGGATGTCCTTATGCCAGCAGGCCAGCACTGTTGTCTCACATTTACAGAACTGGACATGAAATCCCTGCTGAACACCGGTGAGTAAATGATCTGCTGAGCACCCTCCAGGCAAGCTGAAGTGTTCGCACAACATTCTTTGAAAAGCTTTTGTGGGACAAGTCATCTGTTCTGCCATCAAGACAAGCTATTCAAGCAGGTTTTTACCCTTTTTTTTTGACCAATGCATATCCATCAATCATTCAGATCTAGCGGCGAGTATTTCAGTTGATCATAAACTAGTCGTGTCTGGCATTTATATTGCTGCGCTGCCTTTGGAGGTGTTAATTGTATCTGTGATTTATATCAATTAGTGTTAATTGTATTCAGGTAGTATCTCAATTGAGGACTGTCTTGTATCCATATATGCGAGCTTATCTAGAGTGTGGTGTGTGCAATGTGGAGCTCTGTGAATAAAGGCTTGGAAGCAACTGAAGACCAGGCTGTAGTATTCTATCCTTTGCCACCGGGCTATCCAGCTTATAACAGGAGAGACTCAGACTCCTGTAATGAGTTGACTTTCCGAGGAACCTCTGGAGGCAAAGCAGTGGCTCTGGTGTTGCTGACCATAGATGGGCTGTACCAGCAACCTGCCTGTACATGCCAATAATATGGCTTTCTCAATACTTCTTGCCCCCTCAGATATGGGGAAACTCATTCATGTAAATCATGCAAAATTTGTTTCCTTTTTTAATTTAACTCTGTTCACTTGTTGAAAGCATGTAAATGTAGCGAGATTTCATGATGCAGAACGCCCCCCCCCCCCTTAACAGTTGGACACTTTCAATGTGGTCTTTTATTAATGTAACATTTTCAAAATTAAATTTGTATGGATCTTAAGTTGGCTTTAATGTGGTTCTGATGACATCTTCAGCTTGATGCAAACATTCTGTTGTTATTCCCCCCTCCCACCCCCCCTCAAAAGGTGCTGAGAAGACTGCATCCTATGCTATGTGAAGTATTTTGGCAAACAAAATAGATTCGGTAATGTGTTTTCTGCTCCAGCTAGCTCAGACAAAGGGTGGAGAGAAGAGGAGGCAAATGGATTAAGGCAGGGATATCCAACCTTTTGGAGCTGGGGGTCACATACGGGCTGCATGATTGCACAGAAATCTGAGCCCCCGTCCGGAAAAATCGAGAGACCCCCCATGGACAAAAACAAGCCTTCCGCCCATACACAAAAAAGCTGCCCCCGCCCACACGCAAATGTTGCGATTCGCTCTGTGCGTAAAGCTATACTCCCATTCACAAAAAACACCAGACCTCTGTGGACACAAAAGGTGAGAGCCCATGCACAAAATAGGCGATTCCACTCCTGTACACACACAGATCCCATACAGAAAACAAGCGAGACCATCCATACATGAACATAAGAATATGAGAAGTAGGAGCCATACAGCCCATCAAGCCTACTTCGCCATTCAATAAAATCATGGCTGATCTTCTACCTCAACTCTACTTTGCTGCCCTATCTCCATATCCCTTGATTCCCTTAGTGTCCAAAAACCTATCAATCTCAGTCTTGAATATGCTCAACGGTTGACCATCCACAGCCCTCTAGGGTAGAGAATTCCAAAGATTCACAGCCCTCAGTGAAGACATTTGCCCTCATCTCAGTCCTAAATGGCCAACCCCTTATCTTGAAACTATGACCCCTAGTTCTAGACTCTCCAGCCAGAGGAAACAGCCTCTCCGCATCTACCCAGTCAAGCCCTCTAAGAATTTTTATACGTTTCAATGAGATCACCTCTCATTCTTCTAAACTCCAGAGAATATAGGCCCATTCTACTCAATCTCTCCTTATAGGACAACCCTCTCATCCCAGGAATCAATCTAGTGAACCTTCATTGCATCCTCTCCAGGGCAAGTATATCCTTCCTTAGTTAAGGAGACCAAAATTGTACACAGTAATCCCTGGTGTGGTCTCACCAGAGCCCTATGTAATTGCAGCAAGACCTCCTTATCCTTGTACTCCAACCCCTTGCAATAAAAGCTAACATACCGTTCGCCTTCCTAATTGCTTACTGTATCTGCATGTTAACTTTTTAACATTTCTTAGACTCACCTTTTTGAAAAATATTCTGCTTTTCTATTCATAGAATCATAGAAAATTACAGCACAGAAGGAGGCCATTCGGCCCATCGTGTCCATGCCGGCCAAAAAAGTGTTATCCAGTTTAATCCAGCACTTGGTCCATAGCCCTGTAGGTTACGGCACTTCAGGTGCACATCCAAGTACTTTTTAAATGAGTTGAGGGTTTCTACCTCCACCATGCTTTCAGGCAGAGAGTTCCAGACCCCCACCACCCTCTGGGTGAAAAAACTTCTCTGCTCCCCTCTAAACTTTCTACCAATCACTTTAAATCTATGCCCCCTGGTCACTCATTCATCTGCTTCATGGAAATAGGTCCTCCCCATCCACTCTATCTAGTCCTGTGATAATTTTATATACCTCAATTAAATCTCCCCTCAGCCTCCTTTGTTCCAAAGGAAACAACCCCAGCCTATCCAATCTTTTCTCTTAGCTAAAATTCTCCAGCCCTGGCAACATCCTCGTAAATCTCATCTGTACCCCCTCTCATGCAATCACATCTTTCCTGTAATGTGGTGACCAGAACTGTACGCAGCACAGCAGTACACAGCAGTGGCCTAACCAATGTTTTATACAGTTCTAGCATAATCTCCCTGCTCTTATATTCTATGCCTTGGCTAATAAAGGAAAGTATCCTGTATGCCTTTTTAACCACTTTATCTACCTGTCCTGCTACCTTCAGGGATCTGTGGACATGGACTCCAAGGCCCCTTTGTTCCTCTACACCTCAGTATCCTTCCATTTATTGTATACTCCCTTGCCTTGTTTGCCCTCCCCAAATGCATTACCTTACACTTCTCTGGATTGAATTCCATTTGCCACTTTTCTGCCCACCTGATCAGTCCACCGGTATCTTCCTGCAGTCCTCACTATCAACCACACGGCCAATTTTTGTATCATCTGCAAACTTCTCAACCACGTTCAAGTCCAAATCATTAATATATATATCACAAAAAGCAAGGGACCTAGTATTGAGCCTTGCGGAACCCCACTGGAAACAGCCTTCCAGTCGCAAAAGCACCCGTCAACCATTACCCTTTGCTTCTTGCCACGGAGCCAATTTTGGATCCAACTAGCAACTTTCCCTTGGCTTACTTTTTTGACCAGTCTGCCATGTGGGACCTTGTCAAAAGCCTTGCTAAAATCCATGTACACTACACCGAACGCGTTACCCTCATCGACTCTCCTTGTTACCACCTCAAAAAAATTCAATCAAGTTAGTCAGACACGACCTTCCCGTAACAAATCCACGTTGACTGCCCTTGATTAATCCGTGCCTTTCTAAATGACGGTTTATACTGTCTCTCGGAATTGATTCCAATAATTTGCCCACCCCCGAGGTTAGACCGACTGGCCTGTAATTACTAGGTCTATCCTTTTCTCCCTTTTTAAACAATGGTACAATGTTAGCAGTCCTCCAATCCTCTGGCGCCACGCCTGTAGCCAGGGAGGATCAGAAAATGATGGTCAGAGCATCCGCTATTTCCTCCCTTGCTTCTCTTAACAGCCTGGGATACATTTCATCTGGGCCTGGCGATTTATCTACTTCCAAAGATGCTAAACCCCTTAATACTTCCTCTCTCACTATGTTTATCCCATCCAATATTTCACACTCCTCCTCCTGAACTACAATCTCTTTATCGTCCCCCTCTTGTGAAGACAGACAGGAAGTATTCATTAAGAACCATATCCATATCTTCCGCTTCCACACATTCTACCAAAGTGAATAATTTTACATTTCCCCACATTTTACTCCATCTGCCACTTTCTCGCCCACTCACACAACCTGTCTAAATCTCTTTGCGTCTTCCTCACAACTTACTTTCCCACCTAGCTTTGTATCGTCAGCAAACTGATCCATTACACACGGTCCCCTCATCTAAGTGATTGATAAATATTGTAAACAGCTGAAGCCCAAGCACTGATACCTTGCGGCATCCCACTAGTTACAACCTGCCAACCCAAAAATGACCTGTTTATTCCTACTCTCTGTTTTCTGTCCGTTAACCAATCCTCAATCCTGCTAATATATTTCCCACGAGCCTAAACTTACGCAACAAGCTCTTGTGCGTCACCTTACCGAATGCCTTTTGAAAATCCAAATATACTACACCCACTGGTTCCCCCTTATCTATCCTGCTAGTTACACCCTCAGAAAATTCTAATAGATTTGTCAGACACTGTTTCCCTTTTCATTAAACGGTGTTGAATCTGCCTAATCGTATTATGATTTTCTAAGTGCCCTGTTACTACGTCCTTACTGGTCTGTAGTTCCCCGTTTTCTCTCTTCCTCCTTTCTTGAATAGCAAGGTTACATTTGCTACCTTCCAATCCATGGGGACCGTTCTAGAATCTAGGGAATTCTGGAAGATCAAAACCAACGCATCCACTATCTCTGCAGCCCTCTTTTAAAACCCTTGGATGTAGGCCATCAGGTTCAGGAGATTTGTTGGCTTTTGGTCCCATTAATTTCTCTGGTACTTTTTCTTAAAGTAATTAAGTAAAGTTCCTCCCTCTCATTAGACCCTTGGTTCCCCACTATTTCTGATATTTGTTTAACATGTCTGCCATTTCCTTATTCCCCATTATAATTTCTCCTGCCTCTGCCTCTAAGGGACGCACGTTTACTTTCACTAATCTCTTCCTTTTTACATACTTGTAGAAGCTCTTACAATCTGTTATATTTCTTGCTAGTTTATTCTTATTCAATTTTCTCCCTCTGTCAATTTCTTGGCCATCCTTTGCTGATTTCTAAAACCCTCCCAATCCTCAGACTTACTACTCTTTGGCAACGTTGTAAGCCTCTTCTAATCTAATACTATCCTTAAGTTCTCTAGTTTTCTACGGTTCGATCACTTTTCCCTTGGATTGTTTATTCCTCAAAGGAATGTCTATTCGTTGAGAATTATGAATTATTTCTTTAAATGTTTGCCATTGCTTATCTACGGTCACATCTTTTAATCTAATTTCCCAATCTACCTTGGCCAACTCGCCCTTCATAACTACGTAATTGGCTTTGTTTGTTTAAATGTATAACCCGAGTTTCGGACTTAACTACATCATTCTCAAACTCAATATGAAACGCTAACATATTATGAACACTCTGCCCCAGGGAAACTTTAACTGTAAGATTACTAATTAACCCTGTCTCATTACACAATACTAGATCTAAAATAGCCTGTTCCTTAGTTGGTTCCTTAACATATTGTTCTAGAAAACTGTCTCGAATGCATTTCATGAACTCGTCCTCCTAACTACTTTTGTCAATTTGGTTTGCCCAGTCTCCTGAAGATCAAAGTCCCCAGCCCTCATCTGTATAAAAAAAATTCAAACTCTCATTTCCTCCCATCTTGCTCACACCCATCCTTCTGCCCCCATTCTTCCCTTCCCTGAAATTTGAAAACTAGGCAGCTTCAGCCTCTGCTCCTTAAAAAACTCCTGCCACCAATTGGGGAATCAGCCTTTTCTAGTCTCAGACCTGGGGAAGTTTAAGGAGCTGCAACTGAGCCGTAATTCAAATCAGCTTTGTTGCTTATTATGAGAAGTGAGGGCTGAATGAAAGGAGGTTGTTGGCCAGATTTGGCCCATGTGCTGTGTGTTGACACTTCTGGATTAACGGATCAATTTCCTTATTAAATTACATTTTAGGGACACATGTTAGGCTCGCTTGGATTAAGGGATCAATTCCCTTATTCAGTTACATTTTACGGAAAGTACTCTTAGAAGATATGATGGTTCCTGAAAATAACATTTGAAAATAGAGCTCTATTTTCAAGACAGCTGGCTGAAGAGAAGCAGATTTCAAAAGTACTGTTGTACAAAAATTGCCATTGGAAACCTGTTTAATCACATTAAGACCACTTTGGACAGCTTGTAGGGCTGCATACTTAACAGAAGATGGAGAAGCACTTCAGAGAGAGCAGAACAACTCCAGACCTTTTTCCATTAAAAATGTCCTCAGCTGATGTGTGGAGACTGTAACACAGCTGTCACAGATCAAAGAACCAGATTCTCAATGTTAGAGGTTCAAAATTAATGGCAAATAGAAATAACTATACTGAAAGTTTCAAATTAAAGCTAGAAAAAAGCTGACCCTAATCACCCTGGATCTCAGTATTGTCTGCTGCCTGTGAAGAAGTCAGTAATGCAAGTTCATTTGTTCATTCAAGATTATATTAAGTACTGTAATGTTTGAAACAACAGGAGAATTTTACTTTTGAGAAATCCAATATTAATATGTAACTGAATTTTTTTTTAAGTGTGGGGTGTCTATTTTTCTGCCTTGCCTGCTTGCTTCTATGCTCCTCAGTTTAACACCAACTGTTCTATGTCTCACATGCCCTCTTCTTTTGCTGCAAATGGTCCATTCAGGTTTCCAGTAAAATGGAGACCCTGCTTAACCATACGCTTCGTAGATTGCATGAAATCAACTTTTCTCTAATTGCTGTGAGATTGGGTAGCTACCTCCTATACTTATTACATGGCATCCCAATCAGCAATTCTTTCAGAAGACTATCCTGGCTGTTCCTTGAATTCCAACAATGCATGTACTCTGGTCAGTGACCAAAGAATGTCCTTATCACAGTTGCTTCTGTAATGTGCATATTTTGCACTTACAGAGATGCATGTCCCCTTCTATGGTACAACATGGCAATCCTTGGGATGTGATGTGGACATTTTTTGAGAGATGTCTTTATTTGGGTAATGTATAGCCTGGAGCTATGCAGGTATGGGGAAATCAGTCCTGATTTCTGATCAAATGCTTCTCTTATAATCAATGATAATGTGACACTCTACATCTCCTTTGGATCTAAATTACTTCCCCTCGGGTACAAAACGTGAATGAACCCATGACCTGATGCATAGAACGAAACTATTTGCTGCACCTCTGTTTGCATTACATTAGGAATATTTCAGCACTTTTTGTAGACAAGCATAATGTACTGTAACTTAGTTTCTGTGTCCTTATTGTGCAATATTTATTATGTTTTGATCGTAAAGTTGAAAATCTTCAGTTTTTTTTCCCATTTTAAAGTAGTTTAGTAGGATTGAAAGTTGTGATATTGGATTGCTTACCTGTGTAATTTGGTATTTTTCCAACCTCAACTGTGCCTTTTTGTACATTAGCCATATAGTCAGACACTTCATAAGTGTTTTTGCTCAAACATTTGCCCAAACTACTGAAACACAAAAAAAAATCGTGATTGCCAACTGCTGGTCCAAATTTGACAAGCAGCCTAATTTTTAATCAGAGAAATCTGTCAAATAGGCACAGGTAAACATTTGAAACGGCTACTTAGTTACCATTATTGACATTTTAAACTGACAGCATCCAGGAAAATATTATATGGTGAAGAAATCGAAGTCTGAAACTTATTTTTATTCCCTCCTTGGATATCTCAATAGCTGCTGAAACTGCATGTGGCCTGTTGGAGTCTCCGTTGTGTTGCAGTATACTTCACCCAATCATGACATTTAGATCATTTTAGCTGTCTGTGTCTGTAGATCACTTGTCTTGTGATAAGTGTAAATCTTCTGTCCGGTGGATACTAGTCCTGTGCTGATTGCCACAGCCAGCATTTGCAACAGATGAAAGCAATGTATCCCTAGGTTTAACATTTTTAGACTATGCTGTCAGCGTTCATAAAAATAGGACTAGCTATGAAGCATGGAGACAGAGAGTAATTTGACTTCATAATTGACCATTTTAAATCAGAGTGGGCAAATGCAGGGATAGTGCTGCACGTTTGGAGCACCAAGGCGTAGGACATAGACTCATGCATGTGGCTTTCTCAGAACTGCTGCAAACCTAATTTCAGCCACACAGTTGTGGCCGGGCACTTCCTCACTGGGAGGCAGAAAAATCAGGGGCAGGGAAGCAGTCACCCTCTGCTTACTCTACACTAAAGTTACTTGCATTTTACTCCGAGCATCCCTAAGTGGTGGTCTGGGAGCAATTTGCCGTTCCAATCACAATATGGGAAGAATGTAACTTATCACAAAACAAGTACTTGACAAAAATCCAGAGAACTTATAGTGGCTAACTGCCACAATTTCAGTGTGATATTCACAGTTTCCAGTTGTTCAGTGGTTTCTTCACTATCACTGGTTTTATTCGCTTTTAATTTGCTTGAGATAGACAATGGTAAGGTGGGTGTCAATCTAGTAATCTTAATTATTTTCTCCCACCCTATCAAGTTGTAAGAAACAAGGTTGGGTCTTAGCCGTAAACCAGTCTCCAGTTTAATCTAAGTGCGCTTGTTTGACTCCTAACTGGGGATTTTAGACACATTGCAATCTAGTCTTGACAGCACAAACCAGCCCACTTCAGACATCTGTTTCTCATCCACAGGTTAGAGGTGGTAATGCTGTAAAACCTTCTTGCCTTTGCTCACCTTTGTAGCTTTTATTTTTAAGGGTTTTCAACCGTTTTTGCATTTTGAACATCTTATTATGAACTGGTCATGGCAGTATAATCTAAATGGGAAGCATGGAGAGGGTGTACAGGAAGGAGTTCGATGTAGCGATTTAGAGGCCAGGTATGCACAAGCTTATTTTACAAAACCATGCTGACTCTGCCTAAACAGCTTATACTTTTCCAAGAGCTCCACTTGCATTGTACGTGATTGATTCTAGCAGTTTTCCTACGACTGACATGAAACACTTTTGCCTGTGGTTACTTGATTCTTCCCTTCCTATTTTTCCCAATAATAGTGGAATGCTTGCTATCTTCCAATCTCCTGGTACTGTCACTGAATCCAACTCGCTTTAGGAGATAACAAACACATTCCAAATGTCCTCACCTATTCCTTTTAATATTCTTGAGTGGTAACTATCTGGGCCTGGATATTTGTCTCACTTCAGTCCTCTTAGTTTATCCATGTTATAGTTTTTCCATTTATGTTAATGCCTGTAAGTTTCCTCCTTTCACGAATCTCTAGTCTTGTAACTCTAGTAACGCATCTTCCTCTTCCACTGTCAAGAAAAGTGCAAACACTTGTTATATTAAATGCTGCTTTAGATTTACATGTTTATTCAGTTGGTAAAGACAGTGAGTCATAGAGACCAGAATATACCTGGTTTCGTTCCCTGCCATGTGCTGAGTTGGGTTTGCTAATCTCAATTAAATAGCAACAGAATCATAGGAAACTCGGCTTAGGAAAAGGCCATTCCAGCTGTGTTTATGCCAATACCTTTGCTAGCTCCCCATAAGAATTATGTATTTTAATCCTATTTCATTGCTCTTTCCATGTATTCAACTTTTCTTTTTGTTTTTATTTAATTCCAGTTTAAATGTTTTGTTTCAGTCATCGCTTGCATTTTTGCATTCCATATTCTAATAACTGCATGAAAAGATTCTTCTAACAACCCCCTTTATATGTTTAGTACTAATGCTAAATTAGTTCCCATTTGTTACTAAAGGAGGATGTGATACCAGAGGTACAGGGAAGGCTAGAGATTAATGAAGGGAAAGAAATTACAGAGAGCAATTTTTCACTCCTTCAGAATTAAAGGGCCACTACAATTGGCCTCTGTGCCCCTGAATTAGGGCACAGAAAATCAACCATTGTTCTATCCTGATTGCACTCTGGGTTATCAGAGTACGGAAGTGTGGATGTTTTATCTGGGCAGGGTTTAAAACCCCTGTGATGCAGCCCATGATGTAAGAGTACGCAACACTCATTATCTCGGCTCGGACGTAGGAATGACCATTTGAGTGCCCTCGGGGGAGAAAGATTGTACTTTTTCAGACAAATAATTGATAGTAAATCTTGTACACTGGAATCTTTTTACAAACTTTTTTTTCAAAAATTAAAGGTTACAGGCATTTGCAAAAGAGGTGAGCTATTCTATGTTATTACTGGGGATCTAAAGAGCTAACTTGTTTATCTGCTATTTAGGGATCCACCACGCAAGAAGAGGAAAAGTGAGTGGTTAAATCAGAATCACTTGAACAAGGTAGCAAAAGAGAAGCAGAAAGTCCAGGCAGTCCAAGAGCCAATGGAGATGAACAAGAGAGCCTGCATTGAAAATTCCTTTGGCGATGACTGCAGTAATCAGACTCCAGCTCCTGCAAAACAAATTCAGAAATTGTTGTTACCAAAGCCCAAGGTTGCACTTGTCAAACTTCCTATTATGCACTTCACACATTTACCAGTTCTTTTATCTTCAGGCACATCCATGGATAATTCTGTCAAGTCCATTGTTGTTGCTGTTGACAATCAAGGATCTGTTGTGAGCACAATGCATATTTTGCCTACATCAGTGGGAACTCTGGTACCAACTTTGGAGGCTAAATCTTTGAATTTTAAAGGTGGCCTGCCCATCTCCAAGGTGGCCAGCGTCATGATGGTTGAACCCGTCAGCGCTGCAGTGCAAGTCAACATGGATTCAGATTTTGCCAATAATCAAGGATTGCCGTCATTTGGAGACCTGGGCCAAAAGAGCAAATGTATTTCCATGAATGTCCAGACAGACAAATCGTACCTTGCACAGAACATGGCGCCAGAATCTCTAGCCACGTACTGCTCTACAGAGAGCACCGTGCCCGCTTGTGCGCAGACTGATTTGAGTTTCAGTGCTCAAGTGTTGCTGCCTGTAAGTGTCCAGACGCAAACATTCGAACCAGACACCAAAATCACTACATCGATAAGTGCTCAGACAGATACTTTTGGCCAGTCTTTTCCATCTAGTGGCGTTTCTAGGAAAACGCAAACTAGTTTGGTGAATTATGCTCATGATAAAGGCCCTGCAGTTCAAGCACTAATTAATGCAAATAATCATGAAGACATTTTCAACCATACTTTAGTTCCCTCTTATGGTGTTTGTAGACAGACTCAAACTACTTTTGCCCTGGGTGCAATGGACATGGACCAAAGACTATCCCAAACAACCAACCATGCTGACCTTTTACAGAACTCTAAGTCAGTTGTTGATTTTCACATTCAATCCACTTTACTTCAACAGAACCCTATGACTGACAATCAAACTCAGACAATTAACCTATTTAATGACTTGGAAAATATCCTGTCTGAAAGCATATCTGGTCATTCGTTAGAAAACCGTGGTCTTTTATCCGATGCCAGCAATGCTTCTGCAGAGAGTATGACCAGCAGCCAGACACAAAGTGCGGGTATTGATTTTGATATTGAAGAATTTTTATCTGCGAGCAACATACAAACTCAGACAGAAGAGAATGAATTTGGTGCTGTACAGACAGAATCTGCCTTGGAATCTCTAGATATTGAGACTCAGACAGATTTCTTATTTTCAGACCATCCTGCCCAAGCATACAATGGCAGGGGACAGTCCAACTATTTAGGACTAGAAATGTTTGACACACAGACTCAAACAGACTTCAATTTCTTATTGGACAGCAGTCCTCATCTACCTCTAGACAGTATTTTTAAACAGTCCAGTTTCTCTATAAGTACAGAGTCTTCTGGTACAGAAACCCAGACTGATGTGTGTAGTAGAAATAATTTCAGTAGTGTCACTGAAAGCCATGTCCGGTTAAACTGCGCTGAAACTCAGACAACCAGCAGCTCCTTTGACAACCTTGGCAGTCTATTCTTCACTAGCAATGAAACACAGACTGTAATGGATGACTTTCTCTTGGCAGATATGGCATGGAACACCATGGAGTCTCATTTCAGCTCAGTTGAGACGCAAACATGTGATGAAATTTTTTCCTTATTTCGAAATACTGATAAAAGCAGCAACTGAAGTGCACAGACTACAAAGGAACATGAGTTTGAGCTTTGGTGTAGTGTGGAAAATGCCAGTTTAATGTTAAGTTGCAGTGCTGAAATACTGTGTTCATCCTTGGGTAGCAGTGTGCTGGAGAAATCATTTTCGGCAGGAAAAGAACTGACAAAGAAATCCCAGATATTTAAACTGATTTAGTTACTGGGATCTTTCTCCCCCGTACTTCGGGTCTCCACATACTTATTTCTTGGATGAGTAAACAACCAGGCTTCCTACCTTTAGGCTTCAACCGATGCTGTACTGTAATTCACAATTCTTCAGTATCTGAGAGTAGGCTCCTTCTATTTCTCTTCCTTTTCCTCCCCCCACCCCAATCCCATTTGACTTGTTCGTTTTCCCCTTGGCACCTTCCTCAAACACACTTCTAGATTTGCATACTCTATATGGGACTGTTGCAGAGCCATGTCTTTCCACGTTCAAATGTAAGGCAGTGTATACCTTGCCCACTCTTGTACGTTGATGTATCATGGTACAATATCACCATTTTTTTTTTTGTTTGACATTTTTTTTCCCTTTCTCCCCACCCCCACCTTGGAAGATGTTGGCTGCTTGCTGGGTTAGATTTCATGGACACCAGGTGTCCTCTAGTACTTTGTCCAAGTAGCAGTTCTTCACGTGTGTCCCTTGCGAGCTTGTGTCGACAGGCCCTTCAGTCAGGAGGAGCATCACAGCTAGGGTTGTTAACTCTGGCCGTATTCCTGAAGGTTTCATTACATGGCCTCTCACTTGCAACCACCCTGCCTAGTCAAACAACATTTTCCCCCAACTCCAATATCGTTATAATCAATAAATGAAAGTGTTCAAAGAAAACGGGGAAAAAAAGTAGTCTTTGTTTTTTATAAATGGCCCTATGATTTTTCTCCTGGGTTGCTTGCAACAGTGTCCAGGGGATTACTCTTAAATTCCTGGAGGGTTGGCAACTCTAATCACAGCCTAACCCAAATCTGGCCTCAACTGATGTCCACACATGCACTTCGAGCATGGTTTGCTGGATAGCTATTGGGAACAGGTGCTCCTGCTGATTGTCCGCTACGTAGCCTGGTGGCACTGAAGTTAATTGTAGTACCACCAGTGCCCCAGCTGAGAGCACAGACTGCAGATTGAAATTGGGACCTTACGTACGTGTGTGTGTGTGTTTTTGTTTGCTACTTGGCTTAATGCTGAGCCATCGAGGAGCTGAGTATTGTTAACACTATGCTGAGAAAACTTTGAACAGAAGTGAATGTCCATTGAAGTACTTCTTCCCAGCAGAATTATTGTTTAATGCAGTTTACGCAACCTGTGATTTGTGACATGACGTTGATTATAGTTATTTTATCTGACCAAATTATTGGAAGACTTTTTTTTAAAACATGCATACCTAACCTTCCAAGAGAGAGCAGTAAATCTGATCTTCCCCAACCTGCAGTGTACAAGTGTCATGGGGAGGCCATTCTTTGTTCTTCTGCTATCATTACCTGCAGCATTTGCACATGTAACAGCTTTGGCCCTTTCATGGGCTATAATTTTGAATTATTCCTGCAAATAGCGTTTCTTAAAACTAATTTGATTTTTTTATGTTAGGTTTCATGCCTTGGACCTTTAGAAATCGCTTCACCATTTCACATGACCATGCGCGTTACCCCTTGCTCAATGACTACGTTTGCTTTTGTTTTAAAAAAAGAGGAGGAAAAATGGAAAAAAAAAGCACACTTTTTTTAATCTCATTAAAACTTAGGTGGTAAACATGAAGCAATCTGGAATATTGTGTGGGCATTCTCCAGGGCTTCTACAGCAAAGAAGCCTCAGCTCTGAGGGCCCAAACTTTCATTCTGCCATCAGATCAGCCCTTGGGACTTTAGCTGAAGCAGGCTATAACTCGTCAAGAAATACTTCATTTCCTCCATCCGCAATCCCAGTGCAACGCACTAGTATCTGGGACAAGATTGCAGCTGTTTGTCTGATAATCCACATTACATTATTATAGTGCATTATTTCTCCCTGATGCTTCTGTGTTGGTGCCGGCTCAGGCCTTGAAATTGGGCTCTAAACCTATATTGGCTGTGTTTTGCTTCACCAGGTTACAACATTAACTAGTATGGTCTTTATTCCATGCAATTCCAAGTTAATGTCACCCAAGTGCCAAGATCAGTAAAGCACCTATTTGGGAAAATGGAGATGAAGTAGTGTCGGAAATCCAGGCTTATAGCCTATGTCATCAGAGTATTTGGAACCTCCTTGAATATGATGGTGTCCCATCCAGACCAAATAATATATGCCACTGTGCCCTTGTGTCACTGCTGAGTAATTTCTGGTACCTATTTGGGACACGAGCCTAAATGAATTCTCCAGGGAAAAGGAGACTTTGTGTGCTAAATCTAGTGGCTGAATCTTTCGGCCCGAATCCCAGGAAAAATATTCAATTTTAATCTGCCTGTTCCTCGGCTTCTACATTTTGTGTATTCCAGACTCTCAGATGGATACTCTATTTCTATTTATATTCTCTTGCCTTTATGAAAGTGAGGTTTTCTAGGCCTGCTGTTAAATTTGAAAGAGCTTGAGTATGATCAGAAGCCTCTCTGAAAGCAGGCCTTAGTGCCTGCATTAGTGGATAAACTACTAAATTGTTAAGTATTGGTCCAAGTAGTTTTACAGAATTGGTGATTTCTCACCAGGTACAATACCAAACGAGGAAAGCACCACCTAAAGTTTTAGATTCTGTAGGACTGAATGTATATAATGAGATGGGAACGCAAATACATGTCACTAATGGATGAGTTTGTTCTACCAAGTGACAGAGTTGCAAAGAATTTTGCACATCAGTAATATCAGTGTGTCAGGGAGCTATTTGTAAGTGTGAGCTGATATCTGTGGAGGTTCTCTGCACAAATCTGGTTGTGTGTGTTTGGTTGTCTTATCTGAATTTATGGGGTTGAGCTTCTGTTTTATGGTAAGAGGTTGTTTGCAAACCAGGTTCAAAAATAACTTGCAAGCCACAAGTGTGATTCCTGCTTTCAAAGCCACTTGGAAACCATAAGACACCTGTCAAAGGGGAAGAACAAAGGCTTCATTTTAAGGCCAAATTTCATTAGTCAGGCTTTAAATGCCTCCTGTCTGGTGAAATCTTGGGGGGGAGGTGCTGAGTGGTGGGCATAAAAAGCCCTCTGACAACTCCAGAATTACCCATAATCTTCAGTGGACTGGGGCACTTTTCCCAGATGGTGGAAACAGTAAACAGTGCCCAGGTTGGTATCTTGGGTTACTTTCTTATTTTGAAGTGCATATCGCAAGTTGGAACTCTGGCTTAACTTCTGAAGCTTCTTTAACTGTTTATTTCATTGGTGAGGTGTGATGATGCACCAACTCTCTGTATTGCACAAAGTCCTGACTGTTATGTATCTCTTTCTGAATTTTCCTTTTGTTTCCTATATTTTGCTAGCTTCCTGGAACTGTATCTGATTGATGTGTATTTAATTCACTTCATAAGTGTAGCATTTACTTGTTTAGGCCAAAAACTAGACTGTACACTCAATGACATTGCCTATATTTGTGCTTTGCTGCTGCTTTTCAATGCTAAGTGTAGGTTTGAGTCTCTGATGCAGATTAAGTTTGTGTCTATTTAAAAATTCCATCCCAAAACAACAGTTGCTCCACACTATGACAAATATACCTGCACATACCCCTGGTAAGTTTTTGAGTGCATGTTTGCATTTCAAGGGTCACCCTGTGTTTGATGTGCTGGATCATATTCAGTAATGCCTCTTCTATCTGTTGAGTTGATATGTAAATTATTTTTTGTCAGTAGTTTGATTCCTAAGTAAATAGCAAGCTCAGACATGCTATATGTAAAAAATAGTACTTAAGGACTTTTAATGCTTCAATACACTGCTTGTGTGACACTATTAATTCATTGTCTTAAGTTGTTTTCATCGCTGTTAGTGCCAGTGATAAATCTGTAACCATCAGTACTTCATCGTTGTATTATGAAGCTTAAGATGCTGTCTCCAGACAAACTGCTCAGTTTTGTTTTCAGTTCAAGTGACCATAGTGGACACATCTCTCTCTCCCATGCTTTACTGAAATCCTAGTGGGAGGTATGAAAATTTTGAATCTCCTTCTTCACTGAAATTATTAACAACACTGAATTAAATCCCTTTGTTTCCAAGTTTATGAAGAGAGTCTGGCAGTCAGAAGAAATCTTTTGTGCATTGATCAGAGTATGGGCCTTTGTTACCAGCTACAGCAACTGTGGCAACATTAAGGGGCTTTACAGCACGCACTGACTACTTGGATTAATCACTACTGTACAGACTTACAGGACCCCTGCATAACTGTTTTGAGGAGTAACCTGCACATTTTTACTCAGCACTATATTCTTGACCTGCTCTGTCCCCATTAATGCACCTCATATGTGCACCCACCTCTCATAGGTTGCTCCCATGTGAAGTATAATGAATGAAGGGAGTGAGGTCATTTGCCCTGTTGGGCTTGTGGTCCTTATTCTTAAAATGCTGGCATACTTCATGTCCCATATTTTACACCCATTTTCTCATCTTGCAGAAGTAATAAACTTCATATTGTATAAGTATATTGCAGTAATTTTTTTGTGGGTAACAATTTAATGATGCAGTTCACTTGTACTTTATGTACATACAATACATATTATGTGCCGTCCCTTATCTATAGGTGGAAGATATTGGTATTGCTTGCTTGAGGATGCCAATTATTTGGTGGCTGAATAGAACTGAAGGTGGCCAAAATTGGTTATCCTTTTGTAGTGAACTAAGTGTCACCGTGATTTTTATTTTTGGTTAGTAGGTGACTTACTTGTGCTACTTGAAGTTTACCTTCAATTTATGAATGGCAACAATACTTAAAAAATGGATTACTTACCTTTTACGTACTCTTGTCATTACGCTTTCTATGTTCACAAACTCTTCCCCCTTATGATGGGACATTGAGCAATTTCACTGGTCTCTAGATGCCTTGATGGGTAAAGGTACTACATGGCATAACACAAAGTCAAACCAACCAGTAGTCCTAGGTTCTGTTCTCAGTCTGAAGTTAATTAGCCAATCTCAGTTGGGGTGATACAATTAGATTTTGCATTTCTGGGCTGGGAAGGGGGGAAATAAGCCACTGTTCACACTCCTGATTGCTACCGATGCACTAGTTGGAAGGGCCCATGTGGGTATGTTGGGTAAGGACAGGATCAGGCTTGGTGATTCCTCAGACACTAAATATCTAAGCTTGCATATGGGGAACAGCCATTTGGTCAAAGTTATGGAAGGCTGCTGGCATATGTGAAACAGGAGTTGGTGACCTCTGGAGGGGAAGGGGGAAAATTGGCAAAAATAAAAATGCCTCCAAGTCTGTGGGATGTTTGTGAATTATTTTTTTTAATTACTGACGTGATTTTACTAAAATTCCTGTTGAGTTGCATTTTGCTTTTTTACACCAAAAAAAGGACTGCATGGTACATGACCTTCACCTGTATTTGTGTTTATACAAAACTAAAGGGTTTATGAGATGAGTTTCATTAACAAACAGCTGCTGCACATGACATTGACAAGTGTACTTGTGCACACTTCTATGGTAGCTTTTTCTTTGGCAGCACCTGAAGAATTGTGCATTCCTTTTGACCATGTATATATCTAATAAACATTGTATAAATGCATGTAAATTATTGAGTTGCCAAAAGTGAATTTTTTTTTTGTTTTTAAAATAAATTTGGTCGTGTGGATGGGAATTTCTTTAAGTTGATGCTACAACAGTGTTATTTAAAGTGGCTAAGATTTGTTTCATTGTACTCCAGTTAACTGGAATTTTGCACATTCAATTATTTTCCCAGTGTATAGTGTAAGTGGATATTTTGTATAAAGCACATAGATGCTGGTCAAAATTATGCAAAGTTGCACAAAATAAACATCAGTTTCTTCTCTGACATGAGCAGCACATCTTGATTGTTGATGTAGGCTTAATTTATGAAAATGTCTTTGATTTCAGCAGATTGCTGTGTTGCATGGTTTATGCTGTGCTTTTGAGTTGCACTAATTGAGTTCCGTTACAATAGACAACCCAGCTGATTTCTTAAAATGCAAAAAAGAACTGAAAAAAGCAAACCTGCCATTTAATGTCAGATCTAAGCATGGTTGTGTGTGTGTATAGACTATGTACACTGGGAATTGAATTGAGACACCTGAATAAATTTTCCTATGAGGCATTCAGCAATTATAAACACTTTAATCCCTTTCGTCTGGAATGGCTTTGAAATTGGGTCTTGTGGGTAGGTGGATGTGTTGGGTGAGTTTTTAAAGAAATATAACTGCGGTATTTTTAAAACTACCTGTAGATTCTAAGTTATAGTACCATTTTTTACCTTGGCCCAAAAACCTTTGTTCACCGTGTACCTGACCTGCTGTCTTGACCGAGATTTGTACAAAAGGATTACATCGAGAGGTTGGGATTGTTGTTTGTGAAGTCCAATGCCAGGCATGCCTGAATTTCTGCAGTATAGTTCCAGGTTTATTTTTCCCCTCTAACCAACATTCTTCCTGAAAGTGCTAATTCTTTTCTGGAGTATGGTTCCATTAGGCAACAGTTGCCCTCTGGTATCACACCTAGGCCAATATTTACATGAATCTTGACGTAGAGTGTTGCCACGCTATTCAATAGCAGTGGCTGATTGCAGCTGAGCCTAATCCTGGGCTTCCTTAACATCTACATGTATGTACTTCAACAGATGTCTCTTAACTTTTCAATTTCCATTTTCTTAACCCAGAGACACTGAGACCATTTGTAGAACTCCCACTGCAGCATCAGCTAAGTCAGCACAAACCCAGGATCAAGCCTGGCTCATTCCTAGTCTATGGATCAGCTACTCGGTGGACAAACTTAAGCCTTTCGAAGAGTATGGTTCCAGTTTCATTCTGACTTGAGAAGGCAAACGTTTTGAGATTTGTAGCATACCCTCATCCCCTATATTCACTCCACTACAGTGTTCCAGCTGTAGACCAATACATTTATCATTATTTAAGAACATAAGAAATAGGAGCAGTAGGCCATACAGCCCCTCGAGCCTGCTCCACCATTCAATCAGATCATGGCTGATCTTCAACCCTCAACTTCACTTTCTTGCCCGATCCCCATATCCCTTGATTTCCCCTGGAGTCCAGAAATGTATATATCTCGGCCTTGAATATACTCAATGACTCGGCATCCACAGCCCTCTGCGGTAGAGAATTCCAAAGATTCACAAAGCTCTGAGTGAAGAAATTCCTCCTCATCTCAGTCTTAAATGGCTGACCCCTTATCCTGCAACTATGCCCTCTAGTTCTAGATTCTCCAGCCAGGGGAAACAACCTCTAACCTGTCAAGCCCCCTCAGAATCTTATGTTTCAATGAGATCACTTCTCATTCTTCTAAGCTACAGAAAGTATAGGCCCATTCTACTCAACCTGTCATAGGACAACCCTCTCAGGAAATAATGTAGTGAACCTTTGTTGCACTGCCTCTAAGGCAATTATATCCTTCCTCAGATAAGGAGACCCAAACTGTACACAGTTGAAGTCCAATGCAATTGCTTTCATACCAGTGGACCTTAAAGACAAGCCAAATCAAATTTCCCTCACAGTACATTGGTGACACTGTAGGTATAGGTATGGGGATCCTGAGCTTATCCAGCTCCATCTAGTGGTAAAGGAATACAGCTGTAGACATGACTCGCAGAACGGTGATTCACAAATAAGGAGTGCATGGCATATGTAGGAAATGTAATACATTATAGATAGTGTTGATGGTAGTCAGAGTCCCTGGGTCAGGATTGCACTCTTCTAGTATTCTTACCTTTCCCCCCCCCCCCCCCCCCAAGTCTTGATGCTACAGCTGCTGTCGGTACAGGAACAGGCCATTCAGCCCTTCAAGTCAGTTCCTCCATTCAATTAGATCATGGATGATCTGTATTTTAACTACATCTACCCGCCTTGGTTCTGTAACCCTTAATGCCCTTACCTAACACAAAGCTATCAATCTCAGTTTTGAAATTTTCACTTGAGCCCCCAGCCTTAACAGTTTTTGTTTGGGAGGTGGGGGGAGTTCCAGATTTTCACTACCCTTTTGTGTGAAGAAGTGCTTCCTGACATCACCCCTGAATGGCCAAGCTCCAATTTTAGGTTATGCCCTCTTTGTCTGGACTTCCACCACCTCTTTTTCCCCTCCTCCCCCACCCCCCCCCCCCCCCAAACCACAGGAAATAGTTTCTCTTTACGCTATCAACTCCTATTAATCATCTCGATTAGATCACCCCTTAATCTTCAATATTCAAGGGAATACAAGCCTAGTCTATGCAACCTGTCCTCGTATGAAAGCTGATGAGTGTGACGAGAGGAGCCTAACAAAATGAAAAGAGAACAATAAAGACCATTTTTATAAATGTGAAAAATAAGACACAGCCTCTTGTTTTCATCTCCCTCAACTCAGTCAAAGATGATGCACTGAGTATTCTACGGTCCTGTGTTGTCTATCGATTATCCAGAGTCCTCTAGAAGTGAATAATTGTGGTTATTTATATCAACACCTGTAATATGCACCGCAGTGCAATAAGACTTAAATTTTTGTAAAAGACAGAAATATTCAACATTTTTCTGTACCTTTTTAACATGCTGTGATGTCCTCTGATAATCCGTGTTATGGTCATATGCATTGCTGCCTCTTCCCCCCCCCCCCCCCCCCCACTCGCAAATCATGACTGGTTAGTTCTATTAAAAGCTCCTTGGTGGTAGAATGGAGCGTTGAATTCACTTGGCCATTTCCGTGCCACCTATTATTACTGTTCTGAATGAGTCGCAGAATCTGTGTGACTATTTAGATTCCGGTGAAGAGAAAACTATTAGTCTGTGTTGCTAAATATGCTATAATCCAATCTACAGTGGTGCTGGTTTGGTTCTGTATTACTGTCCATAAATGTGACGGTACTGCTGTAAAATGCCTGCAAGTTCAAGAAGTCATCGTTTTAAGTGTGATACATGTTACACATTTCGTATTCCATTGCTGTGTGCTGACTTCAGAGCTCAACACCAGTTGTAAAACCAGAAGATTGTAAGTCCTCGTTGAATTACAAACCAGTCACTCAACTGTGCCATTCAGATGTCCTCGAGCAGTTTAGGTTGAGCCCCAATTTTAGATTGTTGCCTTAAAATTTCCCACACACACTATTTAACAAAACAGCCTCCTTTCCCAGTAACACTACAGATAATAGTCCAAGAATCTTGCAGTGATTGTATAATTTATTTCAGCGAGGATATCTGTGCATGTTAACTTAAGGGAACAAGGTAGACTAACTGCAATAAAATAGGCTCTTGTCTGAGCTCGGAAAGGGAACAATCAACCAGGGTTCCTACTCATGATTGCTATCCACTGATTTCTTTGGAAAACGTGCATGTATGGACATCTGGTGCAGACAGGATTACACAACTGTGATGGGCATTCACTAGGTTCACACAAGAACAGTGGCTGCTTGGGCGAGGTGCCAGAGTGCAACAGTGCTTATGAAACTACCTTGGTGTGATTCAGCACCATCATGGAGGGGGGGGGGGGGAGGGGTGAAGTAGCTTCATCTTAGGGTTTGGATGAAAACAAACACCTGGAATTTCCACAGAGCTTCTCCCCGATCTCCTGCCGTAACTTTGCAGAAACACTGGAAAATTGGCCATTTCTGCAGGGTTTCGGCCTAAGTTGTAAGGGCATGGAAATTCCACCCCAAGTTGCTTGATTCTTTGCTCTTCCATTAAATTATTTTGTTGAAATCAATCCTGTATAAGGTTTATACCATATGGAGTTATGAATTTTCTGTTAAGATTCTTTGTGCTTTTGCTGTTCTCATCCGAAGATGAAATTAAATCATAGTGAAACAAGGCAAAATGTGTTATCGATATCATGATTTAAGACCTGGAGGTGCATTGAATGTATAACATCATTTAGGTCCTGCAATATTATTAGATTCATTTTTACATAATGAATTACAGGAACATGTCACTAATATATAAATCTCTTACTCAAATACATCCTTGCTGTTTTCCAATAAACATCATACAATAAATTATTATTCATTATTTCTAGGTTGCTCATTCCCTCCCAATGGGTAAATGCACCACAATAAACCTTGCAGACCAGGAGTTGCCTCAGGCTTAATCAGTGATCTGTACTGAGTTAGCCGATCTCAGCCAGGGTGGCAGAAGGGGAACCACAATGAAAGGTCTCGGCAACCATGGGCCTGGTAGGGGGAGGGCAAAGAGGAGAAAATATGATAGACTATAGAAGTCTATGTGGCAATATGGAGATTGCTATCCTGGTCCCTGATGATGGAGGTGGGCCTGGCTGTGGGATCACAGGGAGAATATCTCTCCCTCCTACATTCCTTTGTCTTATTCTCTTCAAATGTTTATCACTTTGGCCACCATGATTGAAAGCAGATTTACTGAAGTCCTCTTGCTTTAAGTTCTTTGTGTGCTGTTTTGTTATTTTCGAGGGATGCACCCCCATGCTATGGCATTCCATTAGCTTGGAGGCTGGGGCACCAATGATGGCCAGGTTCTTGTTGCCTTGCATAAAGGAATATTGCCAGCACCAATGATTCATGGTGTGTAGGAAGGGGATCCTTGTAATTCGAACAGGAACAGAATTCACAGCTTTTTGGATCCTGCTGACCTGTAACATGGTCATGTTACAAGCATGGGCCCGAATGCACATGGTGGTATCATTGTTATTGCTCTCCGACACTTCTTTCACAGTTTGAAGATCTTGGTTGTCATTTTGCGTGCCCAAGCAAAATGTTTCCTTTGGTTTGAAACCTGAGGCAGGTGTTTCATCGCCATTAGCCACTTTTACAGGTGGCAGCACAGAAAAGTGTTTTTTTATTGGGGCCTGCTGATCGGGGCCATGGATAATTTCACACTCTGTTTTGTGAGATGAGTTAACTTCAGTCTCTGTCTTTTCTTGGATGTGGATTTCTTGAGTCACTTCACTTATTGGTTTCTGTGAAACTATGGAGCTGTACGGGTGTAACTTTGTTCGTGGAGCAGTAGAAAGAGTTCTCTCTGCAGAGGAGGTGGTGGTATTCCCTGTACAATTATACGCCATTGTGCTGTTGGACGATTTGGACGAAGGTTTGGAATGTTCAACTTTACGGACAGCTTTCTTTTCTGAGACGGGCACCATTTCTGTGCAGAGCACACAGTGGCTATCTTTCCTCTCTTTTCTTGACTTCTTTGGCTTCTTCAGAGTATGAATGGAGGAATAGGGGGTACCTCTTTTCCAGCCTTGCACCTATAAAAAGAAAACCTTTTTAAAATTACGTTAGCTGTTTGAGAATGCGATAAGTGACAGCAGCCTAATGAGCTATGGCATGGAAGGAACATTATTTCTCGACATCGAGTCTACAGCACAGAAACAGGCCATTCAGCCCAACTGGTCTATGCCAGTGTTAATGCTCCACATGAGCCTTCTCCCATCCTACTTCATCTAACCCCATCAACATATCCTTCTATTCCTTTCTCCCTCGTGTTTATTTAACTTCTCCTTAAATGCATCTATGCTAGTCGCCTCAACTACTCCTTGTAGCAAGTTCCACGTTCTAACTACCCTCTGAGTAAAGAAGTTTCTCCTGAATTCCTTATTGGATTTATTAGTGACTATCTTATATTTATGGCCCCTAGTTCTGATCTCGCCGGCAAGTGGAAACATCTTCTCTACATCTACCACATCAGACCCTTTTCTAGAGGAAAGAGCCCCAGCCTGTTCAATCTTTCCTGATAAGTATATCCTCTCAGTTCTGGTATCATCCTTGTGAATCTTTTTTGCACCTTCTCCAATGCCTATCTCCTTTTTATAATATGGTGACCAGAACTGCGCACAGTACTCCCAAGTGTGGTCTAACCAAGGTTCTATACAAGTTTAACATAACTTCTCTGCTTTTCAATTCTTGCCCTCTAGGAACAAACCCCACTGCTTGGTTTGCCTTTTTATGGCCTTATTAACCTGTGTTGCAACTTTGTGATTTGTGTATCTGTACCTTGTGATCCCTTTGCTCCTTTACCCCATTTTGACTCTTATTATCCAAGCAGTATGCGGCCTCCTTATTCTTCCTACCAAAACGCACCACCTCACACTTACCTGTATTGAAATTCATTTGCCAATTATATGCCCATTTTGCAAGTTTATTAATGTCTTCTTGCATATTGATGCATTCTTAATTTGTATTAACTACACCCCCAATTTGGTGGTGTCCGCAAATGTTGAAATTGTACTTCCGATTCCCAAGTCCAAATGTAGATTGCGAACAACAGTGGTCCCGGCATCGATCCCTGTGGAATACCACTCCCCACCTTCTGCCAGTCCGAGTAGCTACCGTTAACCCCCTGCTCTCTGTTTGCTGTTTTGTAGCCAGCTTGCTATCCATTCTACCCTGACTCCACATGCTCTGACCGTAGTCATGAGGCTATAATGCGGTACCTTAACGAAGGCCTTTTGAAAATCCAAATATGTTACATCTATTACATCACCCTTGTCTACTCCTTCTGTTACTTCTTCAAAGAATTCAATAAGTTTGGTCAAGCATGACTTTCCCCTTCCGTGCTATTCTTTATGATATTTTCATTTTCTAGATGTTTTTCTATTGCATCATTGAGTAATGATTCCATTATCTTTCCTACCACTGATGTTAAGCTAACTGGTCCATAGTTCCCTGGATTTGTTCTGGCTCCCTTTTTAAATATAGGAATAACATTAGCTGTCCACCAGTCCTCTGGCACTACTCCCTTTTCTAATGGATTTTTATATATATGTAGTAGTGTTTAAACTATCTCTTCCCTAACTTTTAAGATGCATGGATGCAATCCGTCCGGACCTGGGTTTTTAATCCTCTCTAAGTTCAATTAGTTTATCAATTACCTCCCCCCACCCCCCCCCCCCCCACCTTTCTATCTTAAATATCTTTTTTTTACCTCTTCTTCTAATGTCACGCCCACCTTGTTAGTCTCCCTGGTAAATACTGAGGCAAAGTAATTATTCAATATTTCTGCCATTTCCCTGTCATCACCTGTGAGTTTATCTTGTGCAGCCTTAGTGGCCCTATCCCTATCCTGACTTTTCTTTTGTTATTTATGTGTCTGTAAAATACTATACTATTTCCTTTTATATTCCTAGATAATTTAGTAGTCTCGTATTTCCTCTTTGCTTTCCTAATTGTCTTTCTGACTTGTTTCCTAATCTTTTTGTATTCCCTTTACTTATCTACCTATGTGGATGCTGGGTCAAATGAAATTTTCGAGACTTGAGAGCGATAGTATTTTGTTAGGTAAGGGTATCAAGGGATATGGAACAAAGGCAGGTAAACGAAGTTGAGGTGCAGATCAAATTGAATGGCAGATCAGGCTTGACGGGCTGAGTGGCCTATTCCTGTTTCTATGTTCTTTGATGGGTTTAGAGAGTTGGGTCTTTTTACTCCAGAAAACTGTAGAGTTTGGGGAGATCTGATTGAGGTATTTAAAATAATGAAGGGACTAGACTATCCCCATAGGGAAAAACTATTTGAATCAGATAGGTTAGGGAGAATCAAGAGACACTTTTTTTTTAAAGTTACATAAGCAAATAATTACGTTAGAGGTCAGGACATTCTTCTTTTCGCAAAGGGTCATCGACTTTTGGAAGAAGATTGCGGATTTGGTGCAAGTATTCAAAGGTAAGCTGGATGAGTTCCAGGCTATGGCTGATATCACGGTGTAAAAAAGGTTGGTGGAATATTGTGTGATATGCTTCTTGGTCACTACAACCTCCTGGAACTCGTTTTGATTGCTAAATAGGAATTTCCCAGATTTTTTTTGCCATGAATTGACCTAGAGATTTTTCTTTTAATAAGTCTTTTTTTGCTTTTATTGCCTCTGCCTCTGCCAGGAGATTACAAGGCTGCTTAATGCGTGGGGAGCATTGGGTCCACGTTGTCTAGTTACAAGACTGGTGAATGGGACAGACTAGATAGACCAGCTGGTCTTTTTTGTATGTTCATATGTATATATGAATCTGTACAGATTAAGAAGTTCAAACCTACTACAGTCTACTACCATAGGCATCATGACGCTCAGTGCAACATGACCCTCTGAGATCTCTGCGCTCCTCCAATTCTGGCCTCTTGCGCATCCCCGATTTTAATTGCTCCACCAGTGGTCGTCATGTCTTCAGCTGCCAAGGCCCTTAACTCTGGAATTCCCTCCCTAAACCTCTCTGCCTTTCCACCTCTCCTCCTTTTAAGATGCTCCTTAAAACCTACCTTTTTGACCAAGCTTTTGGTCACTCGTGCTAATATTTCCTTATGTGGCTTGTGTCAAATTTTTTTTGATAACGGGTCTTGGGACGTTTTACTATGTTAAAGACGCTCTCTAAATGCAAGTTGTTGTTGTATGGGACAGGCTCGATAAACCAGCTGGTCTTTTCCTGTCTGTCATTTCCATATGTTCATAAGCATGCTTGTATGTATGAAGACTGGCCAGTTGACTGAAGTACTGGAGACTGCCGGTGCCTGTGGAACTGCTACCCAGCATAAGTTAATACCGGAAGGAGAAAACAGGAAGGAAAAACGGTCTTACTTTGTCAACTGTCATTTAAAGTATCCCCAAAACAATTATAAAGGGAAGTCAGGTGCCATGTTAATATTTTCATCACAATTAAATTTGGCTCATTAGATTACATTTTAACAGGAACAGGAGTAGGCCATTTAACCGCTCAAGCCTGTTCTGCCATTCAGTGAGATCATGGCTGATTTGTGACCTAACCACATATCCCTTAATACCTTTAGTTATCAAAAATCTCTCAATCTCAGATTTAAAATTAACAATTGAACTAGTGTCAACTGCCGTTTGCAGAAGAGAGTTCCAAACTTCTACCACCTTTTTTGTATAGAAGTGTTTCCTAACTTCACTCCTGAAAGTCCTTGCTCTAATTTTTAGGCTATGTCCCCTAGTCCGAGACTCCCCAACCAGTGCAAATAGGGTAGATAGTTCCTCTTTCAGTTCCCCTTAATATTTTGAAAACTTCGATGAAATCACCCCTTAATCTTTTAAATTCCAGGGAATACGACCCTAGTTTGTGTAATCTCTCCTTGAGGAAATTCTGAACTGAGAAGGTTAAACCACTTACTGCATCATCCCATCCACTACAAAGGATGAACCGATCCATCTGCTTTTGGTCTTCTTCATAGCCTTCCTCACTAAGTCTGACAAGAACATCTATGAGTTTTCTTTCAGATTCCCATGAATGTAGAAAATGGGTGGGACTGATCACCACATTATTGTCACCTCCACGAGAATCGGAAAATGTAATTTTTCCACTGTCGACCAAGTTTTCCTTGTGCAATTCCATTTTCCAACAAAGGTTTTCATCGATCCAGCTCAGATTATTTATCTGTTGAATGAAGTGAAGCATGCAGTTACTGCCTTACTAAAGTCAAGTTAAAGCTACATCATCAAATATTAAATAAGACATTCTATTTAATATTAATGATCGTAACTATGTGAAGCAACATCATTTGCTCCATGTTTAAAGGAGGATGCCTTCTCAAAGAGTGGCAAACTGTTTTTTGTTTGCAATCATACAAAATAGGATGCTGTAAATCACACATATGCATCATGTGTGTCACATTTGTCCTTCCCTGAGCAAAAAATAAGTTTAAATACTTTCAAAACAAAATATATACAGATACACTATTTATAAGTTCTGTCTCAGCAGGATAATACATTGGACATTACATTGTTTTATACAGATGGCATGATGTACTATGTATCATCTGACTTACCATTAGCAATGCTACAGGATGTCTGCTAATACATATGTAAAGGACCATTGGTCTTTTCTCATCTAGCAACTCCTATGTCCATCTAGTTCACCACACACACACACACACGATTATAAATGCTTTTGTATCTAGTGAGCAACGATTACAAAAAGCCATGAGGCACACATTTCCCAGGAACCAATCAAAAATTAGGGTGAGCGGTCAGTGTTAGGGTTAGGGGTTAGTGGAATCAGTAGCAGGGGTAGAGAGTTAGTGGTGGAGTCAAAGATGAAGGCTTTGGTCTTAATGTTTAACTGGAAGAACTTGATGCTCATTTAAGAATGGATGTTGGGGAAGCGTCCATAATAAAGTTGTTCAAAATCATGAAGGGTTTTGATAGAGTAAATAAGGAGAAAATGTTTCCAGAGGAAACAGATTGAAGGTAATTGGCAAAAGAACCAGAGGCGAGATGAGAATTTTTTTTACGCAGTGAATTGTTATGATCTGGGATGCACTGCCTGAAAGGGTGGTGGAAGCAGATTCAGTAATAATTGTCAAAAGGGAATTAGATAAATACTTGAAGGGAAAAACTTTGCAGGGCTATGGGGAAAGAGATGGGGAATGGGACTAATTGTATAGCTCGTTCAAAGAGCCAGCTCAGGCACGATGGGCCAAATGGGCCTTCTGTGCTGTATCATTCTATGATTCTAAGCAGTCTAACAACACAGAGGGAGTAGGGGGGGGTTGAGAGAGGTGGTGGAGAGGTAGGGCTGGCTGTCGTCAGCATGCTTCGGATGATGTTGCCAAGGGGCAGCAAATAAATGAGGGCTTATGGTTTAAGAGGAAGAGGCCAAGGATAGATCCCTGGGGGACTCTGGAGGTTATGTTGTTAAAGCAGGAAGAGAAGCCATTGCTGGAGATGCTCTGGATACAATTGGATAGCTAAGAGTGGAACTAAGAAAGCCAGTCCCACTGAGCTGAAAAATGGAGGAGAGGCATTGGAAGAGGATGGTATGGTTGAACATGTCAAAGGCACCAGAGAGATCAAGAAGGAATGGTACACCACGGGTACAGATACAGGATAGCATTTGTGACTTTGATTAGGGCCGTATGGTGGGGCAGAACCTTGATTGGAGAGATCAAACATGGTGTTGCGGGAACGATGGGCACGGAATTGGGAGGCAACAATATGTTCAAGGAATTTGGAGAGGAAAAGGAGCTTAGAGATGGGGGTAGTTTGCAAGGACAGAGAGGTTGAGGGTGGGTTTTTTTGGAGGCACAATGATTATTGATACCACAGCTCCATGCTATTGACCATTATATATACTGGTGTCACTAAACGCGTCCTATTAGGCGTGGGGTCAAGGGAGCAAGCGGTGGGTCTCATGGATAAGATGAGCGCCATGAGGGGAGATTTTTTTTATTTGTTCATGGGATGTGGGCGTCACTGGCAAGGCCAGCATTTATTGCCCATCCCTAATTATCCTTGAGGAGGTGGTAGTGAGCCGCCGCCTTGAACCGCTGCAGTCAGTGTGCTGCAGGTTCTCCCACAGTGCTGTTAGGTAGGTGCGAATCAAGCGGGCTGCTTTGTCCTGGATGGTGTTGAGCTTCTTGAGTGTTGTTGGAACTGCACTCATCCAGGCAAGTGGAGAGTATTCCATCACACTCCTGACTTGTGCCTTGTAGATGGTGGAAAGGCTTTGGGGAGTCAGGAGGTGAGTCACTTGCCGCAGAATACCCAGCCTCTGATCTGCTCTTGTAGCCACAGTATTTATATGGCTGGTCCAGTTAGGTTTCTGGTCAATGGTGACGCCCAGGATGTTGGTGGTGGGGGATTCGGTGATGGTAATGGCATTGAATGTCAAGGGGAGGTGGTTAGACTCTCTCTTGTTGGAGGTGGTCATTGTCTGGCACTTGTCTGGCACGAATGTTACTTGCCACTTGTCAGCCCAAATCTGGATGTTGTCCAGGTCTTACTGTATGCGGGCATGGACTGCTTCATTATCTGAGGGGTTACGAATGGAACTGAACACTGAGCAATCATCAGCAAACATCCCTGTTTCTGACCTTATGATGAAGGGAAGGTCATTGATGAAGCAGCTGAAGATGGTTGTGCCTAAGACACTGCCCTGCAGCAATGTCCTGGGGCTGAGGTGATTGGCCTCCAACAGCCACTATCATCTTCCTTTGTGCTAGGTATGACTCCAGCCACTGGAGAGTTTTCCCCCTGATTCCCATTGACGTCAATTTTACTAGGGCTCCTTGGTGTCACAATCGGTCAAATGCTGCCTTGATGTCAAGGGCAGTCACTCTCACCTCACCTCTGGAATTCAGCTCTTTTTGTCCATGTTTGCACCAAGGCTGTAATGAGGTCTGGAGCCGAGTGGTCCTGGCGGAACCCAAACTGAGCATCGGTGAGCAGGTTATTGATGAGAGTAAGTGCCGCTTGATAGCACTGTCGACGACACCTTCCATCACCTTGCTGATGATTGAGAGTAGACTGATGGGACGGTAATTGGAGAGATAGGAGAGAAATTAGAAAAAGATGCGGGTTTAGGGCTAGGGCATGGGGGAGCCTTGGGGGAAGTTTGGTTTGATAGGCAAGGAGAAGGGGTAGCAGCAAAGGAAACTGAATGGATGGTATTAATGGCAACGAAGTCCACGAGCTCCTCACTCCGATTGTTGGAGGTGAGGGTGATTTACATGGGAAGTTTCCATGATATAGGAAGTTATTATGGAAAAAGTTGACAGAAAAGTATGACAAAAATGTGACAATCAAATTTTGTGTACCAGAAGTACATGGAGATGTAAGATTTTTTAATATGTTATTGATTGTAAGACTATATTCTGTCTTACATACTATGATGCTCCTAACATTACAGAACATTCTTGTCCCACTGTGAGCAACATTAAGAGGCAGAGGTCCCCTAGTCGCAAATGAAGTTCAGGAGAAGATTCTCACGTAAAACTATCATTTTCCTCCTGATGCTGAGACCTGCTGTGCCTTTCTACCTTTTTCTACTGTTATTTCAGATTTCCAAGATCTGCAGTTTTTCTTTATTATTATTATTATTATTATTATTTTATTATTAGTCTTAAACCACCGCTATTGTTTACCAGTTACTGAAAATCCCACCGTACGAGTGCTACCTAGTCACAGGTTGTGACTGGAATATATCACCTATAGTAAGAGCGATTATTTATGGATGACTTGGAGTTTCATTATGTTTGCTTATGACTAACGTTTGGTGGTGAAAAACACCCACGCCTTAAGAAATCACATTTCCTTTTATGATCAAAAAAAAAATAAGTTTAAAAAGAATTAGATGCACAGTCAAGATGTATAAATCTCTAATTAAAAATTGCAAATAAAAATGCAGGAGACATTTCTAACAGTAGAGCCTGATCATGCCACTTGCCTGTTCATTCATACACCTTGTTTCCACACACGTGCCTCGATTATGAATGATTATTCTTTTTTGAATCTTGAGCATAAAATGTAAATAAAAAAGAAAGCACCTGCTGGTGAGGCCGAGCTGAGGTCATTGTGCTTTGTAGCAGCAGCAGCAGCAGCAGCAACAATAACAACACACCTTGGGTTTGCAGAAGAAGAGCTGGCGCCTTGGAAACCAATCAAAATAGTTACCATGGAAACACCTGCGTTGGCTGCCCCCCGACGTCAAGCGTCGGCTCCGGAGCGTAAAAGACGACGCACGGGCAGTCACCATGGAAACAACCGGGCTGGGTTACCACGAACCTCAGCCCCCCCCTCCTCCTCCTCCTCCTCCTCCGCGGGAGCCATGAGCGGAAATGACGTCGCGGGGAGCCGGAAAAGGTTTCCTCGGGGGGAGGGAGGCTTAGCAAGTGGCGCACGATTCGAGAAGCTTCGACGTGGATCGTGTTGAGAGTAGGCCGCAGATATTTTTGTTAAAAATCCCCCCCCCCCTCCCCCCTCCCCCCGTCTTGCTAAGCTTATAAGTGAGAGGAAAGAGAGGGGGTCGCGTTTGAATGTGGGGTCCGCACTGTGGCTTTTAAAAGCGAGTTTAAGTAGAAATGTTCCGGCCGAATTTTCGGCCGTCGCAGTTCGGCGGAGGGAACACGAGGCCGGGTTTCCGGAGCCCGCCGCCGATGTCGGGCCCGTTCCCCGGTGCGGGGCAGCCCGGCGGCGGCGGAGGTGGTAGCAGTATGTATCCCTGGGGCGTTCAAGGCAACTCTCCCACCCCGCCTTACGGAGCCCGGCACCGAGGTTACGCCAAATCCCCGCAGCAGCCGCCGCCGCCGCCACCGGGTGCGGGCCCGTCGCCCTTTCACCATCAGCACCGCTACAACAGCCCGTCTCCTAATCACCAGCAGCAGAGCTTCACCCCGCGCAACAGCCCCCGGCACCGCGGCCGCTACTCCTCTCCTCCTTACCACCCGCTCTCCCCCGGACAGCAGCAGCAGCACTCCCCCAGCTCGGGGCATCGGAAATACCAGGGCTCGCCCAGGACATCGACACCCTTCGGGGGCGGCGCAGACAAGAGATCTCCGGCGCCCGTGGAGCAGTATTACAAACCTTCGATGCTGGAGGACCCGTGGGCTAACATGGAGCCTGTCTGTGTCTCCGACATCAATCAACAGTACAGCAAAGAACAGACAACCAGTACTGGTAAAAGAGGGAGGTATTTCAGTTAACAGCTTTTTGCAACAAAAAGAAAGGAAAAGAGCAAAAACTTAATATTTTCTTTGTATCTGCGAACTGGGTAAGATAGAATAACTGATCTAGTTCCATTTTTGTCTCTTCCCAACTCGTGAACATTTATCAAGAACTATTGTGGTTCCTACTATAATTGCTTTCCAAAGACAAAGTCTTTTTTTAAAATTTTGATTACATTTTTTGCAGGATCGACTTTTTAAATGAGACCTATTTTTTTACCCACGCACCAGTTTTTTGCAACACATGGGGGCTTGTTGGATGTTACCTAGGAGAGTACAGTACTAACTACTTCAGAACTGGGAAGTGCCTGCTCAGAAGAACTGTTAAAATGTTCTTTAAAATCACCAGCCAGTGAACAGTGACTAATTGTTTTACAGGTGTCCACCACTCCTATGCATTAATGAACAGGTTAGACAACATGTCATCTAATTTTTACTGTAAACCATTGAAATGGTCATTTTTTAAATTTGTCAACTTTTTTAGATTCAAGATAAAAACTGCAATGTTTAATTTTGTATATCCATGTTTCTAGTCATGTGTGTGTATAAATGAAGAAAGAAAATGATTCATATATGAGTTAATAGTGAGATGGTATTTCTTGGGCATGTGCGGTAAAGGTATGAGGTGTACTGGTGTACTTCCTGTTTTCAGTATTTTTGTTCTCAAATAAATTTTTTTTTGGAAAGTGTAGATAAGAACAATTTGAGCAAATCTGAATTCAATTTGGAAACTTTGCGACCTGGGCGTGGTGGTGGGGAGTATAACGATTTGTCCTGGTACTGTAATTACTGCACAAAGTGGCATTTGGTGGCATGTAAACCTACCAGTGCAAATGGAGGAGAATTTTATTATAGTGTAAGAGGAGAAATATTTCTCCTAGTGACATAAATAGCTCTAATTGTCTCTTACCTTGGTATTTATCATAAATAAAGTTTGCCTGATTTGTTTTGTAACTCAGAGCATGGAGAAACTCTGCTCTTCGTTTCATTCAACTCTCAACTGTGGATGGATGTGCATACTTTTAATTCTGCTTGCAAGCAGTCAGGGTTTGATCAGTTGATTCTCTGGAATCTTTTGCTCAGTTACCTTCATGGGTCAGGGAGAATTAGAAGTGCTAACTTTTGCTGTGTTGCCTCTTACTGTGATACCATTCCACCATTCCATGGCTACCTAGCCCAGGAAGTCCGTCATTCTTATGTAAGCCTTGATGGTGAGTTTTGCCAGACTACTTAGCGAGTTCATCACAGGTAAGCCCAATGATGCCTTTGTCTGATGTGTACATATACACACTTTCTGACAGGGGTCATTGGATGGTGACAGTGACAATAGTAATCCCCCCCCCCCCCCCCCCCCCCCCCCCCAAGCCATGGGCATTTAGGCAAACAGTAGTAACCCAACTACTGCTCCATTTGAGATCGTGTGAATGACCACAGACCAGAGCTCGAACTTTGAATTTTGGGGTCTTTATGGGTCAGTACCACATCAAGCACTGCATAATCTTCTTATTGAAAATATTAGCCTGTAGATTTTCATCTCCATTGGAGGTTTTAGTAAAGTTTGGAAATGGCAATTATGATAGTACATGTTGTATGTGAACCAATGGAAGAAGAGAAGATGATGGGTTCAACATCTTTTCCTAATGTTTTATGCAGGCACGCTGTCCAGCAACAGAACACACAATTTCTGCAGCCTCTTAAGAAACACATGCATAAATATGTCAATTAACATCATTTATACTTTAGCCTTATAAGAACAAAAACTTGTACATTAGCACTTTCTAATATTCCTGTCCTTATCAAACAGCACATACTCTGACTTATGTGCCACAGGAATTCCCTAGTAATATAATGAAAACAGTTTGTCCACTGTGTTTCCTGTCACATTCAAACATGTTTTTTTTTACAAAGTATTAAGGAATTCTCCAGAAACGCACCACTCGCCTAGAATATCTACAGCTCTTAATTGGTCTTTGTATGAACTTGCCCTGTTTGTAGTTTTAAAAGGTTATCTACACTTTAGCAGAACAATAATCTTTTAAATGTATAATGTTCTTCTCCTTATAAAACAGCACGTCCTTTGGCTTGCCTTAAGCAGCACCGTGGGAGATTCGTTTGTGTTTAACCGGAATGGTATGTGTAGTGTGCATTTCCTGGCATGCTTCTCCAGTTCCTCAAGTGTCACACTTAAATTTGCATCTCACTTTTTAAACAGGTGGCCATTTGGAATGTACAGAGAAACTCCAGGAACAGAAAAATAGAATGTGTGCAATCTCTTAATTGGTCTTACAAGTCACGGTTAAAAAGACAAATCTAGAGATCTGGCCTGTAGCCTGAATAACAGTTAAACTCTGAATGAACTAATCCAGTGTTTACTCAAAGCAATTAGACTTTGTGGTGTTAAAAGGGCACTGCTTCACTTAACAACAACTTGCATGCATTTATATAGCACCATTAACGTTGTAAAATGTCCCAAGGTACTTCACAGGAGCGTCAAAACAAAATTTGACACT